>NW_025767256.1:40985-618485 GCF_003918875.1 Haliotis rubra | reverse complement strand
ATCAGACAGACTTAATCTGGATCAGACAGACTTAATCGGGGTCAGACACAGACTTAATCCGGATCAGACACAGACTTAATCGGGGTCATACACAGACTTAATCCGGATCAGACACAGACTTAATCTGGATCAGACACAGACTTAATCTGGATCAGACACAGACTTAATCTGGATCAGACAGACTTAATCTGGATCAGACAGACTTAATCGGGGTCAGACACAGACTTAATCCGGATCAGACACAGACTTAATCGGGGTCAGACACAGACTTAATCTGGTTCAGACACAGACTTAATCGGGGTCAGACAGACTTAATCGGGGTCAGACACAGACTAATAAAGATAAGTCAAAGATTTAATCAGGGTTAATCAGTCATTTGAAAAAAGTTTCATTAATGCCTTCTATCATCTCAGTATGTGCCCACATTCGCCAGTCAACTCTGACACCAATGCTACAACAGCATGAGTGAGTGAGTGAGTGAGTGAGTTTTGGGTTTTACGCCGCTTTTAGCAATATTCCAGCAATATCACGGCAGGGGACACCAGAAATGGGCTTCACACATTGTACCCATGTGGGGAATCGAACCCGGGTTTTCGGCATAACGAGCGAACGCTTTAACCACTAGGCTACCCCACCGCCCCTTACAACAGCATGAAGACTGCCAGATGCTGGGTACAGTAAGCACTTCAGATACTCCCACAACGGTCATGTCAGTGTCACCTCTGTTTGCAGAAGATGAAGATAATGGTGACGATGATGCTGGTGAGGCCGATCCCCACTCCTCCCAGGATTCCGAGCTGCTGATCCGAGAGGGTCCTATGTTCTGCAATGTCCAGATGACATCAAGTTACATTTGATTTGTTAGTGATGATATAGACATAGAATAATCACACACATAAATATTCTCAAATCATATTGTCCAAATGCTTCCTCCAGAGCTGTCAACCCCTAAAGATGGTTTGGAGTGAGACTGAAAAAAATAAGCCGGGGTCCAGCCGGGGTCATGTCAAGGGCGATGCCCTGGTGGGGGGTCTCTGGGGGCAAAGCCCCCCGCCCCCGAAAATGAAGTTTAGTGATTTTCAGGAGCATTTGGAGCCTTCTGGTGGCATTATTTTGACACTCAAAGATGCATGCTAATAAATAATAATAAGCCGAATCATTCGCATAAACATCGTTTTAGTACTTCGTTCATTCAGGCGTTATTTCAATGTTCAACTTTACGCAAAAACGAACGAAAATGCGTACTAATTTTGAAATTATTTTTGGCTACCAGATATGCGTGAGATTATTATTTGGAGGCGTTAGAGCGTGACATTTGTCAATAAAGCATGAGACTCACGCCAAATGCGTGAGAGTTGACAGGTATGTTCCTCCGACACTGCCCAAGTTGTACAGCAGTAATATCTGTGGCCTGACAATCAGAACGTTGATCAGGGGCGGTAAAAATAATTAATCCCCCAAACTACTTGCAAAACTTACTCCAGCAACATTTTCTACAAATTTCTCACTTGATCTGGCTTAGCTACTTGATCAAGGTCACAACATTAAAGCCCCAGTAAAGCTTTCAGAGTGAGTGAGTGAGTTTGGTTTTATGCCGCTTTTAACAATATTCCAGCAATATCACAGCAGGGGACACCAGAAATGGGCTTCACACATTGTGCCCATGTGAGGAATCGAACCCGGGTTTTCAGCATGACGAGCAAACGCTTTAACCACTAGGCTACCCCAAAAGCTTTTCAGAACATTTTGAGGGAGAAATGTGGATTTCCAAGTGACAAAATAATGCCAAATACAATTCTCTGTTTTGGTTTGTACCACCACCCATTACTGCGTTGTTGTTTTTTAAGGCAAATAATTGACTTGTATTTGCAAGTGTTTATGACAAGCACCACTAATGAGAAAGGTTCACTCAGCTTTCTGTGAACACCTGGCATCATCCCTATTTCAGGATGATTCATAAACACATGCTCATGGTACAGTCAGAATCATTGACTCTTATAGAGTGAGTGAATAAGGTTTTGCACCACTCTTAGTAATACTCAAGCAATATCACAGCTGAGGACAGAGAAATTAGTCCTAACAAGAGTACTGTTTGTCAACAAAGATTTATTCTTGAGCTCCACGTCCTATTACCTGGTGTGTTGAAGTTCTCCATGTGTACAATGAGCTTGGTGGACGGTATCCCCTTGCCCGCCCCATTACACGCTTGTACACGGAAGTAGTACGTCCGGCCAGTCAGGTTCTGCACCACCGCGGAAGTGTCCTGCCCTGTAACATGGATACAGTTCTTACTGACCTGTAACATGGATCTGCCCCGTAACATGGATACATACCTCTTAATGCCCTGTAACATGGATGTACTGTTCTTACTGACCTGTAACATGGCTCTTCCCCTGTAACATGGATACATACCTCTTAATGCCCTGTAACATGGATGTACTGTTCTTACTGACCCGTAACATGGCGACACAACTCTTACAGCCCTGTAACATGGATACACAACTCTTACAGCCCTGTAACATGGATACACAACTCTTACAGCCCTGTAACATGGATACACAACTCTTACAGCCCTGTAACATGGATACACAACTCTTAATGCCCTGTAACATGGATACACAACTCTTACAGCCCTGTAACATGGATACACAACTCTTACAGCCCTGTAACATGGATACACAACTCTTACAGCCCTGTAACATGGATACACAACTCTTACAGCCCTGTATCATGGATACACAACTCTTACAGCCCTGTAACATGGATACACAACTCTTACAGCCCTGTAACATGGATACACAACTCTTACAGCCCTGTAACATGGAATCGACAACTCTTACAGCCCTGTAACATGGATACACAACTCTTACAGGCCTGTAACATGGATACACAACTCTTACAGCCCTGTAAAATGGATACACAACTCTTACAGCCCTGTAACATGGATACACAACACTTACAGGCCTGTAACATGGATACACAACTCTTACTGCCCTGTAACATGGATACACAACTCTTACTGCCCTGTAACATGGATACACAACTCTTGCAGCCCTGTAACATGGATACACAACTCTTACTGCCCTGTAACATGGATACACAACTCTTACAGCCCTGTAACATGGATACACAACTCTTACAGCCCTGTAACATGGATACACAACTCTTACTGCCCTGTAACATGGATACACAACTCTTACTGCCCTGTAACATGGATACACAACTCTTACTGCCCTGTAACATGGATACACAACTCTTACAACCCTGTAACATGGATACACAACTCTTACAGCCCTGTAACATGGATACACAACTCTTACTGCCCTGTAACATGGATACACAACTCTTACAGGCCTGTAACATGGATACACAACTCTTACTGCCCTGTAACATGGATACACAACTCTTACAGGCCTGTAACATGGATACACAACTCTTACAGGCCTGTAACATGGATACACAACTCTTACAGGCCTGTAACATGGATACACAACTCTTACAGGCCTGTAACATTTGTGTTCCATGCGAGCCGTGTTACTTACCAGCCTGGTACAGTTCAGTCCATGGTGGATGCTGAATAACCTCGATATTGTAGGAGATGACATGACCTTTGATGTTGCCGTTGGGATGGTGAGGTGGCTTCCACTGCAGTTGCACCTCACCAGGGGAGATAACTACTGCCTCAACGTTCTCCGGAGGAGAGGCCACTAAAAGACAGTGAGTGAGTGAGTCTGGTTCAAATCTTTCAATAACAGCAACGCTAATGCCTCTGAAACGTCTTGTATGTTTTCGGCTCTAAACAATAATACCAGCTAACATAGGGTACCAGAATCTCTGTTATGGTTTCTCATGATTTCCAAGAATGGGTGGCTATACATCTTCATCAGGGTACACTTAGACACAAGTATACACCAACTGGACATTAAACTTGTTATCAACTTGTTATCAACTTGACATTAAACTTGTTATCAACTTGTTTTCAACTGGACATTAAACTTGTTATCAACTTGACATTAAACTTGTTATCAACTTGATATCAACTTGACATTAAACTTGTTATCAACTTGACATTAAACTTGTTATCAACTGGACATTAAACCTGTTATCAACTGGACATTAAACTTGTTATCAACTGGACATTAAACTTGTTATCAACTGGACATTAAACTTGTTATCAACTTGACATTAAACTCGTTATCAACTTGTTATCAACTTGACATTAAACTTGTTATCAACTGGACATTAAACTTGTTATCAACTTGACATTAAACTTGTTATCAACTTAACTTGTTATCAACTTGACATTAAACTTGTTATCAACTTGCTATGGAAGTATATAGTGTAAAATAATACATACAGAGGTATAGGGTAGCCATGGCAACACTTACCATCCTCCAGGGTGCGCACGACAATGGGCTCACTGAACTGGGATCTGCTGTCGTCAAAGACGGCGCACACGGAGATGTTGTAGAAGGTGAAAGGTTCCAGGTTGGCCAGGGATGCCTCCTGGGTACGGCTGTGACAACAGACAGTGAGTGAGTCAGTATGGTTTGACTCAGCTTGGAGCAGTATTTCAATTGTGGCATTGCCTATCAGCTAGATGCGAGATGTGGAGGTGAGTATTCACCACATGAGTGAGTGAGTGAGTATGGTTTGACTCACTTTGGAGCAGTATTTCAGTGGTGGATTTACCTTGGCGAAGTTTAATATGTGAGTCATGGATTTCTGGATGATTACACTGCTGTTTCATTTCCATGAAATTAATAACATTAATCTTTGGCGATACATTCATTATTTATACTTTGAAGAATTTCCATTGCAGTATACATCAATTTTGTTCTCCCAATGAAACTGTATCAACTTGACTATAAACATATATCATTTTCCTGATCACCTCAACGTCTAAAATACCCATCAAAGAAGCTGACTATAAACGATATAAAAGATAAAGATATAGGGCAGAAATCCACAGTTTCTTTTAACGAACCACAACAACAATGCCATAGGCAGATCAAGGAATTTCAAAGGGGAGGGGTCTAACCCCTGAACCCCCCCTTGGCTCCGCCAATGCAAAACATTAACTTCCAACGTGTACTTCAGTCATTTTCAAAAGGGGGAAAAAACCTGAACACCCTCTCCTCCCTCCCCTCCCCTTTGGATCCCCAAGGACTGCTCAGGTCACATCCCTCCCCTCCCCTTTGGATCCCCAAGGACTGCTCAGGTCACATCCCTCCCTTCCCCTTTGGATCTCCAAGGACTGCCCAGGTCACATCCCTCCCCTCCCCTTTGGATCCCCAAGGACTGCTCAGGTCACATCCCTCCCTCCCCTTTGGATCCGTCAAGGACTGCTCAGGTCACATCCTCCCCCCCCTTTGATCCCCAAGGACTGCTCAGGTCACATCCTTCCCTCCCCTCCCCCTTTGGATCCCCAAGGACTGCTCAGGTCACATCCTCCCCCTCCCCTTTGGATCCCCAAGGACTGCTCAGGTCACATCCCCCCTCCCCTTTGGATCCGCCAAGGACTGCTCAGGTCACATTCCTCCCCTCCCCTTTGGATCCCCAAGGACTGCTCAGGTCACATCCCTCCCCTCCCCTTTGGATCCCCAAGGACTGCTCAGGTCACATCCCTCCCCTCCCCTTTGGATCCGCCAAGGACTGCTCAGGTCACATTCCTCCCTTCCCCTTTGGATCCCCAAGGACTGCTCAGGTCACATTCCTCCCCTCCCCTTTGGATCCGCCAAGGACTGCTCAGGTCACAATCTTGTGTGCTCACGTTCTGAAGGTCTTCTCGTCTTTGGAGCATCTATGTTCCAGGTTTATGGGTTTATATCGGACAATGTATTGAGTGACGTCATGGCTGTTGTCGCCGAGGTAGTTCCACGTGATGGAGATGACGTTAGGGAGGAGGGCATTACCAGCCAGGTGACTGGGTACATCGTATTTGGTTCTGTTGGACAATGTGTGGAAGATGCTGGTTACAAAGGCGATCTTCTGGTGCTCATGCTCTCCGAGAACGAAGAACTGGTACGTGGTGTCTGGCTCTGAAATATACAAGATAGTGTGGTTTAAACATATGTATTCATGTAATCATGACGGGATTGGCAAACAAGCATAAACATGCTTTTATCAATGCCACTCCCTAACAACAATAATAGTCACACAGTGACGTACACATGGACTGGGTGCAAAACATAATGGAAATCTACAAGGACAATATTGACAATATAATGTGTGACAATTTACAAAGAATCTGTGAAAGCAAATAAACTCAGTTTAGTAGTTATTATGATGTCAAGATATCACCAAGGCATATACAATAAAATTATGTACAAGCACAGTGTGAGTGTGTGTGTATGTTGGTCTGATCAGCAAGAGACAGAACATTATAAGTTGTTCACTGGTCACGAGGGGGACATGGGTTGATGTACCCTCGATTTTTGTTTATGTTCCCTGAGACCGAAGGACGAGGGGAACATAAACAGACATGGAAGGCACATCAATCCATGGGCCCCGAGGTACCAGTGAACAACGTATTTATCTTACCGAACACCTTAATGTTAATTCTGAATTGTTTGAAGCATGGGTACAAATCTTTGTGTAGCCATCGCTAGATTTTGCTGACAAGAAAACAGATTTAGAGTTATCTCCCTTCCATCGATTTGCATTCGCAAAACATCGGTAATTTCCATACATCATAAGTGATTCAATGTAATTTGAGATACAGATCTAGAATTATCACGAAGTACCAAATGAATTGCCATTGACAGCAGGGTACATTGAAATGTTACTCGCTTGTCAGCGGGGTACATTGAAAATAATAGAAGAGCACTCAGCCAATCAGAAAGCGACATTTATGTGTGAGGTAAGATAAAATGTGTAGTCAAACCAGGTACAGCAAATACACTACCAAGGGTACCTGGTACTGGGTCTGTAGCACTTGGACAACATGGTCCATATCACCCTGGACAACATGATATTGGGGTCTGCAGTGTTCGCGGTAGGAAGAAAAACTTTGCGTTCCTAAGACGCATAGCCCCCAAACTACTGCGTGTGCAATGCACCTCACGTGTATGCCCGAGCCAGAAAGTGGCGAGGGCTCTCCCGGAGGCCGGGCTCCTTGTAAAATTTTGAAATTTGGACGTCATTTTCTTGCATTTCAGAGCATGTTGTCATCATTCGCAAGTTAAATAAACCGAGAGAATCTTTATTTTATTTTCCTTGCTGAAAAGACGTTTTTCGGTTATTTGTTCCCAGAAGACAAAATGCTTTGCGTGCAGAACATGCAGGTAGAAATATTGCTCATGAAATGTAGATATATTTGCGTGAAACACACAGGTTTTTGCAGTAACGCAAACAGTGGGTCTGTGTCACTTGGGACAACATGGTATACTAGTCCATATCACCCTGGACAACATGATATTGGAGTCTGTGTCACTTGGGACAACATGGTATAAGTCTATATCACCCTAGACAACATGATATTGGGGTCTGTGTCACTTGGGACAACATGATATAAGAATCCATATCACCCTGGACAACATGATATTGGGGTCTGTGTCACTTGGGACAACATGGTATACTAGTCCATATCACCCTAGACAACATGATATTGGGGTCTGTGTCACTTGGGACAACATAGTATAAGAATCCATATCACCCTGGACAACATGATATTGGGGTCTGTGTCACTTGGGACAACATGATATAAGAATCCATATCACCCTGGACAACATAATATTGGGGTATGTATCACTTGGGACAACATGGTATACTAGTCCATATCACCCTGGACAACATAATATTGGAGTCTGTGTCACTTGGGACAACATGGTATACTAGTCCATATCACCCTGGACAACATGATATTGGGGTCTGTGTCACTTGGGACAACATGGTATACTAGTCTATATCACCCTGGACAACATGATATTGGGGTCTGTGTCACTTGGGACAACATGGTATACTAGTCCATTTCACCCTGGACAACATAATATTGGAGTCTGTGTCACTTGGGACAACATGGTATACTAGTCCATATCACCCTGGACAACATGATATTGGGGTCTGTGTCACTTGGGACAACATGGTATACTAGTCCATATCACCCTGGACAACATAATATTGGAGTCTGTGTCACTTGGGACAACATGGTATACTAGTCCATATCACCCTGGACAACATGATATTGGGGTCTGTGTCACTTGGGACAACATGGTATACTAGTCTATATCACCCTGGACAACATGATATTGGGGTCTGTGTCACTTGGGACAACATGGTATACTAGTCCATTTCACCCTAGACAACATGATATTGGGGTCTGTGTCACTTGGGACAACATGGTATAAGAATCCATATCACCCTGGACAACATGATATTGGGGTCTGTGTCACTTGGGACAACATGGTATACTAGTCCATATCACCCTGGACAACATGATATTGGGGTCTGTGTCACTTGAGACAACATAGTATAAGAATCCATATCGCCCTGGACAACATGATATTGGGGTCTGTGTCACTTGGGACAACATAGTATAAGAATCCATATCGCCCTGGACAACATGATATTGGGGTCTGTGTCACTTGGGACAACATAGTATAAGAATCCATATCACCCTGGACAACATGATATTGGGGTCTGTGTCACTTGGGACAACATAGTATAAGAATCCATATCACCCTGGACAACATGATATTGGGGTATGTATCACACAGGAGGGATAAGGTATTTGAGTCTGTGTTACCCAAGAAAACCTGATTTTAAGACATATATCATCATGGTTGTACATCTGACACCAGGAGGTAAACGGTAGACATGGTTGCCTGTTACAAGGACGGGGCAGAGTTCCAGCTCACCGAGGTTTGTGAAGGTGATTTCCCTGCGGTAGATGGCCAAACTGTACATCTGCATGCCGTCACTCCGCTTCAGGTTGCGCAGGAAGATGACCTGCTTGGACAGCCGCAGTTTCCGTGGGTACAGCCAGCTCACCTTGGTGGTCGTCATGTTGATCTCATCAACCGTCACGTTCAGGTTCACATGGGCTGCAGGTGAAGGGTGAAGGTCATCAGCAAGCACATACCGGGAGATAAATATTGTAGTTTGTACCTATACTGGTGCAAGCACATACCAGGAGATAAATATTGTAGTTGTGACATGTGACAGTCATCTACATTAGACACCGGTCATCTACAGTAGACAGTAGTCATCTACATTAGACAGCGGTCATCTACATTAGACAGCTGTCATCTACATTAGACAGTGGTCATCTACATTAGACAGTGGTCATCTACATTAGACAGCGGTCATCTACATTAGACAGGGGTCATCTACATTAGACACCGGTCATCTGCATTAGACAGCAGACATCTACATTAGACAGCAGTCATCTACATCTACAGTAGACAGTGGTCATCTACATAAGACAGCGGTCATCTGCATTAGACAGCAGTCATCTACATTAGACAGCAGTCATCTACATCTACAGTAGACAGTGGTCATCTACATAAGACAGTGATCATCTACATTAGACAGTGGTCATCTACAGTGGACATCGGTCATCTACAGTAGACAGCGGTCATCTACATTAGACAGTGGTCATCTACATTAGACAGCCGGAGAGCGGAAGGTCGCGGGTTCGATCCCCGACCGCGTCATACCAGAAGACGTTAAAATTTGGTACTTGTTGGTCTCTGTCTGGCTCTCGGCATTAATGGGTACAACAAGGACTGATCAGCTCGGAGTCAGTATAATGTGTGTGAGTGGGGTATCTCAGCGACATGGTATCTCAGTGGGCTAGCACTATAAAACCAGCCTAGTCTGGGCTAGTAGAAGCAGCCGCACATACACATACACTCGCATGCACGTCGTCATATGAGCGAAATATTCTCAAGCACGACGTAAAACCCAATTTCACCTCACCTCACCTCACATTAGACAGTGGTCATCTACATTAGACAGTGGTCATCTACAGTAGACAGCGGTCATCTACAGTAGACAGCGGTCATCTACATTAGACAGTGGTCATCTACATTAGACAATGCTAGCTACCTTCACTGTTTTCTGAAGCAGATTCCTGCCTGGTCCTGATGGTTGTCCACGGCCACTCACTGTCCGGGAAGTTATGGTATCCTTCACTAGTAGCAGCAGCGAGTCGAACACGGTAGTCTGAGTCGGGAAGCAGATCTGAAGAACAATTATTTGTATTCAAGACCTATTCTGTCAACAGTGAGTTTAACTCGGGTTCAAAGGCACAATGTCACACATTTTCGACAATATTTTGACCTACTTTATATATATTCTGGCATATGCACTCATTTTAGCACATAGAAGACTTATTATCCCTTATGACTTGCCTGAAATCGATAATCAAAACTTCGAGGCGAACAGTTCCAAACAGAAACACTTGCCATATATTTCATGTACACAAATGCTCGGTACATCGAAAACTGTTGCACGCTGTTGTCGGTATTTGCTTGTTTCAATCAGAAGTTGTGCATTGGATATTCATAAAGAGCGCTCCCCAACTTTATGGGGTTCTCTTGAAAATTGTTTGGCTGCTGGAGGGCGTGAGAGTCGATTTAGTGAGTGAGTGAGTAAGTTTACTTTTACATCACACTCAGGCGGTCTTTAAATAATCTGATCTGGACCAGACAATCCAGGGATCAACAGATAAACATTGATCTACAAAATTGGGATACGATGACATGTGTCAACTCAGTCAGCGAGCCTGACCACCCGATCCCGTTAGTCGCCTCTTATGCCAAGCATGGGTTACTGAAGATCAGTTCTAACCCGGATCTTCACGGGTATTTATTGAGAGAAATGCATTAATTAAGAAGAAATAGTTCGCTCTACCACCATGTATAGTGTAATAAAACACACTTTCGTCTTGAACTATTATAGTTACGCTTGGACGCTTGCGTCCGAGTGCTTTAACGTTATAATAGCTTTATTACACTAAACATGGTGGTAGAGCAAACTGTATTTATTTTCTAAGATGCCAAATTAAAAAAAATAAAATTCTAAGGATAATTACAATTAATTTAAGGCACCTAAATAAGAACCCTCGCACAGGGCTAACAGGCGTGCTGTTCTGTTGATGTGTCTGCCCCCCTACATTAAGACGAACGTTACCAGAAAAAAACATGATAACAGTTTGATGACGGTTTACATTCGGATTAAATATCTTCTCTGAATTATTTTAATTACATCTGTCATTAACGTAAACCATATGGGGCAATATGAACGTCGCATTTCTACTACCAACGTAAGTTTAGATCAGTACATCCAGATGAAGCTGAGTAGTGAAGCGACATTCCACGATTGCATTGTGGGAATGTAAACATTGCAAACGTTACCGTGTCGCTGAAAACTTGTGAGTCGAATTGACACATTTTAACCGTCGTAAAACATAAACGTAATGTTTCCACCAGTTATGTTAGCTGCGTGAAGCAACTGCAAACCAAGAAACGGGATGCAACGGAGTAGTTTACTGTAGGAGGCTGTACGAGGCGATGACAACTGACATGCCTCGTGACGTTGCTTACATTGTGACGTAATGTAAAATGGTTCGATTACGAGGGGGCACACCAGAATGGCGCAGTGACGGGATAACGTCATTCAATTGATACGTCATCAAAAACTATACCTTTATTGTCTGATAATGTTTGGTTTTTTTTATTGTTCTAACCGCTAGGCATCTTAGAATTCTTTTTAGAGAAGTGTGTTGTGACATAATGCCTTTAACATCCTAGTAATCCAGTTACATCTCAGCCCCCTAGCCTCATGTGGTAGGTTAGCCTGAGGGAAACAGTTCTCACACGTATCAGACCTGGTCACATCGACATGCAGGATTACAGTGCAGACAAACCTCAACACAAAACTGGGGTGAGTGTGAATTTGTACCCACAATCATAGGTGTCTGGCCTGCTTAGCAAATTGTGTCACCCTGGGACCCCGACCCTCTCAAACTGACAGCAGCAGCTATGGTTGTACATGACTTACAGTCTGTTTGATTTCATGTGAGACCGATGAATTGCTCACTAACACAAAATCTAATAATTTCAACAAAACCAAATTTTGCACAGTCATGTGAAATCTACACCAACTCTGATGATTTGTCTCACAATTTTGGAGACCTTCATAAAAAGTTGTTTAACAAATGATTATATTGATGTCACCTTCTTCATTGTGATGGACACAACGTTTCGGAGTATATTCTTATTCCTTCATCACTACAGCGTGTGTAGTGAAATTTCAATTTCAAAGATGCCACTTCCACACCTGGCTGTTCTACCAGCAAGTGCTTCCCCCCATCCCCCTCGTAAATAATAGCAATAAGTGACAAGAAAATTTGGTTTTGTTGCATGTATTAGATTTTGTGTTTGTGAGCAATTCATCGGTCTCAAAAGAAATCAAACGGACTGTAACTTCACTATGTTTGGGAATGTTCTGCCACAACGAACATCGAACACACCGGTGATGAGGTACTTGTAGGTGTGTCCTTCAACTTCAACGTTACTGATGATGTCGGTGTCGCACAGGCCGTAGTAGATGCGGTAATTGACAATGGTGCCACCTCGCAGCTCTTTAGGCAGGGGTTGCCACTTGACCAGCACTGTAAAGGAGCTTGTACTGTCGAGCGTTGGTGTGGGGAAGCCCCTTGGTACTGAAGGGAGAGACAAAGCTGTTAGGACTGGTGAATGATAGAACACTGAAATGCCACAGAGAGCAGGATTCAAAGTACAGAAGCAGTTCAGTCTTTTATGTGAAGATACAGATGTGCAATACTAACAACAGGCCTTGGTGACGGATCACTGAGTGGGCCAGAGTGTCTGGAGAAGGCAGGGAAGGGTTGGGAGGCAGACTTACAGGAGACCTTGGTGATGGAGTGTGTCATCACTGAGTGGGCCAGAGTGTCTGGAGAAGGCAGGGAAGGGTTGGGAGGCAGACTTACAGGAGACCTTGGTGATGGAGTGTGTCATCACTGAGTGGGCCAGAGTGTCTGGAGAAGGCAGAGAAGGGTTGGGAGGCAGACTTACAGGAGACCTTGGTGATGGAGTATGTCATCACTGAGTGGGCCAGAGTGTCTGGAGAAGGCAGAGAAGGGTTGGGAGACAGACTTACAGGAGACCTTGGTGGTGGAGTGTGTCATCACTGAGTGGGCCAGAGTGTCTGGAGAAGGCAGAGAAGGGTTGGGAGGCAGACTTACAGGAGACCTTGGTGATGGAGTGTGTCATCACTGAGTGGGCCAGAGTGTCTGGAGAAGGCAGAGAAGGGTTGGGAGGCAGACTTACAGGAGACCTTGGTGGTGGAGTGTGTCATCACTGAGTGGGCCAGAGTGTCTAGGGAAGGCAGGGAAGGGTTGGGAGGCAGACTTACAGGAGACCTTGGTGGTGGAGTGTGTCATCACTGAGTGGGCCAGAGTGTCTAGGGAAGGCAGGGAAGGGTTGGGAGGCAGACTTACAGGAGACCTTGGTGATGGAGTGTGTCATCACTGAGTGGGCCAGAGTGTCTGGAGAAGGCAGGGAAGGGATGGGAGGCAGACTTACAGGAGACCTTGGTGGTGGAGTATGTCATCACTGAGTGGGCCAGAGTGTCTGGAGAAGGCAGAGAAGGGTTGGGAGGCAGACTTACAGGAGACCTTGGTGATGGAGTGTGTCATCACTGAGTGGGCCAGAGTGTCTGGAGAAGGCAGGGAAGGGATGGGAGGCAGACTTACAGGAGACCTTGGTGGTGGAGTATGTCATCACTGAGTGGGCCAGAGTGTCTGGGGAAGGCAGGGAAGGGTTGGGAGGCAGACTTACAGGAGACCTTGGTGATGGAGTGTGTCATCACTGAGTGGGCCAGAGTGTCTGGAGAAGGCAGAGAAGGGTTGGGAGGCAGACTTACAGGAGACCTTGGTGATGGAGTATGTCATCACTGAGTGGGCCAGAGTGTCTGGAGAAGGCAGGGAAGGGTTGGGAGGCAGACTTACAGGAGACCTTGGTGATGGAGTGTGTCATCACTGAGTGGGCCAGAGTGTCTGGAGAAGGCAGAGAAGGGTTGGGAGACAGACTTACAGGAGACCTTGGTGGTGGAGTGTGTCATCACTGAGTGGGCCAGAGTGTCTGGAGAAGGCAGAGAAGGGTTGGGAGACAGACTTACAGGAGACCTTGGTGGTGGAGTGTGTCATCACTGAGTGGGCCAGAGTGTCTGGAGAAGGCAGAGAAGGGTTGGGAGACAGACTTACAGGAGACCTTGGTGATGGAGTATGTCATCACTGAGTGGGCCAGAGTGTCTGGGGAAGGCAGATAAGGGTTGGGAGACAGACTTACAGGAGACCTTGGTGGTGGAGTGTGTCATCACTGAGTGGGCCAGAGTGTCTGGAGAAGGCAGAGAAGGGTTGGGAGGCAGACTTACAGGAGACCTTGGTGATGGAGTGTGTCATCACTGAGTGGGCCAGAGTGTCTGGAGAAGGCAGAGAAGGGTTGGGAGGCAGACTTACAGGAGACCTTGGTGGTGGAGTGTGTCATCACTGAATGGGCCAGAGTGTCTAGGGAAGGCAGGGAAGGGTTGGGAGGCAGACTTACAGGAGACCTTGGTGGTGGAGTGTGTCATCACTGAGTGGGCCAGAGTGTCTAGGGAAGGCAGGGAAGGGTTGGGAGGCAGACTTACAGGAGACCTTGGTGATGGAGTGTGTCATCACTGAGTGGGCCAGAGTGTCTGGAGAAGGCAGGGAAGGGATGGGAGGCAGACTTACAGGAGACCTTGGTGGTGGAGTATGTCATCACTGAGTGGGCCAGAGTGTCTGGAGAAGGCAGAGAAGGGTTGGGAGGCAGACTTACAGGAGACCTTGGTGATGGAGTGTGTCATCACTGAGTGGGCCAGAGTGTCTGGAGAAGGCAGGGAAGGGATGGGAGGCAGACTTACAGGAGACCTTGGTGGTGGAGTATGTCATCACTGAGTGGGCCAGAGTGTCTGGGGAAGGCAGGGAAGGGTTGGGAGGCAGACTTACAGGAGACCTTGGTGATGGAGTGTGTCATCACTGAGTGGGCCAGAGTGTCTGGAGAAGGCAGAGAAGGGTTGGGAGGCAGACTTACAGGAGACCTTGGTGATGGAGTGTGTCATCACTGAGTGGGCCAGAGTGTCTGGAGAAGGCAGGGAAGGGTTGGGAGGCAGACTTACAGGAGACCTTGGTGATGGAGTGTGTCATCACTGAGTGGGCCAGAGTGTCTGGAGAAGGCAGAGAAGGATTGGGAGACAGACTTACAGGAGACCTTGGTGGTGGAGTGTGTCATCACTGAGTGGGCCAGAGTGTCTGGAGAAGGCAGAGAAGGGTTGGGAGGCAGACTTACAGGAGACCTTGGTGGTGGAGTATGTCATCACTGAGTGGGCCAGAGTGTCTGGAGAAGGCAGAGAAGGGTTGGGAGGCAGACTTACAGGAGACCTTGGTGGTGGAGTGTGTCATCACTGAGTGGGCCAGAGTGTCTGGAGAAGGCAGAGAAGGGTTGGGAGGCAGACTTACAGGAGACCTTGGTGATGGAGTGTGTCATCACTGAGTGGGCCAGAGTGTCTGGAGAAGGCAGAGAAGGGTTGGGAGGCAGACTTACAGGAGACCTTGGTGATGGAGTGTGTCATCACTGAGTGGGCCAGAGTGTCTGGAGAAGGCAGAGAAGGGTTGGGAGGCAGACTTACAGGAGACCTTGGTGGTGGAGTGTGTCATCACTGAATGGGCCAGAGTGTCTAGGGAAGGCAGGGAAGGGTTGGGAGGCAGACTTACAGGAGACCTTGGTGGTGGAGTGTGTCATCACTGAGTGGGCCAGAGTGTCTGGAGAAGGCAGAGAAGGGTTGGGAGGCAGACTTACAGGAGACCTTGGTGGTGGAGTGTGTCATCACTGAGTGGGCCAGAGTGTCTAGGGAAGGCAGGGAAGGGTTGGGAGGCAGACTTACAGGAGACCTTGGTGATGGAGTGTGTCATCACTGAGTGGGCCAGAGTGTCTGGAGAAGGCAGGGAAGGGATGGGAGGCAGACTTACAGGAGACCTTGGTGGTGGAGTATGTCATCACTGAGTGGGCCAGAGTGTCTGGAGAAGGCAGAGAAGGGTTGGGAGGCAGACTTACAGGAGACCTTGGTGATGGAGTGTGTCATCACTGAGTGGGCCAGAGCGTCTGGAGAAGGCAGGGAAGGAATGGGAGGCAGACTTACAGGAGACCTTGGTGGTGGAGTATGTCATCACTGAGTGGGCCAGAGTGTCTGGGGAAGGCAGATAACTGGTTGGGCAAATACTTACAGGAATCCAGGGTGGTGAAGCGTACCACCTCCGAGCTGGGGCTGGCACCGGCAAAGTTATACGCCTTTACGTACACGGTGTAGTTGGTTCCTGGCTGCAGGTTGTGCAACGTCATTTTGGCTTCATGGGATATAAACAACTTCTCTTCTCCGGTCACTACCCCAGAAAACAAATTCAGAGACATTTTACGACATTCTGTGAGTGAATGAGTATGGTTTTATGACTTCTAGCAATATTCCAGCAAGATCATGTCAGGGGACACCAGAAATGAGCTTCATACATTGTGTAAAGGAGTTTCTATATACATTTGTTTTGCCCTTGTTTTCACGTTGCAATCTTCGGCAGTTTCCGGAAGTAGTCGGAAACATGAATTTCATATCACCAACAAATACTAGTACACCATTTTCGTAATTATAAATCTTTCTAATCTATTTATCATTAAAAATAATATGTTCCATTAACGTTTATCCAACTTTTAGGTGTTTGATGTAAAAAGATATAAAATCTTTTCCCATAGTGCAGTTCGCTATTGTTCCATTTCGCGCCATCACCTCTCAGATGTAGCGCAGTTTTCAAGCAGACAAGTCAATTCTTCTGCTAGTCACAACAGTTTCAATGTGAGTACATGCTCTTGGCTCGTAGTGTTTTGCTTTTATGTTCACAATAGGTTAGATGTGTTAGAAAGGCCCTGTTTTGTAATATTTCATTCATAACATTCAAGCACAAGCGAGAGGGTCATCCTCACAAGATTCACAACAACTTGTGTGTAGTCCACGTGCTTTTAGTATTAGTAATCCTAGTCTTTGTTTCAACATATTTTATTGCGAGTGAATTGTAAATTATTCACTGAAATTGTTGTTATTTGTAGAATAGTTTTGTATGACCATTATGGGTCGAAACAAGCGAGTTTTTCTTTGTTCGTGATGATCACAAAGAGTTACCTCCCTCCCTCGTTGTGCAGTGTTTTGTTTACAAATGTTTCTGATTACCTCTCCTCGATTATATTCATAAACTATGCCATTTCTATGCACAGTTGTTAGAATTATATTGTATTTTACTGCATAATAACGTTTGGTTATTATTGTACTAAGTATAATTATTGTTTTGATATTAGGACTAGTTGGTCCGTGCCCTGGGTCATGTGACCACTGACCGTTGCTGAAAGGAGTGTTCTCCTGGGGGTGAGTTAAAGGGGCAGTTCTGTACATCCTCATTTTCATAATTATTAACATTAATTGCATTTTGTAATTCTCAGCCGTGAAGCGTAACACGTCTCATAGGATATTTTGTATTGTAATAAGATTCATGTGTAGAGAGGGTTTGAATGTTACTGATATTTTCAGCCATGGTAATTAATCAACCTCAGTTCATGTACATTTCATCTATTGTTCAAAAAGTCAGGAGTGATGTTATATTATTGATTGATCATATGTAATACTTTTGCTGGTCAACATCAATAAGTAGTAATTATCATGTCTATTGTATTTGAATTATAGTATGATTTGTTGATAAGAGTATGTATCTCGGCATGTCCTGACAAACTGCCTTGTCTTTTGTTGTAGGTTTTTCGTTACATGGATTCATCCATCCACAATGAACAATAAAGTCTCTCTATAGAAGATCAAAAACTCTCTGTATTCCTTACCCCGCTTACAATTGTAAACATCCGGGGAATAGAACCCGGGTATTTGGCATGATGAGCAAACACTTTAACCACTAGGCTACACCACCGCTCTAGCATTCTGTTAACTAGCAACCTATGCTTGAGTGATTTAGGTGTAACTCTGCTTTGAACAGCATTTCAGTCAATAAAATATCACATCATTTAGCTGTGTAAAAGGGAAAGCCCAAAGAAATGGCAATCTTTGCTGATACCAACACCAGTCTGACAAGCCAAATGTGTGAGTGAGTGAGTGAGTGAGAGATCAAATTTAGAATTGCATCAGCATCACCTCAGCCATATAGCAACAAGTTTCAATTTAGCAATATTTCTGTATCCATAAGATATGGAATCACGGGATTATGGAGTTTGAATTCAAACATTGGTTTGGGGACAACAAGGGCACACAACTCTTCCTCTACGCCAGCTGCTGGGGAATATGACTGGTAAGCAGAGCCCTTATTCTCGAAATGTTCGTAACCATAAGAAATCTTAACTTTGATCAAAGCCAATGTGTTAAGAATAGGCTTAAGAAGTTCTTTGGGCTACGAACGTTTCAAGCATAGCTAGCCAGGCCACTTCAACCATATAGTTATCTTTACCAACCTCGGGGAAACAACTTCAATATGTAACCTATTACTCGACATTAATAACATTCTTATAACATATTTATTACATATTTATTACATATTTATTACATATTTATATATTTTTTATATAATCATTACATATTTGTTACATATTCATTATATAATTATCACATATTCATGACATTTATTAAATATTCATTACATAGTCATTACATATTCATTACATACTTATTAGATATATTTACATATCTATTACATACATTTACATATTTTTTAAGCTTTAAATTACATGTTATATTCTGGGCAAATAAGTTAAGGATATTGAATATTTTGCAGAATATTTTTTATACTGTAGCAAGCACACACAATTTCATAAAAAATATCCCCAAAATCTTTCGGGTTGCAAACCATTCAAGAATTCCGGGATATTGTCCAGGTATCCATGAGCAGAAATCAATAAGAAAGGCAACAACCAATACCAGGAATTGCTCAAGATCAGTACCATTTTAAGCAGACAATAAGGGAGGTAACTCACGTTTATCCTCTCGGTAGTGCACTGTGTAGGAGAAGACAGGTTTCGAGGCATTCTTCTTCTTTTGGATAGTCCAAGTGACTTCTGCCTCTGCCTTTGATAAGACCTTCACGTGCACATGTACAGGGCTGTTAGGAGCATCGTCTGTCACACGAAGAATAACGTTTTATAATATATCATCTCGTAATATCCCAATACTTTACACTAAGGGACCGTTCATAATTTATGGCTAGGGGGGGTGATGATGATTTTAATTTGGGGTCACCCATTTGGTTCTGGGGAGGTAGGGGGGTCATCAATTTTGTACACATGTACTAAGGGGGGGTCAAATATTTTGTACATAAAAATAGTAGTAAAAATTATGCTTAAAATTAGTGTGTGTGTGTGTGTGTGTGTGTGTGTGTGTGTGTGGGTGTGTGTGTGTGTGTAAATGATTTTGTACATGCTTCTGCCTAAATAATGAACAGTCCTTGAAAATCAGCACCTTGTAAACCTGTGAAATTTGCCCGTCTTTGCTGATGCATTCAGAATACAGCAAAATGTGTTCCCTGTTGTACATCAGTTGTGATCAGACCAGAGCTCCAGAAATATCCCGGCACGTCAGTTATGTTTAACACTGATCAGACCAGAGCTCCAGAAATATCCCGGCACGTCAGTTATGTTTAACACTGATCAGACCAGAGCTCCAGATATATCCCGGCACGTCAGTTGTGTTTAACGCTGATCAGACCAGAGTTCCAGATATATCCCGGCACATCAGTTGTGTTTAACGCTGATCAGACCAGAGTTCCAGATATATCCCGGCATGTCACTTGTGTTTAACACTGATCAGACAAGAGTTCCAGATATATCCCGGCACATCAGTTGTGTTTAACACTGATCAGACAAGAGCTTCAGAAATATCCCGGCACGTCAGTTGTGTTTAACGCTGATCAGACCTGAGTTCCAGATATATCCTGGCACGTCAGTTGTGTTTAACACTGATCAGACCAGAGTTCCAGAAATATCCCGGCACATCACTTGTGTTTAACACTGATCAGACCAGAGCTCCAGAAATATCCCAGCACATCACTTGTGTTTAACACTGATCAGAGCAGAGTTCCAGAAATATCCCGGCACATCAGTTGTGTTTAACACTGATCAGAGCAGAGTTCCTGAAATATCCTGGCACGTAAGTTGTGTTTAACACTGATCAGACCAGAGCTCCAGAAATATCCCGGCACATCAGTTGTGTTTAACACTGATCAGACCAGAGCTCCAGAAAAATCCCGGCACGTCAGTTGTGTTTAACACTGATCAGAGCAGAGATCCTGAAATATCCTGGCACGTCAGTTGTGTTTAACACTGATCAGACCAGAGCTCCACAGATATCCCGGCACGTAAGTTGTGTTTAACTATGATCAGACCAGAGCTCCAGAAAAATCCCGGCACGTAAGTTTTGTTTAACACTGATCAGACCAGAGCTCCAGAAATATCCCGGCACGTCAGTTTTGTTTAACACTGAACAGACCAGAGCTCCAGAAATATCCCGGCACGTCAGTTTTGTTTAACACTGATCAGACCAGAGTTCCACAGATATCCCGGCACGTAAGTTGTGTTTAACTATGATCAGACCAGAGCTCCAGAAAATCCCGCACGTAAGTTTTGTTTAACACTGATCAGACCAGAGCTCCAGAAATATCCCGGCACGTCAGTTTTGTTTAACACTGAACAGACCAGAGCTCCAGAAATATCCCGGCACGTCAGTTTTGTTTAACACTGATCAGACCAGAGTTCCAGAAATATCCCAGCACATCAGTTGTGTTTAACACTGATCAGACCAGAGCTTCAGAAATATCCCGGCACGTCAGTTTTGTTTAACACTGAACAGACCAGAGCTCCAGAAATATCCCGGCACGTCAGTTTTGTTTAACACTGATCAGACCAGAGTTCCAGAAATATCCCGGCACGTCAGTTTAAGAGGGAAGCCTTAATACAATTGCAGTAGTTTTTTTCTCCTTGAATTGTCTCATTTGAAGACATGTCTCAAATGAATGTACAGTTTATATGAAACAAAAACAAGCTGAAGTAGTTACAGTGTCTTTTAATAACTGACAAGGAACTTGAAACCCTGATCAAGTAAACAGTCAAGCTAGTTTAAGAGGTAAAAGGGGCGGACAACTCTAAATCAATGGGAACGAATCTGGTACTTCCTGTATTTTGTGCTGCACATTTACCAACGGAAGTCAAATACTAAACTATTAATAGTCACACCTACTATCGATGCACTGATAGTTTTTCGTTTCTACCATCGAATAATTGCTATTGGAGACTCAACAATTGGGTTATCTCCCATTTGACAGACACCCAATTGACAGACACCCAATTGACAGACACCCATTTGACAGACACCCATTTGACAGACACCCAATTGACAGACACCCATTTGACAGACACCCAATTGACAGACACCCATTTGACAGACACCCAATTGACAGACACTGAACTAGAAGGTTAATTAGGGTAACACCTACGGGTATAATGGAACAGTCCACTGTCCAGTGAGTAGAGCAGGGTGAGCCTGAAACAGGTTCGTTACTAAAAAGTTTGATTGTGGGTAAATAGAACTTTGTTGTGATTAAATGATAAATGATTTCTCTTCTCAAAATTGATTTTACTATCAATTACTATCGAATATAAAAACAGGTTTGTCACTGAGAGGTTTGATTGTGTTTATTGATAGAAAAGACCCCTCCCAATAATAGCAAATGTACAACAGAAGTTAACTGAGAAAACGGTTTGTTGGAGAGATATAGATATGTTCATATTTGAAAACATTCTGATTTGCAGTAAATGAGACATTGCCATGTAAGAAACGATTAATACCAATCAGTGTTCTGATTTCAACAATACTTTCTAAAGATTGTAACAGTTTATGTCTTTGAGTAGTATACAATAAACATTCAAGGAAGTAATGAAAAACATTCTCACATCCATGGCCACATTCACATGATGTGTCATATTTTAAATATTTATTCTAAATAAATCATAATTAAGTGCACTCATCATATATCTTAATATTTTGTGCAAAACATATAACTTCTTTATTCCATATGAATAATATTTAGGTTAACATTTGTCTTTATTTGATTTATAGGATACAACAGTGTCGCAATTTCTAACAGCTAAGCTAATGTTTTCAATATGATGATGCCGACTCCTGTTAGACTAGAAGGTTAAACCGAAATATTTATGAAAATAAACTGTTTTTATATTGCAGCAATAAAAATTCAAATTACATCCTTTTCGTCCATCTTTCCGAATAAATAATATAGCTTCAGTTTGTTCCTGTGTTTTTATTTGGACTATTCCATTATAATGTGTAGGTAACAGGTAGTGGATAATCTGTTCACTGAACCATAAATGTTGTTGTTTTAAGGTGTCTGAGAACTGGCTGTCTGCGTAATGGGAGGACACCAACAATTGCAATCCATCGATAGTTCAGTGCATTGTACAGCCTAGTGAGGGACCCCAGAAAGGGTCTTCACAAATAGACCATGTTGGGATTTGAACCTGGATCTTAGGCATGACGTACATAGGCTTTAACCACTTTGCTACCCTTTCGCCCTCCTCGATTTAAAGATGGTTTATATTGGACACGGCCATGTCTGAAGAATTTCAGCCATACATTAAGGTTCATCAAGCACATAATACATTCAATACACAGTGAAATTGTGAGCTACCTATCACAGGATTGGTTGGTTTGTTGTTAAACGCCACATTCCGCAATATTCCAGTCTGTAAATAATCAAGTCTGGACCAGATAAAATCGAGTGATAAACAGCATGAGCATCTATCTATGCAATTGGGATACGATAAATTGTCAACCAAGTCGGTGAGTCTGACCACCTGATCCAGATAGTCGCCTATTACGACAAGCATGGTTGCTGAAGATCAATTCTAACCCGGATCTTCACAGGTCTCCTATCACAAGAGGTGGAAGAGGTGCTTACTCATGAGCTGTATCTTGATCCTGGCGATGGAGGAGGCACTGCCCCCCTCGTTATCGGCAAGACACTGATAGTACGCTGAGTGGACGTCCTCCACGCCGTAAATACGCAACTGGTTCCGGTCTTCTTGCACCAGCTGTTCGGACAAAAATCATGTGTCACAGTTACAGACAAACAGGTGTCACAGTTTCAGATAGACAGGTGTCACAGTTTCAGATAGACAGGTATCACAGTTACAGACAGACAGGTGTCAGAGTTACAGACAGACAGGTGTCACAGTTACAGACAGACAGGTGTCACAGTTACATACAGACAGGTGTCAGTTTCAGTTACAGACAGACAGGTGTCACAGATACAGACACAGGTGTCACGGTTACATACAGACAGGTGTCACAGTTACATACAGACAGGTGTCACAGTTACAGACAGACAGGTGTCACAGATACAGACAGACAGGTGTCACAGTTACATACAGACAGGTGTCAGTTACATACACAGGTGTCAGTTACAGACAAGACAGGTGTCACAGTTATACACAGACAGATGTCACAGTTACAGACAGACAGGTGTCATGATTACATACAGACAGGTGTCACAGTTACATACAGACAGGTGTCACAGTTACATACAGACAGGTGTCACAGTTACATACAGACAGGTGTCGCAGTTACAGACAAACAGTTGTCACAGTTACAGACAGACAGGTGTCACAGATACAGACACACAGGTGTCACGGTTACAAACAGACAGGTGTCACAGTTACAGACACACAGGTGTCATGGTTACATACAGACAGGTGTCACAGTTACATACACACAGGTGTCATGGTTACATACAGACAGGTGTCACAGTTATATACAGACAGGTGTCACAGTTACAGACACACAGGTGTCATGGTTACATACAGACAGGTGTCATGGTTACATAGACAGGTGTCAGTTACATACAGACAGGTGTCACAGTTACATACAGACAGGTGTCACAGTTACAGACAGACAGGTGTCACAGTTACATACAGACAGGTGTCACAGTTACATACAGACAGGTGTCACAGTTTCAGACAGACAGGTGTCACAGTTACATACAGACAGGTGTCACAGTTACATACAGACAGTTGTCACAGTTACAGACACAGGTGTCATGGTTACATACAGACAGGTGTCACAGTTACATACAAACAGGTGTTACAGCTTCAGACAGACAGCTGTCACAGATTAGATAGACAGATGTCACAGTTACATACAGACAGGTGTCACAGATAAAAAGACAGATGTCACAGTTACATACAGACAGGTGTCACAGATAAGATAGACAGGTGTAACAGATACAGACAGACATGTGTCACAATTACAGACAGGTGTCACATTTACAGACAGACAGGTGTCACAGATACAGATTGACACGTGTCACACAGACAGACAGATGTCACACTTACAGACAGGTGTCACGTTTACAGACAGACAGGTGTCACAGATACAGATAGACACGTGTCACATTTACAGACAGACAGATGTCACACTTACAGACAGGTGTCACGTTTACAGACAGACAGGTGTCACAGATACAGACTGACACGTGTCACACTTACAGACAGACAGATGTCACACTTACAGACAGGTGTCACGTTTACAGACAGACAGGTGTCACAGATACAGACAGACAGGTGTCACATTTACAGACAGACAGATGTCACACTTACAGACAGGTGTCACAATCAGACATGCAAAATATCATTTAAATCAAATCTATTTCATTTTTTTTAAATCACTTCAGACCAAATGTTTATATGACTCCAATGATCACATGCTGGTGACAAACAGACCAATCACTGACCAGCTATACAATCTCACCGTTCTGAACTGTCCGCCAGTAAACACCTTCTGTCCGTCCTTCAGCCAGTGCACTGTAGGAGGCGGCTCTCCATTCACCTTACACTCCAACACAATGTTCCTGGCAACAGGGTGGGTGGCGCTCTGTGGCCCGATCTCGATCACAGGGCGAACTGATACAACACAAACAGAATTCAAAATTAGAACAACAAAGTTGAACTATAAATTGTATATTTATATTCTTATCCTATCTCACTGTATGCACTTCTCTCTCTACTTCGACCGAGGCGTGGAAATGTGCTGTAGGCTAAGTTGAATCAAATCTTCTGGCCTCTCTCCCATCCAACTGCTCCCCCGCTCATATAGCTGGACCTGTCAATCATCTCTGTAAAGCGTGCTAAGCGCTCAGATGGTCACATGACGTCCCACTACTGTCATTCTCATCTTGGAGCTTCAAGCAATCTGTGATGCGTGGAAGGTCGGGTGGGAATTCATCGAGTGAGATAGGATAAGTCTATAATGTACAATTTATAGTTAAAATTTCCAAATTTTTAAACTGATTCTATCTCACTGTATGCATTATTCCACGATTGGCTGGTGGGCCTCAGATTACCCTGTGTCAACTCCACAACCGTGAGGTCGCGTAACACAAGGAGGCCGAGAGAAAGGACCAACTCCCGATATGCTAACTCCGAACTTGTGATGGGCTGCTTCTGTGTGATAAACCCCTTGGCTTACACAACACAAAAAACTCTAGGGAGTGGGCAGTCCCAAATTAATGTGGTTTTCAGCCGTAACTTTTGACAAGCAAAAGGACGCAGTTTGGCAAGTAGACCCCGCTTCCCCGTGGTTTTTCAGAAGCCCCAGTATATTAAAGACAGAGACCTTAATCTGGCCAGACCCTGCTTCGAAAACATCCCCCACAGACACACGCTGGAAGGCGGTGAAAGAGGGAACAACCCTTGAACTACTACCTCTGTGCAACCAGCAGAAACGATGCACTGGATGGAAGCGTTGATACATAAGAGATATATAAGAAAGCGGCGCATTGGGACAAAGCGCTGCACTGGGCTGAAGCGGCGCATTGGTGTGTAGAGACGAGCCATTCAAAACCCGAGGTGCGCTCTGAAGCGCCAAACTAAATGAAAGCGGCACATTGGAGTGAACACTCTGTCCGTACATGGACACCCCAGAAGCAGGAAGCCTAACTCTAAAGCCAAGCTGAGCACCAGTAGAAACTGTAGAATGAGTCATCAACGCCTAAGTTGGAAGAATTGTTGAAGGTGAACTCGCAGTAGGAAAAGTCACTGTAGTTAACGTAGTTGCAAACTAGCAAAATGTCATGTTGACAGTAGGCGCATAGAGGTAATCAGATGATTCAGCGAAAGCTGAGAGTTCAGCGAACAATGTCAGATCAGCGAATACTGTTGGAGCGGCAATCTGGTATGGTTCAGCGATCAGGATTGGTTCTGAGATCTAGGTTGGTTCGGTTAGAGAAGATCTGAAATAGTACTCACTGTGATCCGGTTCGGTCAAGTGATCTGGTTCCACAGGGTGATCCAGTTCGGCCACGTGATCTATAGCACTGAGTTAATCGAGACCGGAGCACTCGTCCAAAGTGCCCATACCATACGGTAATGGTGTACTGGATTGAAATGTTGTTCCAATCGAAAAAACAAATCACTGGGTTGAAGCGTTGTTCCAATCGAAAACGGAGCACTGGTCTGAAGCGTTGTTCCAATCATAAAGGCACACTGGGCTGAATTGTTGATCCAGTCAAAAGCAGAGCACTGGGCTAAAGAGTCGGACCGAACGAGAGTGAACAGAAGTGAAACGGTGCCCTGGCCTCTTCTTCCTTTTGTGAGAGCGACGCACTGGTACAAAGTGCTGGACCGAACTGAAGCGGCGCTGTGGCCTGCAGTGACGAACCAGACAGAAGCGTACTGCCGTAGATCCGCTCTGGAGCGTCGAATTGTGTGACAGCGACTCACTGGAGTGAACAATTGACCCATACATTATCGGCGCAATAAAGGAAAGGAAGCGGTGCACTAGGTCCAGGGAAACGCTGAACTAACAGGTATTGTTGAACTTGATACCATCATTGGACTTGGAGGGATCGCCGTAGACAAGCTCGCACTACAATAAATCATTGTAGGTGAGTTTATTGCCGATCCAGAAAATTAGAGACACATTGCCAGTAGGCGCTGACAATGCCGTATCAGGTGTTTGAGAAAAAGTCACTAGACCTGTGAATCGGGACTGTGATGGCAAAGTATGAAGTTCACTACCGGAGTGGGGGAGTCATCCTGTCCCGATACTGGACTCTAAGTCTGGGGTCGGAAAAAACAACCTTATTCTCGCTAAGGTAGGAATCCAATGCTGCATCGAGACATCTTCATCCGGTGATGGTGATGAACTGTGAGCTGTTTAGTACAGACGATCTCGCTTCGAATGTTGAAATGATGATGGACCCTCGGAAAGCTTCCGACAATCCCTGTCTGCCACTCGTCTTGTGCCCATTCAGCGTCCAAATTGGTACAATAAGAGCAGCGGTGAGGCCCGTCACACCATCCGATACAATCAACACACAGTGTATGAGGATCAGCGGCAGAAAACAATACTTCTGTAATTGTCACAGTGTTATCTCTTCCGGGCAGATCGATTACTTCCTCATGATGACAAGTAGAGACGAGTGGCAGACAGAGCATAACACACGTCCACACCAGTGGGCGACAAGAAAGAAAATGACAGTACAGTGGAAGCTGTCTAAACTGGCACACATTGGGACAGAAGAAATAATCCGGTTTAGACAGCGTGCCGGATTGTAGAGCCGTCAGGTCCAGACAGCGGGGGAGCGGTTGGGTGGGAGAGAGGCCAGAAGATTTGATTTCCATGCCTTGGTCGAAGTAGAAAGAGAAGTGCATACAGTGAGATAGGATAAGTGTAAAAATTCAAGCTGTTAAAGATAATAAATAGTTTCTGAACTAATTTTAGAGCAGGTAATGGAAGCTGTTAAAGTCCTTAATTTTATATGATCCATTTTTGCGTTGAATACACTTTCAAAGTACAATGTTAAAATACCTGCAATTTTAGAATTACAGAACCTTTAAAAATCTGAATTTTTTAACAATGTAAAGAATATTTCCCCAGTATGGCTGCCAGAGCGAATTTGTTTAAAATCCTTGATAATATACACAAAGAACTAAGTTTAGCACCCCCTGACATATCTCATGATTGAATGAGCCCCGATCTTAACCCTTTGAAGCCTATCTGGGATATGATTGGTCATTGTGTGCTCCTACAGAACCTTGCCCCAAAAGAAGCTGATTTATGGTCAATAGTGTAGACGCCGGTCAGAGCCTGGCTGCGTGACGTGACACTCACCAAGTACACGAAGAGTGGTGTTGTATTCATATGCCCTGTCAGAGCCGGGCTGCGTGATATGACATTTGTAAACACCAGCATGTTTTCTCCAGACTTTCCTGAAATGAAGACTTCCTCCGTACCACTTCTCAACCTCATCAAACAGCACCTCGTTCCCTGAAACAACACAACTGGCTAAGTACAAACACGGACAGTAACAGACATAAAATCAGTCACTGGATTGTCTGGTCCAGGTTCGATATTTACAGATAAACATGAAATATACCTAAAATATCGTGGAGTGCTGGGTAAAAGCTAAGAAAACAACACAGGGAATATTGGCCTGTTAGTATCCATTGTTTGAGTGAGTGAGTGAGTTTGATTTTACGCTGCTTTTAGCAATATTCCAGAAATAACACGGCAGGGGACACCAGAAATGGGCTTCACACAATGTACCCATGTGGAGAATCGACCCCGGGTCTTCGGCGTGACGAGCGGACGCTTTAACCACTAGACTACCCCGCCACCTCGTCCATCGTTTGAGGTTGCAGTTATCATTAAACATCTTTTTTTAGCCTCACCATCCCTTGTCCATGTTATTGTTGGTGATGGGTTGCCGTGGGCGATGCATTCAATAGTTGTTGAGTCACCATTCATAACAGAGGTCTGGTTAACTGGGGTCACCAGGATCCGGAGGAACGGCTCTGTCACTGGAAGCAAAACATCATTACACGTAGTTTAAAATTAAAAAAATTATAGCCATTTATAAAAACATGAATATAAAACAAGCAAACAAAACTATGTAACAATGATGTTAACAAAAAATATGTATTAACGCAGTTGTTTATAGGTATCCGGTAATGGGGATACCTGACAAAATGTCCTGTATATTTTCACGTAATCATTAAGTAGCAATATTTTAAAAAATCTTGTTGACACTTGGCATGAGTGAGTGAGTTTACTTTTACGCTGCTTTCAGCAATTGGCTTCACGCATTGCACCCATGTAGGAATCAAACCTGGGTCTATATAAGCGTGACGAGTGAACACTTTAACCACTCAGCTACACCACCGCCCAGTGTGACCGTACCCTTGCTTGGTGCCTGGTTCACAGTCAAGAAGGCTTCTCGACTGTTCCGCCAGTGGAAATGTGTGGCACCTCCGTCGATGTCAAAAAACGCTTTGTTGGCCACGAGGCATCGGTAGCTGCCTGCGTCTGAAGGCTTTATACGGTTGATTTGCAGTTTCCCTGATTGGTAGAGTATGTACCTGTAATGATTGACCAGAGATGTACCTGTAATGATTGACAAGTGATGTACCTGTAATGATTGACAAGTGATGTACCTGTAATGATTTACCAGTGATGTACCTGTAATGATTGACAAGTGATGTACCTGCAACAATTGACCAGTGATGTACCTGTAATGATTTACCAGTGATGTACCTGTAATGATTTACCAGTGATGTACCTGTAATGATTGACTAGTGATGTACCTGTAATGATTGACCAGTGATGTACCTGTAATGATTGACAAGTGATGTACCTGCAACAATTGACCAGTGATGTACCTGTAATGATTTACCAGTCATGTACCTGCAATGATTGACTAGTGATGTACCTGTAATGATTGACAAGTGATGTACCTGTAATGATTGACAAGTGATGTACCTGCAACAATTGACCAGTGATGTACCTGTAATGATTGACCATTGATGTACCTGTAATGATTGACCATTGATGTACCTGTAATGATTGACCAGAGATGTACCTGTAATGATTGACAAGTGATGTACCTGCAACAATTGACCAGTGATGTACCTGTAATGATTTACCAGTGATGTACCTGTAATGATTTACCAGTGATGTACCTGCAAATTGACCAGTGATGTACCTGTAATGATTGACCAGTCATGTACCTGTAATGATTGACTAGTGATGTACCTGTAATGATTGACCAGTGATGTACCTGTAATGATTGACCAGTGATGTACCTGTAATGATTGACTAGTGATGTACCTGTAATGATTGACAAGTGATGTACCTGCAATGATTTACCAGTGATGTACCTGTAATGATTGACTAGTGATGTACCTGTAATGATTGACCAGTGATGTACCTGTAATGATTGACCAGTGATGTACCTGTAATGATTGACCAGTGATGTACCTGTAATGATTGACAAGTGATGTACCTGCAACAATTGACCAGTGATGTACCTGTAATGATTTACCAGTCATGTACCTGTAATGATTGACTAGTGATGTACCTGTAATGATTGACTAGTGATGTACCTGTAATGATTGACCAGTGATGTACCTGTAATGATTGACAAGTGATGTACCTGAAACAATTGACCAGTGATGTACCTGTAATGATTTACCAGTGATGTACCTGTAATGATTGACCAGTGATGTACCTGTAATGATTGACCAGTGATGTACCTGTAATGATTGAGTGATGTACCTGTAATGATTTACCAGTGATGTACCTGTAATGATTGACTAGTGATGTACCTGTAATGATTGACCAGTAATGTACCTGTAATGATTGACAAGTGATGTACCTGCAACAATTGACCAGTGATGTACCTGTAATGATTTACCAGTCATGTACCTGTAATGATTGACCAGTGATGTACCTGTAATGATTGACCAGTGATGTACCTGTAATGATTGACCAGTGATGTGCCTGTAATGATTGACCAGTGATGTACGTGCAATTTTACAATTTTAACCCACAACAGATATACTATGTTAACGAACTGTTAGGCTTCTTTAAAAGCAAAAACATTTAAGGATCCTGAATATTTTTTAGGATTAGTTTTTGTAAGGAAGACAGAACACACAGTTTCTTTAGATAAAATTATTGTCAAAATAGTCACTCTCCCTTCATTTAGTAAAATTAAGTAAAAATAGAACATGAATGCTAGACAATTCAGTGTGTCTCACAACTGTACAAACACATATTTTACGACCCAGGGTCCACAAAGTGTTCGTAACTCTACGACCTGTCGTAACTCTATAGTTCAACATAGGCTTACGAATGTCGTAGCGCTACAAACGGGGTTTTCTTGATGAGAACACAGACCACCTACTTAGAGTTGTCAGCTGTGATTGGCTGCCTGTTACGCTCCCAGACGAAGTGCGCGTCAGTGACAGCGTGTATGGAACAGTTAAACACCACTGTCGTCCCAGCATCAGCGCTCTGGGAGATTGGCTCCAAAGAAAATTTTTTGGATATTCCTAAAACAGAAGGAATTGTTACAATTATTGCATGGTATAATGTATGTAAAGGAACATAAACACAGATTACGGAGAGACAAACCAGGGCCCGATTTAGTGCTCTGTTACTTGCACTGGTGCAACCCAATATTACAAAGTGCAACCTAGTTATAAGACTAACTTGCACCAGGTGCAAGTCAATTTTTGAGTGGGTATACTTCTGAACAAAACATTTAAATAATTGCATCTACATATGCAGTGTATGAAATAAGGCCTGTCCGACTGCCTGAGACAGGCTAGATTTCTGTCGGAGGGTCTAATTTTACAGCTAGCCAGCCCGATGGATGGGTGAAAAAAAATATTCAGATAACGTGTCCACTGGCACTGTCTATTTAGTATTTAGGAAGGACTAGTTAAATCTCTTCTGGGCTGAAGTTACCACCCAGATGTCTGGCTGGGTTTTGGGCGTATTTCATACACTGACATATTGCAATAAAAGCAGTGCAACTGGAATTTGGATGGTGCAACTAGGTTTTTATCTTAGGTTACACCTGGTGCAAGTAGGTTAACATCTCTTATATCGAGCCCTGCAAATTCACAAAAAAGAATGGTGATAAACAACCCCAAGAATGCGACTACAGCAACAACAACAGTGGTCATAGATCTATGCAATTGGGATACAATGACGTGTCTACAAGTCAGCAAGTCTGACCACCCGATACCGTTATTCGCCTCTTTTTACGACAAGCATGGGTTGTTGAAGATCAAGTCTAAAGATCTTCATGAGTTACAATACAGTGAACCTCATTCACTAACCCCTTAGATCCTTGAATGAAAATAGTGCCTTACATGTTCTATATGGATCAAAGATTTACAAAATATTTTATCAATTGAAACTTACAAAGCTTGTTGATATCATGACATGGTACACACACTACTGCCTAAAAGTTTATTCCCTGGAACACGTGTAACATGCAAGTGACACTGGTGCCCAATCAACAAGGCCCAATAGAAACGCATATAAAACATATAAGTAGTTTGGTCGATTGTGTGGCCAACAAAGGGAAGTAACTGTTACCTACATCACGGTGCTGGAAAGGTTTGGCTACATGATTAATTAACACACATTGTCATTGCCAGGTTTTAGTTTCCTGTACTTGACAATTTTGCTTAATCAATGGAAAATTGGGGCTTTTCAAGGCTTAAATGAGTGAAGGGTCTATTTAGGGTTAAACGTTCATATATTAGGTTTGTTCAATCCTGTGCGAACCCTGAAAGAGTACTAAATCTCACGACCCAAGATCCTCCATTTAAATCTTGGGTCACAGTAGATCTCTGCTGGTGGATGACGATCTTGGAGCTACTTACGTGCGACCTTTATCTGTACCCGCCTCGCGATAATGGTTCCTACGGAATTAGTCACAAAACACTCGTAAAATCCCTCGTCCGTTCGAATGTTGTTCCTGCGGTCACGATGAATAATCTGATTAAAGTGGAGGGTCCCATTCTTAAAGACACGGACACGAGCGTGTTCCCCTCGACTTTTGATCTTCACTCCATCCTTCTTCCAGTGGTAGCTAACGGGATAGAAGTCTTGCTCCACAAGTGCGGAACAGTTTACAGTCAACGGGTGTTTCCTCAGCACCACCAGTGTGTGGGGGCTTCCTTCACAGCAATGCCGCGGTCAAGCGTGTCATATCCGTTGATAGGACGACTAGTTCGCTCAAAGGCTGGAAGAGAAAAACAAGAGTTAAAGTAAGGCCAGAAATGCTTGGAAAATGCTTTTTGGCTTTAATATCAATATGATGAATTTGACACAAGATTAAAGCACATATATGATACATTTACGACTCTACCTAGTTGGATATTAAAGCTCAGATGAAAAAATGCAATTGAGGGGTGACTTCACAGGAGGAAATTTTGACGTTTTAACAACATTTGTAAATATTCTAAGTACAAAATGTAGTTTTGAAATACAGACTATAATTATTCATATAGCCTCAACTAATTAAATTACATAAATGATTGTAAAAAGTTGTGTGTTTTTTTTAACATATACATGTGAAAAAGAAGGAACGCTTGTAGTAGATATATTCAAGATAATTACGTAAAAAGGCTTAATTCAAATCGCATAGATAATCTTGTTCACCCATAGATGTTTCACTTTGTGTATGAGCATTGAACTGGCAACATGCGACTTGATATCTCTGCAGAACAATTAATTTCAAATTTATACCAGTATTTCATACTGGAGAAACAAAGGGGGAAAACTCTCGTCAGCTATGACCGGCTTTACTATAGAATGTGTAAAGCCCTTAATTAGTCAGGTTTACAAAGTTGTAAACGAATCAGTTACCTCAGGGGTCGTGTCAAAATCAAAACCAGGTAGGAAACACAAACTGGATAGCTTTGATAAGGGTGTCATACACCGTACAATTTATAAACTGTATGAACGCAAAATCCAGCTGACGCGTGCTAAAATACAAGATGAGATCAAAGATACAATAAATGCCCTGTTGTAGTTCCGCTAGAGTACTCCACCAGCAGTGATACTGACACTTGATATTTTGAGACGGTTTCTGACAATTACTGTCCGTGCATTACATAACACTGTCACCCTGTCTGCCTCCCAGGTGGGTCACAGTATAGTTTGTTTCTTAGAAGTGTTTCTACCATGGAATTTTTTCCAAGTTTTTCGATATTTTACGAGTAATCATTATGATTAGGGAATGGTACATCGTCATTACTCATATGACATTTTAGGTCGAGGTGGTATGAATGATTATATATATGAGTTTTGAATCTGAAATATCAACCGTTATCAAATAATTGCCAAAAAGTATTTTCCCAGCATTTCTGGCCTTACTTCAGTTCCACTCACTAGCCACTGGCCCGCTAACCCGTGGCTAGTAAAACTCCAGTTGGGCCAGTAAATCTCCAATATCACTTGCCCGACTGGCTAGTGAATTTTCATGGGGTCATTTCGTAAATATATAACTCTTTCCGACTTGTTAAGTCATAATATACTTTTAAATAATGAAAGATTACAATCTGATAAAAATGTTCATCATACTAGCAACTTAATGATCAAACCTGTGTCATGCCAACAATATCTTATTCTCATCTATATTTGTAAATAAAGCCACAGCCACAGTACACAACCATGTAAGTCAGGACTTCTACAGTCCCTGTACACTGTTACCACCTACACAACCACCTGTGTACCCAACATCTCCAACATCTCCACCTACACAACCATCTCTGTAAGTCAGGACTTGGCTCAGTCCCTGTACACTGTTACCGAACATCTCCACCTACACAACCACCTCTGTAAGTCAGGACTTGGCTCAGTCCCTGTACACTGATACCGAACATCTCCACCTACACAACCACCTCTGTAAGTCAGGACTTGGCTCAGTCCCTGTACACTGTTACCGAACATCTCCACCTACACAACCACCTCAGGGCTCCCTGTAAGTTACCAGGATCTCCACCTGGCTCAGTCCCTGTACACCCTGTACACTGTTACCGAACATCTCCACCTACACAACCACCTCTGTAAGTCAGGACTTGGCTCAGTCCCTGTACACTGTTACCGTATATCTCCACCTACACAACCACCTCTGTAAGTCAGGACTTGGTTCAGTCCCTGTACACTGTTACCGTACATCTCCACCTAGAAGCAGCTTGGCTCCGTAATGACAGAAATTAACTGAGGGGAGAGAACTGGCAGTGCCAGCCTTCACATTTTTGTGAAATATCTATCAGGCCAAAACAAACACCCTCGACATATTATAGATACATTAGACTTGAAGACACGAAAAAAAATCAATACCATGAACTAAAATTATTCAGTTATATCATCGTGTGATAGCATTGTTCAGTTATACCACAGTGTGATAGCATTGTTCAGTTATATCTCAGTGTGATAGCATTGTTCAGTTATATCTCAGTGTGATAGCATTGTTCAGTTATACCAGTGTGATAGCATTGTTCTGTTATATCTCAGTGTGATAGCACTGTTCAGTTATATCTCAGTGTGATAGTATTGTTCAGTTATACCAGTGTGATAGCATTGTTCTGTTATATCTCAGTGTGATAGCATTGTTCTGTTATATCTCAGTGTGGTAGCATTGTTCTGTTATATCTCAGTGTGATAGCATTGTTCAGTTATACCACAGTGTGATAGCACTGTTCTGTTATATCTCAGTGTGATAGCATTGTTCTGTTATATCTCAGTGTGATAGCATTGTTCAGTTATACCACAGTGTGATAGCATTGTTCTGTTATATCTCAGTGTGATAGCATTGTTCACTTATATCTCAGTGTGATAGCATTGTTCTGTTATATCTCAGTGTGATAGTATTGTTCAGTTATACCAGTGTGATAGCATTGTTCTGGTATATCTCAGTGTGATAGCATTGTTCAGTTATATCTCAGTGTGATAGCATTGTTCAGTTATACCACAGTGTGATAGCATTGTTCTGTTATATCTCAGTGTGATAGCATTGTTCAGTTATATCTCAGTGTGATAGCATTGTTCAGTTATACCACAGTGTGATAGCATTGTTCTGTTATATCTCAGTGTGATAGCACTGTTCTGTTATATCTCAGTGTGATAGCATTGTTCTGTTATATCTCAGTGTGATAGCATTGTTCAGTTATACCTCAGTGTGATAGCATTGTTCTGTTATATCTCAGTGTGATAGCATTGTTCTGTTATATCTCAGTGTGATAGCATTGTTCAGTTATACCACAGTGTGATAGCATTGTTCTGTTATATCTCAGTGTGATAACATTGTTCAGTTATACCACAGTGTGATAGCATTGTTCTGTTATATCTCAGTGTGATAGCACTGTTCTGTTATATCTCAGTGTGATAGCACTGTTCTGTTATATCTCAGTGTGATAGCATTGTTCAGTTATACCACCGTGTGATAGCATTGTTGTTATATCTCAGTGTGACAGCTTTGTTCTGTCATATCTCAGTGTGATAGTATTGTTCTGTTATACCAGTGTGATAGCTTTGTTCAGTTATATCTCAGTGTGATAGCATTGTTCAGTTATATCTCAGTGTGATAGCATTGTTCAGTTATACCACAGTGTGATAGCATTGTTCTGTTATATCTCAGTGTGATAGCATTGTTCAGTTATATCTCAGTGTGATAGCATTGTTCAGTTATATCTCAGTGTGATAGCACTGTTCTGTTATATCTCAGTGTGATAGCATTGTTCTGTTATATCTCAGTGTGATAGGATTGTTCAGTTATACCTCAGTGTGATAACACTGTTCTGTTATATCTCAGTGTGATAGCACTGTTCTGTTATATCTCAGTGTGATAGCATTGTTCTGTTATATCTCAGTGTGATAGCATTGTTAAGTCACCTCTCAGTGTGATAGTATTGTTCAGTTATACCAGTGTGATAGCATTGTTGTTATATCTCAGTGTGATAGCATTGTTCAGTTATACCACAGTGTGATAGCATTGTTGTTATATCTCAGTGTGATAGCACTGTTCTGTTATATCTCAGTGTGATAGCATTGTTCAGTTATATCTCAGTGTGATAGCATTGTTCAGTTATATCACGTGTGATAGCATTGTTCAGTCATATCACGTGTGATAGCATTGTTCTGTTATACCACAGTGTGATAGTATTGTTCTGTTATACCAGTGTGATAGCTTTGTTCAGTTATATCTCAGTGTGATAGCATTGTTCAGTTATATCTCAGTGTGATAGCATTGTTCAGTTATACCACAGTGTGATAGCATTGTTCTGTTATATCTCAGTGTGATAGCATTGTTCAGTTATATCTCAGTGTGATAGCATTGTTCAGTTATATCTCAGTGTGATAGCATTGTTCAGTTATTGTTCAGTGTGATAGCATTGTTCAGTTATATCTCAGTGATAGCAGTTACTGTTCTGTTATATCTCAGTGTGATAGCACTGTTCTGTTATATCTCAGTGTGATAGCATTGTTCAGTTATATCTCAGTGTGACAGCTTTGTTCAGTTATATCACAGTGTGACAGCTTTGTTCAGTCACATCTCAGTGTGATAGCATTGTTCAGTTATATCACAGTGTGACAGCTTTGTTCAGTCACATCTCAGTGTGATAGCATTGTTCAGTTATATCAGTGTGATAGCATTGTTCAGTTATATCTCAGTGTGATAGCACTGTTCTGTTATATCTCAGTGTGATAGCATTGTTCAGTTATACCACAGTGTGATAGCATTGTTGTTATATCTCAGGGTGACAGCTTTGTTCTGTTATATCTCAGTGTGATAGCATTGTTCAGTCACATCTCAGTGTGATAGCATTGTTCTGTTATATCTCAGTGTGATAGCATTGTTCAGTCACATCTCAGTGTGATAGTATTGTTCAGTTATACCAGTGTGATAGCATTGTTGTTATATCTCAGTGTGATAGCACTGTTCTGTTATATCTCAGTGTGATAGCATTGTTCAGTTATACCACAGTGTGATAGCATTGTTGTTATATCTCAGGGTGACAGCTTTGTTCTGTTATATCTCAGTGTGATAGCATTGTTCAGTCACATCTCAGTGTGATAGCATTGTTCTGTTATATCTCAGTGTGATAGCATTGTTCAGTCACATCTCAGTGTGATAGTATTGTTCAGTTATACCAGTGTGATAGCATTGTTGTTATATCTCAGTGTGATAGCACTGTTCTGTTATGTCTCAGTGTGATAACATTGTTCAGTTATACCACGTGTGATAGCATTGTTCTGTTATATCTCAGTGTGATAGCATTGTTCAGTCACATCTCAGTGTGATAGCATTGTTCAGTTATATCACAGTGTGACAGCTTTGTTCAGTTATATCTCAGTGTGATAGCATTGTTCAGTTATATCACGTGTGATAGCATTGTTCAGTTATATCTCAGTGTGATAGCATTGTTCAGTCATACCACGTGTGATAGCATTGTTCAGTTATACCACAGTGTGATAGCATTGTTCAGTCACATCTCAGTGTGACAGCATTGTTCAGTTATATCACGTGTGATAGCATTGTTCAGTTATATCACAGTGTGATAGCTTCAAATATCATCTGTTTATTTGTGTGTGTTTTTGTATTTAATCTGACAATATTCTAGTGATGTCAGCTGTTTGTAAAGGATCTACACGAGACTATCCAGAGACCGACACCATGAGTACTGGTCTATGCAGCTGGATGGCATGGCATGTGTTGTCCATGCCAGTGAATCTGACCACATTACTTCACTGTAGTACTCTCGGAAATTGAACTAAAATGGTTGTTGGCATCTGTTTGTTTTTTACTTCATTAAAATAGGTAGTTTTAACAAACATTAAAATAGGTAGTTTTAACAAACATTGAAATAGGTAGTTTTAACAAACATTAAAATAGGTAGTTTTAACAAACATTAAAATAACTATGTTTTTTTCCCAACTAGGCCTTTTAATTTGGGCCTCCAATCATCATCCAAAGTACCATTTTACAGGTAAAAATAACAAAAAAGTGCATGTTATCAAAAGATATAGAAACATGTTATAACTTATGTCACAATCAACAATGGGTGGTAGCAACTACCTACAGCACTGTTTAGATGGTAAGATGCATCTGCGCGTGCGTTGTCTTAGTGACTGTGCAATTGGCAATCAAAGCTATGAGTAGTTGGACTTTTTCTGCATCTCTGTGGACGCACTAATACATTTCGTTGTGTCCATTGTCAATTTCTATGCATATAGGACGCAGGAAATCGCGTCCCGTAAACTCCTGCACCTCTAGGTGATATGCAGGAGTCAGATAATGGGCAGGCATGCTGGCTTCGGGTAACTGACCAAGGGAGGTAACTCTGCCTGTCCTCATTGCATGTTCTTGAACTATGGTACACTGGTCCTAACATAAGTGAGAGAGCTGTTTTCAAACACATACCTCCAGAATTGTAATTCTGATTTTTCTTGTATTGAAAAAACGTAAATATCGATCATAATATCCCATCCTTGGTTGTGCAGACCTGGAGCTAGTCAGGAAGTGAATGAATGTATGGGTTAGGCCACATAAAAAAATGTTGTTTCTCATCACTTTTGGAAAAAAAATGGGTTGGGAAGGCAGCTTTTAATTTTACACACACAAAAATTATGTCCTAAACCCCTTGATTTCTGTGGAAATTTACCCCTTTTCTCCAATAGAAAATGAATACTTAGAAGTGTGAAAAATTCATGCACATTTTGAGAGTGAAAGTTGCATTTTCTCTAGTGTCAATTTTTTTTTAAATCTTAGGGTGGGGTCGAATTTTCGGGTTGGGCGGTAGTGAAAAACGAGGCTAGAATGCATTATACCGGATACCTAAGTTAGGTTAGGGGTTAGGATTGGGGTTAGGGTTAGGGTTAGGGTTATTTTCATCTCAGTTTTATATTTTTTCATCTTTCCGCGCTCGCATCACGAGACCTAGTTAAATATGGCAGGCAGGTATCCGGTATAATGCATGTGTACCAAAAACAAGAATACTTCTATATATGGCCTTAACTGACAAGTTATACAGATCAGCTGTTTGCTTAAATGGGGAAGAGGCCAAGAGGCCATGAAAGATGGGGGTGGGGGTTTTGTTGGTTTTTGTGTTTTTGGGTGTGTTTTCGGTAAAGAGAGAGAAAGGAAAAAGAAAGTGAAAGGGGAGAGAAATTTGGGGGAAGTGTGTGGGGTGGGTGTTGAGAGATGGGGGAGGTGTGGGGAAGGGTTGGGGGTGTGTGTGTGTTGGGTTTGTGAATGTGGGGTAGATGGGCGGGAAGGACGGGTAGGGCGGAGCTTGTTCCACTTGGTGTGGGCAAGGAAGTGCCGACAACCTTTTACCATCGCCTGCACATACAGTTATAAATAAATTATTTAAACAGCCAGAGTCCTGGGCCCCGTTTCACAAATCTCTCGTAAGATCTCGTAACTTTTCTCATAGCATTCCTACCTCCTTTAAAGTAAGAACGACCTACGATAGTCGTAGCGCTACAAAGCTTTGTGAAATGGGGCCCTGGGTTATAGGAAATAGTTCGGCTGCTTCAATGAAACCTAACTATATAAAATATTGATTGCATATCACTATGGTTACACATAACTGAAAATATCTAATGTGGTACATAAGTGCACTTCACGATATCTGTGGTTGGAAGATGCAAATGTGGTTGTTTAAAAAGGGGACCCTGTAGAACATGTCCCCTAAACTAACATTCTCCCTTACCTGGAACATCTACTGAATGTGTTTAGCTAAGCCGCAATGGGGTCCTTGGGTCAAGACATGATTTTATATCTTGACTGTAGGACCCTAAATGTTCAACCCTACCCTTAACCCCGGGTAGTCTGTCACACAGACCCTGAAACAAACATATCCAAGGAAGCCCATGCATGTCTAGAATATGTGGCAAGTCTAGAATATGTGGCAAGTCTAGAATATGTAAGTCTGGAGTCTATCTATAATATGTGGCAAGTCTAGATTTCCACAGTTTCTGAAAAAGAAGAATTTCCAGGCTCCTTTTCATTATATTTATGATAAATTATATTTTTATGAAGAATTGTTTTTCTGTAACGTTCATTTCAGAGACTAGATGTTAGTCTAGCCTGCGGTGAACAGATCCTATAGATACACCTAAAACACTGGTCGTCTGCCCTAAAGGTCAAATCACGTGACCAAGAACAGTATTGGTGTTTGTGAACGTGCTGTGTTAAGAAGGTCGATTTACTTACACATCATTATCAGATGAATAACTGCATTTCTTGAAAGTGATACAGCTCAGACGTACTCTTGAAATTTCCCGTGGGCCTAATTTGACAATAGTCATTTTGCCGAACCCGACCCTTCCCATCAAAACAATATGTGTTTTGTGTTCACCTGAATGGCGTTGGCAGTCGTGGTGTCCTAAAGCAATATTAACGTTCAGCGGAGACAAGATATACTGACGTGATGTCCTCTATTGGTTATAAATCTCATCCACCCGATTCCTCAAGAAGTCGGAAAAGTGATTTCACGTTAGAGGTCAGGCGCGTAGCAAGCCATTTTTTTCGTGTAAGCCCGATAGGTTGCAAAGCTTTATACTTAGATTGTATTGAGGGCTTGTCCAACCATTTTAGCAGCAATCATGTGTAAGCCCGGGCTTTTTTTATAATGGTAGCTGCGCCCCTGGAGATGACACAAAAACAAACAACCTCACGTCATATAAATATCATGCCGGCCGTGTTTATGAACAAGTGAGCTGAGATACTGAAATATAGCGCTTCTAACTGGTTATCATTAGATCCCGCTGGAGACCAGAGAATAATTAATGGGGCGTTATTTCACATAACGTCTGTGGTTTAGATTACAGGCTATTGTATCAATGCGACCGACTCCTGTGATTGGCCAAGGATATTTCCTATACATAGTTCCACATTACGCTGTCATCATATCCCTTCAGAATAAGCTCATCATGATCCGAGGATTTCTGATCGAATCCCCTGGGTCTTGATTTGTTTATTTTAATATATTTCAAAATATCTTATTTCTTTTAACGGGGATCATCGTGAGTGTTCACATTAGACGAACTATATTATAAGTACATACAGGCGAGTGTCTGGGAATTAAATACTGATGTTAAAATTATGGTGAAATATTGCTTAAATCGGCGAATAGCCATATCCACTCCCTTTACAGCGCAAAACAGCGTCAGGGGTGTGGGATGAGGGTGGGTGTGTGGGGTGGGGTGTAGGTGTTTGGTCTCAGCTATTGGAGGGGATCAAGAGCAATTCATTTTCACCTGAGAGAGAGGGGGTGCGCACCCAACCCAACCCACCCTCCTCCCTCTGATCCACCTTATCCCCGTGAGAACCCGTACCCCACACGGTGATATACAAAAAGAGATATTATACGATGAACTGCCGCTCGGATACCGCAACTTTTCATAGCCGTCTACAAAGATCTAGACTACGATATTATTAAACCTGTTTACGCGGATTCGTTTAAATTGGAGTCACGTAGTGATGGATAAAATAACACCTGCTACACTCGAGGTCTTGGAAATCAATTTTAATTCCTCAAATCATCTTACCAAAGCGGATACACGGGGTACGATTTCATGTCTAAATTTTACAAATATTAATATTATATATAATAAGAGTGTCAAAGGAAACTTCTAAATGAAACTGTGGCAAAAGGCATTATAGATAATATCGATCTTAAAGTTCAGGGATTTTCAGAACCTCAAAGTAAAGCGTTGTGTGCCTCCTCCGATGATCGGTAATTGCTTCACGCAGTGTACTTACATCTACTTCCAACAACAAAACAATCCTTGCAAAGGGTTTTTATAGATTTTATACACGTCCGTCACATCACGGTCCCTCGCACGCTACTCGTAGCGTCAGTGTACACGACTAACATCGTGGATGGTTCGACGCATGGCTACAGAGGTCATGACATCACAGCTAACGACCTTCACCTTGCGAACTCTAGGTCGTCGTGACCTTAGCGGCCAGACGGGGTGACCTCAATACAGTTGGTCTGCGGGAGAAGCGCTGACCACTTCACCTGAATCGACAGCCTTGGTCAAGACCAGCTTTTACAGAGTACAGCCCAACACAAGGCCGTGGCCGTGCTTGTTCCACTCGGTGTTGCATTGTCCGAGTGTAGAAAGAGTCCTCGCTCATGTACAATATCTAGAAGATCATAATGGGCAGCGTCTAAATGAAATGCTGTCGCGGACACGATACATCAAGATCGTGGGTTCGAAAACTAGCTAAGACCACATAATTACGCTGAAGGGTCGTTGTCGGCACAGGTACTACAGATATGTACTACAGATATGTACCCCAGGTCTAAATGCAGAAACGTACCCGGTACCCTACGCGCCCACATTCCGCAACCAAAAACTGAAACCATATGTAGTTGTCCCCGTCCAGCTGATTGCGAGGAAGCATCGTGCTTCACCATATTCGTTACTGTGTATGCTCGTTTCTTATATAGCGCAATCAAATGTATCTATTACAACAGTATCAGGGGCGTAAGGAACGGCGGGGGGAGGGGGGTGTGTGTCTTAGCTCCCCCCTTTTTTTACGACGAAACCATATCTACCTTACCATAACTACAAGTTCATTTTGATTTTCAATACTTTTCATAAATTAGCTCCACCACCCACCCACCCTACCCCACCCTAAAACCGTTCCTACGCCCCTGAGTATGACAGTTCCAATCAAGAAAACGGCACAGTGCAGAATGGAATGGTCCTTGGGTACGTTTCTGTATTCCGAGTTTGGCTGGGGTACCTTTATACTGAAGAGTATCTTGGGTACACATCCGTAGTACCAGTGCCGACAACGACCCCCTCCAGCCATGACATCCCTTTCACAGCGGCAGTCATGTGGTCGAGTTATCATTACATGTTCACGAGTACACAGATTTTCTGTATCATTATAATAGTAATAGATAAAAGCGAGAAACGTTTTCCTTCTTCATAAACAAGCGACAATATCCTTCCCATAGCGATGGCAGAATCGATAATACGGTTGTGACCAACATCAACACGTGTTAAGGAGCCACAACCATATACGGATGCATAACGTATTTTATGAATAACATTCTCCTGTAATGTTTGTAATGACGTACAAGGACTACTTCTTGCCCTTTCATCAGGTAAATACATGGACTCAGTAATAGAGTTAATATATACATATTCTCTCTCTCTCTCTCTCTCTCTCTCTCTCTCTCTCTCTCTCTCTCTCTCTCTCTCTCTCTCTCTCTCTCTCTCTCTCTCTCTCTCTCTCTGTGCAATCGGGTGACTTGCGTAAATAAATAAATAATCTGTCGTCTTTTAACCTTAAATCGTGGCCTATGATACTCTCGCGATAAAATGGCGGTTAGGAGAACGTTGAACTCGGACGCTGAGCAAATACGACCTGCTCCCCCGTTCAGGGGACGCCATGTTGTGGGGCACTGGCTTATCGCGACAACTCAGCACGGCATTTCGGAAAATATACAGCACGCCATAAACTCCACACAACCCTCATTGGAGGAGAAACAGACTAGCACAAGTTTCAACGGTTTTTATTAAATAATGTATGGGTAACATATAGAAACTCAGCCGAAAACATCATGATGTTCATTAGCCTTGCTCCAAGGCTGTACCGAATGTAAACCCCATAGGCGTATGGTAATTCTATCCTTTAAAGAGGAAAGTCTAGATAAGTGGATGGACGCCAGTCTGTTAGAGGGACAATGTGCTCTTTTTATTCATATTTTATAGAAATTGTCATTTGAACTACGATTTATTACCTTAGAGACTTGTGCAAGTCTAAATGCTCATGTGCCCCAATTCCTGTGTTGTCAATCATTGGTCGGGAGTTGTTACCTGTTATTTGTCCATCATTGGAGCCACAGAGTAAGTCTACAAGATAAATGTCGCTCGTGATATTTGTACAGACATATACAGAAGGGCACCCCGGCTAATGACTTCTAAACAGGATGCGGTTTTACATGTTTAATGTCTGAACTAAACATATGAGGGTTAGATTATATCACTGCTGCCTGAACGCCGGAGGACCGCCCGGCTTAATGCTGCACGCTTAAAGTGACATGTCAATAGGGGAAATTCAAAATGCACCAATTAAAAAACGCACCAATAGAGGCAGATACGTCAACTACAGAAACAACATCAACAACATCGTCAACGTCAACACCATCAACAAAAAGAAATAAAACAATAACGGCAACAACAGTAACTACACAAACAACACCAACAACGTTAACTGCACCTCCTCCCAACAAATCTTTCATTAATACCAACGTCAACAGCACCATCAACGTCAACTGTACAAACAACACCAACAACGTTAACTGCACCTCCTCCCAACAAATCTTTCATTAATACCAACGTCAACAGCACCATCAACGTCAACTGTACAAACAACACCAACAACGTTAACTGCACCTCCTCCCAACAAATCTTTCATTAATACCAACGTCAACAGCACCATCAACGTCAACTGTACAAACAACACCAACAGCGTCAACTTCACCAACGTCAACTGCACCAACTAGAAAAAATAACCATTATCGCCAACAATGTCAACATCACCAACAACATCAACAGTTTCAAGTACAAATCAGCCAATAACAGCAAGAACATCAATGTCAGCACCAACAACGTCGACTATAAAAACAATGTCCACAACACCAACAACTTCAACTACACAAATAAGGTCAACTTCACCAACATCAACAACTCGAAACACCACACAAACGTCACAACAACGCCTCTGTACTATTAACTAGTCTGTCATACAGACCCTGAAACATATGTATCCAAGAAAGTCCATGCAAGTCTAGATCATGTGGCAAGTCTAGATCATGTGGCAAGTCCAGTTTTCCGGAGTTTCAGGATGAGGAAAGTCTCTGGGCTCCTTTTCATAATATTTTATGATTATAATTTAGAAACTGGCTTTTTCTGTAAATATGTTCATTTCAGAGACTAGTTGTTAGCCTAACTATTAACGATAAAGCAGTTCTTCAACTCTACACCGCAGGGTTGACCCCAGACCCTACAAGTCTTAAATATGTGATACGAAATTTATACCACCGCACGATAGTGACGTCCCATCTGATATGGTGACGAGGCTCCACTCGTGTGCCATTCAACTGTTCACATAGTTTTAAGTACTCGAATTTTTATAGGTGAGGTAATGACGCTTCGGAACTGGGGCAACTATAGTCTTTATCCCGAGGAGAAGCACTTCAGCTTCCATTTTACCCTGTAACGCAAACACCTCCTTTGTTAGCTTTTGATCTTGAATACTGGTATTATATCACGCTGGCAGTCATAAACCGCAAAACTTAGCTTCCATGTAGCGCCAACAATACATGCTAAAACACTACAGGGGCCGCGACCTTTGACCCCCCTCCCTTGACCTCAAAGTTAACATTTCATCCTTAGAAAATATGACGGTCTTTGTCGTCGTAGCATTGGGCAATAAATCCCGGCGCACGCTGCAGTTACCGTGTATACCTTGTGGTTTAATTGCAGTATTCCATGAGTTAAGAGGTCGCGGTGATATCACGTGGCGGCGTGATCTTTCAAGTGGAGCAGCGCACGTGTACTTAATGTGAGCTTGGCGATTAAATGTAATACCATATCACAAATGGACAAACCCTCGATGTCACCCAAATAACCTCAGATGAGCGAGAACCAACGTTATCAGACAGGGATCAACATCTCTTGGACCTGTGTTTGTTACACGAGTATGTCGGGTAACGTCGCCTGTAGCAGGGCGTCCGCATGGAGAAGTTGCCACGCAATATCATGAGTGAGTGATTTACAGCCGCATTGTACAGTATCTTAGTTATATCACGGCGTGCGAGCTCGATGTGGAGGGCAAGCCCGGAGAGAAACCCATGTGCAGCTGCGTGGTGCCGATAACCCCCTAGGGGCTTGTAGTTACTTTGTTGTTAAACGTCGCACTCGGCAATATTCCAGCTGAATGGCAGGGATCTGTATATAATCGAGCCTAGGTGAGTGAGTGAGATTATTTTTACGCCGCATTTAACAATATTCAAGCAATATGACGGTGGGGGACACCAGAAATGGGCTTCACACATCGTACCTATGTGGGGAATCGAACCCGGGTCTTTATTTTATTTTAATTCAAAAACCATTTTTTGTATAAGTTCATTTCAGAGACTAGAATTTTTTGCTATGACACTTCCTGCTTTTAAATAATAATGTAATGAATATATATGTTTTTAAAATAAAACTCATTTGGTTGGACTTTGTACTTAAAATGTTTATGAATGCAGACTTGATCTGGTCACTATATGGCTGGAATAATGCCGATGTGACGTAAAGCCCAACTCTGCTCAGAGACTAGATGTTAGTCTAGGTATTTGCGTTAAATATTCCCAATAGACACACATATATTAGAAAATATACAGGGTTGAATCGGAATTCGCACCCGTCTCGATTTCAAGACTAGTTCCACAAGCTCCGGGGCGGTGGGGTAGCCTAATGGTTAAAGCGCCCACTTGTCACGCTGAAGACCCGGGTTCCATTCTATACATGGATACAATATGTGAAGCCCATTTCAGGTGTTCCCCGCCGTAATATTGCTGGAATATTGCTAAAAGCGGCGTAAAACCATATTCACTCTTTTCAAGACTAGTTCCACAAGCTCCGGGGCGGTGGGGTAGCCTAATGGTTAAAGCGCCCACTTGTCACGCTGAAGACCCGGGTTCCATTCTATACATGGATACAATATGTGAAGCCCATTTCAGGTGTTCCCCGCCGTAATATTGCTGGAATATTGCTAAAAGCGGCGTAAAACCATATTCACTCTTTTCAAGACTAGTTCCACAAGCTCCGGGGCGGTGGGGTAGCCTAATGGTTAAAGCGCCCACTTGTCACGCTGAAGACCCGGGTTCCATTCTATACATGGATACAATATGTGAAGCCCATTTCAGGTGTTCCCCGCCGTAATATTGCTGGAATATTGCTAAAAGCGGCGTAAAACCATATTCACTCTTTTCAAGACTAGTTCCACAAGCTCCGGGGCGGTGGGGTAGCCTAATGGTTAAAGCGCCCACTTGTCACGCTGAAGACCCGGGTTCCATTCTATACATGGATACAATATGTGAAGCCCATTTCAGGTGTTCCCCGCCGTAATATTGCTGGAATATTGCTAAAAGCGGCGTAAAACCATATTCACTCTTTTCAAGACTAGTTCCACAAGCTCCGGGGCGGTGGGGTAGCCTAATGGTTAAAGCGCCCACTTGTCACGCTGAAGACCCGGGTTCCATTCTATACATGGATACAATATGTGAAGCCCATTTCAGGTGTTCCCCGCCGTAACATTGCTGGAATATTGCTAAAAGCGGCGTAAAACCATATTCACTCTTTTCAAGACTAGTTCCACAAGCTCCGGGGCGGTGGGGTAGCCTAATGGTTAAAGCGCCCACTTGTCACGCTGAAGACCCGGGTTTCCATTCTACACATGGATACAATATGTGAAGCCCATTTCTGGTGTTCCCCGCCGTAATATTGCTGGAATATTGCTAAAGCGGCGTAAAACCATATTCACTCCACGAGCACCAAATACAGAGTCCAGTAAACCGACCCATTCCTCGAACCGCTATGAATGTGGTTCACCCTGATCAAATGGAATGTATTAAAGACTGTTGGCGGTGTTGGGAGAGTATTATTGATTCCCCACAAGCGTATGGTGCACGGTGTGTAAATGTCCGCCTAGGCTGAAACAAGGCTGCACTGTCTCTTTTGTCTGTGGGCAGATTCCTCCAACCGTAGACTAAAAATTACAAATTAAACAAAATCTGTCAAATGTGTTTTCGTTCCTCCAGCTGCAGGATACAAAGATACAAAGATACAAAGATCAAAGATCAAAAGCAAAACATTTCATATTCTTGTTGGAGGGGGTGGAACTGAGTCGAAAAAATATAAATACAGCTATGACGACGCTTTTATGTTTCACCGGTAAATAATCTTTAACAAATTGACATTTACCGAATGAGTGTTTTTATATGTTCAAGTATTCGATAAACGTGCAATACGAATATAGCAGCTGCAGCGATCTAATAGCAGTGAGTTTAGTTTTACGTCGCTTTTTGCAACATTACAGCAATATTACGGCGGGGGACATCAGAAATGGGCTTCACACATGGTACCCATGTGGGGAATAGAACCCAGGTCTTTCGCGTGACGAGCGAACGCTTTAACCACTGGGCTACCCCACAGCCCCCGATCTAAAGCACAAATTGCACGTTTACAAAGTCGACCATAAATAGCGACACGAATATTCAAGAACGACGTTGCTGATGATCCAGTATTTAAAGTACATTGCATGAAACTTACAGTATGTCTGGTCTCTATTTATTTCTATTTATTTATTCATTGATATCTTTAACTGATAACTAAATCTGATTCGGTAGTATTTATCGAACCCAGGTGATGAGCGAGCACTTTAACAACTAGGCTACCCCACCACCCCTTAACTGGGTGGACAGTCACCTCAAAAGCAGAACACGAAGGTCATACCGTAACGTTTGTTAAGACAACAATGATTCACTCTTTCGCGCAGAGTTGACCTACATACTAGGGGTGACTATTGAGGGGGAAACAACTATTGCGATAGCGATATTCTATTGCAACCAACTATTGCAATACTATTGCAATATTTTTTTCTCCTTCGAATTGTCTCATTTGAAGTCATTTCCCCAGATGAACGTATAGTTTATATGAAATAAAAACATGTTGAAGTAGTTTCAGTCTCTTTTCATAACTGACAAGAAACTTGAAACCCAGATCAAGTAAACAGTTAAAACATAAACTCAATGAAGCTGCAAGTCTGCACCCAAACATCCTGCATTTTGTGCTGCGCATTTATCAATGGAAGTCAATTACTAAAACTATCGATAGTCACACATCGGGGACTCAACAATTGCAATCCATCGATAGTTCGATGCATCGTTACAGTCCTGCTCCATACAATAGTGCATTACGTCGGGCGACATGACGTTTAGAGGACTGCAGTAAGGCCACGTGAGTCTCTCCTATGTCAACATGAGGAGGAACACGACGATATCCGAGACTACAAGCAACAAATATCAATCGCGATGGAATATAATTTAGTGAGCGAGTATTGTTTTCAGTCGCCTTTAGCAATATTCCAGCAACATCATGACGGGGGACACCAGAAATGGGCTTCACACATTGTACCCATGTGGGGAATCGAACCGCCATCGGCGTGACGAGCGAACGCCTTAACCACTAGGCTACCCCACCGCCCAGAATAGTAATGATAGTAACAGTAATTCAACTACTACCACTACTTCTAGTAGTAGTAGTAGTTTGTAGTAGTAGTAGTGTAGTAGTAGTAGTAGTAGTAGTAGTAGTAGTAGTAGTAGTATTTGTAGTAGTAGTAGTAGTAGTTGTAGTAGTAGTAGTAGTAGTAGTAGTAGTAGTAGTAGTAGTAGTAGTAGTAGTAGTAGTAGTAGTAGTAGTAGTAGTAGTAGTAGTAGTAGTAGTATTTGTAGTAGTAGTAGTATTTAGTAGTAGTAGTAGTAGTAGTAGTATTTGTAGTAGTAGTAGTAGTAGTAGTAGTAGTAGTATTTGTAGTAGTAGTAGTAGTAGTAGTAGCAGTAGCAGCAGCAGCAGCAGTAGTAGGGTTTTGGTTGGTTGGTTTGTTATTTAACGCCGCACTCAGCAATATTCCAGCTATATGGCTGCGGTCTGTAAAAATCTGAGCCTGGACCAGACAATCCAGTGATCAATAGCTGGAATATTTCCGAAAGCACCGACAACCAAACAAAAGACCGGAAAACAGAATACGAAGCACATGTGATACATATGGTCTCACCATAGGCAAGTGAGTTTGTTCATAATTGCCTCTGTTCACCCAGCAGAAAGTGGGTACCCGGTGGGATAAGTCATGTGACAATAACCTTCTAGCGCATCACAGGCAGTTTAGTTATCCGGGGTAATCCCTCCTCGACTTTGTGATGCGCCGTTGAATAGCTTCGAGTTGGATACCAGGCGCCACAGAAATCAATTATATATATAATATGTATGTAACAGAAATATATTCTAGCTGGAGTTTAATTCACAACGTTGAAAGGTACGGTTACAAATTAATCAGAAAAGAACTAATAAACTGACTGACTGACGGAGTTTGGTTTTACGCCGCTTTTCGCAATATTCCAGCAACATCACGGCGGGGAACACCAGAAATGGGCTTCACACATTGTACCCATGTGGGGATTCGAACCCGGGTCTTCGGCGTGACGAGCCAACGCTTTGACCACTAGGCTACCCCACCGCCCCGAACTAATAAACAAATTTATAAGTAATAGTTAGCTACAAGGAGCAAATGATTAACTATATATCGGAGACAATGTGGCCAAATATTGATTTGTTAATTACGAGGAATCAATCATGACATCAGCTATCACCGTATGCAATATTAGATGGTGAACACGAGACACCCACTGTGGCATTTATCGGAACGTCACTCTACTAGACATTTAATCAACGATTAATTGAAGTCTTTGGTTGTAATAAGGTAAATGATGATATTATCGGTACAGTAATGTGGTCATCTATCGTATCGTCATTACTATGTCACGGGGCAAATGTACACATCACGCTTCCTATATCAGCTGAATTTCATACATGCATCTTTTATAAAGTGAGTGAGTTTAGTTTTACGCCGCATTCAGCAATATTCCAGCTATATGGTGGCGGTTGTAAATAATCGAGTCTGGACCAGACAATCCAGTGATCAACAGTATGAGCATCGACCTGCGCAACTGGGAACCGATGACATGTGTCAACTAAGCCAGCGAGCCTGACCACCCGGTCCAGTTAGTTGCCTCTTACGACAAGCATGGGTTACTGAAGGCTCATTCTAACCCGGATTTTCACGGGTTGTTTATATAAAGATAATTAATTTAACTTTTTGTCATGAAACGTATCGTGTCATAAAGGTTTTTACTATACTAGGTTCTTCTACAATAAGTGACCGTCAATAGTTTATGGCTTCGGGTGTGATGATCAAGTTTGTACACGTTTTAGGAAGTGTCATTGATTTTGTACATGACATGCAAGGGGGTTGGGGGGTTACTTCATACATAAATCTTGGGAGGGGGGTAACATTCACATCGCACATGCTGCTCCATAAAAAGTCTGTGGATGGTTTGCTGTGGATGAGGAGAGACTTCCATTTTATAACCTATTGGCTAGTCTGGACAGGTATTGTGAGGCACATCCCTTGGCCAGGTGTATATTTCCACACCTGTGTGGGTTATGCCTGTCTAGTGCCGCGCGCTAGTGTTTCATCAATGAAAATCAAGGCCCTGTCATTCACAACTCATGTTTCCTACAAGATAATGTAATCTTAACAGCACTTGGTTTTCTCCTATGTAACCCACATAACCCGCCCTGTTTCAGCGACAATGCAATATCCCTCCTCCCTCCGCCATTTTGGATCAGCCGACGACGATAATTTCTACTCTGTCTTTTTGTTGCTAGCTCTAGTTCCCCTCCCATTCGTGCCCAGGATAACTCTTATCTTTCCTTCCTGTCACACGCGATCTTTGCTATCATTATTCCCGACTAATGGCGTCTTCTCGCAGAAATAATTGAAAGCCTCTCGCACTTAACCTCTCGACGAGGTCAAACTGCGACGCCCCCTAGCGGTCGCAACTGATAGGATCAGGGTTCACTGCGGGACAAGCGCTCACGTAACACTGGCGGCGTACGGGGTCGCGAGGTCACGTGAGGTCTGGCGGCGCGAGCTGGCTGTTCCAGTGACCCGATTTTACTGTTTTGTTCAGCCGTGCAGAAGGCGAGCGGGCGAACCTGCTCAATAGTGTAGTAGTGTGGCGAGGGGCCCCGACTCCAGCCGAGATAGGGTTTCGGATCATCCCAGTCAGATAGCAGACACATAAATTTTATGTTGGGCTATTTGCTTACTGTTGCTACCAATTGAAAGGTGTCGGTCTGACGTGTGTTGAATAACCTGGATTATATTCAAATACAGGGCTGAAATGTGTTGAGTGAAATATTCTTGAAAGTAAGGGAATGGGGACGTGTAATTCAAATAAACTTTCATGTGTCAACAGTCGACCAAAATCGCGCTATATCTCCTAGACTAACGCTTGGTCTCTGAATGCATTTATAACATATATACATCATGGCTTGTCAACAACCACGATACTGCATTGTTTCTGTGCCTGCGTTATCACAGACCACCGCTTGGTCTCTGAATATATATAATTTTGAAAGTAAGAAATAAACCCATTTCAATTGAAAAGGAGCACCGGGGTAAACCTGGGGAAATCTAGACTTGCTACATTTAGAACTTTAGCATTTCAGGGAGGGCAAGGCTGTAGGGAAAATGATATGGTTCAGGGACTGAGAGATGGACTATATGGCTTCACGTAGCTGTTTGCAACAGAACCCTCAACCCTCAGTCATTCACTTGGAGGAGATGCTTCGCCGATGTCCATCGGAGGTTTTCTGGAGATGTAGTAAGTCGGAAACGTTTGGTAACATTTCCAACCGCTCAGCGTCTGCCTTCGCAAGTGACAACTCCTTGCTACAACAGTCATTGCGAGTGCGAGTTAGGTTTTACGCCGCTTTTAGCAATATTCCAGCAATATCACGGCGGAAGACACCAGAAATGGGTCATAAACATTGTAGCCATATGGGGAATCGAACCCGGGCCTTCGGCGTGACGAGCGAACGCCACTAGGCTGCCCCACCGCCCCTACAACAGGCAACAACATAGGCTATACATGATCGCTTAGTAAAGACGATTTGTTGCTGTCCAGTGTATCTTTATTTGCCATTTAATCGGCACGATTTTCCAGCAAACGGACTGAACATCGGCATTTGACGGAAAATTTAGCTTCAAGCCCGGGTCAGTGCAGGTGCGTGGAGCCTGCGGGAGGACAGGCTCATGGTGTTGATCCATTTCATTGTTGGCTGTGTAGTTTAATACAAGACAGCAGATGGTTTATATTATGTTATTAAAATTGATTGCTATTTCTTATAGTCTGTACTATTTGTTCAATTTCGAAGATCGGATGATTTACGACACGATATAGCATCAGTTGAAATGAGGTTGCATTTCTAACGACTGAGAATTTAGCTCAAGGGACGCTACTCTCATTTACAACAGGAAGTTCAAGGTCGTAAGTGGGCGAGGCGATAAATATTGTGATGATCTTAAGATATAATAAATTGCTCGTTAGTGATACTCCGGACTAACATTATTGCAATGATTACAACGCCACGTTGTTTGCGTTACTGAATTGAGTGAGTATGGTTTTACGCCGCATTTAGCAATATTCCAGCAATATCACGGTGTACACCAGAAATCGGCTTGACACATTGTGGGGAATCAACCCCGGGTCCGGCGTGACGAGCGAACGCTTTAACCAGTAGGCTACCCCACCGCCCTGTTTTCAGAGATATGTGATGCGAGAAGAAATTTTAGCCGTGTCTGTGGAGAGGAGAGAAGGCACTGTACAGCTGCACATCGTTACTGCCGCCTCTATCAGAATGGACCAAGGATGCCAAAAATAGTCCCGCCCGCACGTGATGTTTATTACACAATGTGTAATAAAGGTGTATTTTTATAAAGGATTAACCCTTTACGGGTGAGTAAAAACTAACATATACACCACTGCCTCAAGCTCATTTGCATATCACGTGACCGGGTTTGTTTGTAAACAAACGCGTTCATATGTGAAATCGGATCAGCCCGGACTGATGACAGCATTTCAGTTAGACATGCACAAGGCTCTAAGGTGAAAAATAATAGTTTAAATGATGATTTCTAAAAAATAATAAATAACAGACTGGCGTCCTGTACTGTCCCCGTATCAAGACTTGCCTCTGTAAAGGATAGAATTACTATACATCCATGGGCTCAGCATTCAGTATAGCCTTGAAGCAAGGCTTTCTTTCAGTAGGAGTGAGTGAGTGAGTTTAGTTTTACGCCGCACTCAGCAATATTGCAGCTATTTAGCGGCGGTCTATAAATAATCGAGTCTGGACCAGACAATCCAGTGATCAACGAAGTCAGCGAGCCTGACGGGTTCTTTCAGTAGGACTGATATCTTATTTGAATAAAACAATAATAAGCTACTACAAATGCGACTTAGAGGAATATGAAAAGAAGTCTTTAAACATCTAAAGGGCAAATATCGCTCGCGATCCATGGTGTGTGTGTGCGTGCGTGCGTGTGCGTGCGCGCGCAGGGGCGGATCAAGAGGGGAAAAACTTTCTCTGAGGAGCACTTCCTCTAATCTTTGGTCTTCATGAGTCATGTGTACCCCTTCTCCAAAATCCTGGATCCGCCCCTGGTGTGTGTGTGTGTGTGTGTGTGTGTGTGTGTGTGCGTGTGCGTGCGCGTGTGCGTGCGTGCGTGTGTGTTTGAGAGGGGAACATATACCCTGTACACCTATCTATATGCCTGACGGATGACAGAACGTGACCTTTTCCATTTCTCCTCCACTCATTCCTGCATCAGGTCTTTTACCGAAAACATACAATAACAATTAGAGTATTTAAATGTAAATTTGGGAGAGTCCATTTTAAGGGGTGATATTATAATTCATGTACGAAAATATCAGAAGGTTCCTGAGGCTGCGGTATTGGAAGTATCCATGACGTATTTCCGCATTTTATTTATTTGTAGAATATTCCCTCTGTAGATCGTGCACCACGTCGAGCATTTGTCCACTCAGTTCAAAAAAGGGATATTATAAGACCCGCCATACAGCCAATGTTCATTTAAAACAACCAGTTTTCGATCGATGAAGCGTTTCAATGTTATGTAATCGTATTGAGGGGGCATCCGTTACAGTATGCGCATCATGACCCACGACGTCAACAGCAGCTGTCGTGTCGGAATATAACAATCAAATCCCCATCCTTAAAAATCGAAAATATTATTAAATACATTCTGTGGGAATTTAATTAGGTAGCTGGTCAACACGTTGTCCGTTTAGTGGACGCTCCAGACACTGACACGGACTGGCTACAAACCTGTAAACACTTACGTAAATTTCAAGATGTAGAAATGATGTCGTATGATTTTACAGATTCTAACTTCTCTTACCCACCCCTCAACTGCGTCTCCATGACAACACGATGTAGGGGTCTTTTTACGTTGTTACTTAAGCAGGCTCTCAGCAGCATCGTTGACGACATACGTCGGTGTTATTTGAAAGGGAATAACTCGCGCTTTCGAATGGAGGCTTCAACATGACAAGTAAAGGAACCATGTCAGATCAGGTGTGGAAGCTTTTATACATCCTCGGTACGTTGAAGCTGAGGACAACCCACATCTACCTGGACATTCGGTATCAATAATTATCAGCCAGCGAATCTGCATAGTAGGTATCAATATTTGTTTGTTTGTTTGTTTGTTTAACGTCGCATTCAGCAATGCCCCATCTTACCACCTTTATAAGTCGGCGAGCCTGACGCACCGATCACGTTGGTTGGCCTAATGATAGGCATGGGTTACAGATGATCAATAAAAACAAGTGTGCGTGCGTGCGTGCGTGCGTGTGTGTCCTATAATTAGACCTTTGCTTGGGTATATAATGGGAGCGAGATATTGTCTCTCATCTCGCATTAACCCGTGAAAATCTGGGTTAGAATTGGTCGCCAGTAGCCCATGTTTGGCGAGAGGTGAATATTACTATCATTGTCTTTCTTGCTACACTCACGCCTCTTATATCATACTATCTCTGAATTAGTTCTGCCACACTCCATATTGATAGATTTTTAGAATAATATTGTTAATTACAACCCATCTTTATATGTGAAATCACTTTTAACTTATTAGATTCAACTTGTGAACCACCACGTAACAACTTAAATAACATAACACCTCTTGATCAAATATAAAATATTGTCTAAAATAAATCAATAAACAGTGAACCTCAACACAGCGCACATGTGGAATATGAAAGTGTCATGGAATACATTCAGCACACGAGCCATGACCACATGCTGCGATGTGCATTTGAATCGTACTGCACGTGCAGCTTGTGCGATTTGAACGCTCTAGCTGGTATGATTGTTAAACACGAGGTTATAAATAATGCAACGTACACAGTGGTATGATTGTTAAACACGAGGTTATAAATAATGCAACGTACACAGTGGAATGATTGTTCCTATTGTACCGAAAATAAGTCAGCAGCAAACTCGCACTTGCAGGAAGTAAACCGTCATATCATCCTGAGTGTCCTGTCACCTGTTTAATAGCATATATTTACGTGAGTGAGTGAGTTATATTTTACGCCGCTATTTTCCAGCAACATCACGGCGGGGGACACCAAAAAATGTACCCATGTGGGGAATAGAACCCGGGCCTTCGGCGTGACGAGCGAACGCTTTAACCACGAGGCTACCCCACCCGCCCCTCATTTATTTAAATTATTTCCAGTAATTTTAGAACTAATTAAGTTGACTACAACCCATAATAACAGAGAGGTTGATGACAATCTGCAAGTAACTGAAATGCTGAGTACAATCCGCAATAACTGAAATGCTGAGTACAATCCGCAATAACTGAAATGCTGAGAACAATCCGCAATAACTGAAATGCTGAGTACAATCCGCAATAACTGAAATGCTTGAGTACAATCCGCAATAACTGAAATGTTGAGTACAATCCGCAATAACTGAAATGCTGAGTACAATCCGCAATAACTGAAATGCTGAGTACAATCCGCAATAACTGAAATGCTGAGAACAATCCGCAATAACTGAAATGCCGAGTACAATCCGCAATAACTGAAATGTTGAGTACAATCCGCAATAACTGAAATCCTGAGTACAAACTGCTAATAACTGAAATGCTGAGTACAATCCGCAATAACTGAAATGTTGAGAACAATCCGCAATAACTGAAATGCTGAGTACAATCCGCAATAACTGAAATGCTGAGAACAATCCGCAATAACTGAAATGCTGAGTACAATCCGCAATAACTGAAATCCTGAGAACAATCCGCAATAACTGAAATGCCGAGTACAATCCGCAATAACTGAAATCCTGAGAACAACTGCAAATAACTGAAATGCTGAGTACAATCCGCAAATAACTGAAATGCTGAGTACAATCCGCCGCATAAACTGAAATGTTGAGAACAATCCGCTAATAACTGAAATGCTGAGTACAATCCTAATAACTGAAATGCTGAGTACAATCCGCAATAACTGAAATCCTGAGAACAATCCGCCCAATAACTGAAATGCCGAAAGGTACAATCCGCATAACTGGAAATCCTGAGAACAATCCGCAATAACTGAAATCCTGAGTACAATCCGCAATAACTGAAATGCTGAGTACAATCCGCTAATAACTGAAATGTTGAGAACAATCCGCAATAACTGAAATGCTGAGTACAATCCGCCAATAACTGAAATGCTGAGAACAATCCGCTAATAACTGAAATGTTGAGAACAATCCGCCAATAACTGAAATGCTGAGTACAATCCGCAATAACTGGAAATGCTGAGTACAATCCGCAATAACTGAAATGTTGAGAACAATCCGCCAATAACTGAAATGCTGAGTACAATCCGCTAATAACTGAAATGCCGAAAAGGTACAATCCGCCCAATAACTGAAATCCTGAGAACAATCCGCTAATAACTGAAATGCCGAAAACAATCCGCAATAACTGAAATCCGCTGAGAACAATCCGCAATAACTGAAATGTTGAGAACAACTGCTTAATAACTGAAATGCTGAGTACAATCCGCAATAACTGAAATGCTGAGAACAATCCGCTAATAACTGAAATGCTGAGTACAATCCGCAATAACTGAAATCCTGAGAACAATCCGCAATAACTGAAATGCCGAGTACAATAATCATGCAATAACTGAAATCCTGAGAACAATCCAAGAATAACTGAAATGCTGAGTACAATCCGCGAATAACTGAAATGCTGAGTACAATCCGCAATAACTGAAATGTTGAGAACAATCCGCAATAACTGAAATGCTGAGTACAATCCTCAATAACTGAAATGCTGAGTACAATCCGCAATAACTGAAACTCCTGAGAACAATCCGCAATAACTGAAATGCCGAAAACAATCCGCAATAACTGAAATCCTGAGAACAACTCCGCAATAACTGAAATCCTGAGTACAATCCGCAATAACTGAAATGCTGAGTACAATCCGCAATAACTGAAATGTTGAGAACAATCCGCAATAACTGAAATGCTGAGTACAACCGCAATAACTGAAATGCTGAGAACAATCCGCAATAACTGAAATGTTGAGAACAATCCGCGAATAACTGAAATGCTGAGTACAATCCGCAATAACTGAAATGCTGAGTACAATCCGCAATAACTGAAATGTTGAGAACAATCCGCAATAACTGAAATGCTGAGTACAATCCGCAATAACTGAAATGCTGAGTACAATCCGCAATAACTGAAATGCTGAGCAACAATCCGCTAATAACTGAAATGCTGAGAACAATCCGCAATAACTGAAATGCTGAGAACAATCCGCAATAACTGAAATGCTGAGAACAATCCGCAATAACTGAAATGTTGAGTACAATCCGCAATAACTGAAATGTTGAGTACAATCCGCAATCAGTACTGAGGGTATACGTTACGATCACTCTCCACTACAGTGGTCCACTAGAGTGATCGTAACGTATACCCTGCAGCATCAGTATCCTCGATAATCTGCAGGGTATACGTTACGATCACTCTCCACTACAGTGGTCCACTAGAGTGATCGTAACGTATACCCTGCATATTATCGAGGATGCAGCATCAGTAGCTTGTCTCACAGTCCCTAAACTGCGCTATTGTCCCTGCTTTCTCGCCCTTCCTGCAACGCTGAAGCTTTAAATGAAGCAAGTCTAGTTTCCCCAGGTTCTCCAATCTCACCGGGGCTCCTTTTAAATTTAAATGGGATTATTTGTTAAAATCAAAATTGTATGCGGCAAGCGTGTTGTGTGTTACTTAAGTTACTATTTGTCTATTCTTAGCCTAGAGGTAAAAGGGTTCGCTCGTCACGACAAAGGCCCGGGTTCGATCCCCATGGGGACAACGTGTGAGGCCCATTTTTGGTGATCCCCTCCATAATATTGCTGGAATATTGCCCAAAGCGGCGTAAAACCATACTCACTCACTCACTCCTTGATGGGTCCGATGGGTAATTTAGATGCCAACCACCACGTTGGTAACAGCTGAGCAACTCCACTAGTGAGTGAGTGAGTGAGTTTAGTTTTACGCCGCACTCAGCAATATTCCAGCTATATGGCGGCGGTCTGTAAATAATCGAATCTGGACCAGACAATCCAGTGATCAACAGCATGAGCATCGATCTGTGCAATTGGGAACCGATGGAGCAACTCCACTAACCGCCGGCTCCGCGGTTAAGTGGACGGGCTGTCTACTCGCAAGGTCGATGGTTCGATCAGTTCAAAAAAACTAAACGCCTGGCATCAGAGAAAGGAGGCACGCCGTGGGGGGGATTTCGGTTTGGAATTAGACCACCATTTGCCTTTTGTTTAATGGAACAGGTGGTCATTGTCGTTGACTACCAACATATCCAACGTGTCATGTCCTCAAAATATCTAGCCTAATGGTTAAAGTGTTCGCTCGGCACACCGAAGGCCCGGGTTCGATTACCCATATGGGTACAATATGTGAAGCCCGTTCCTGGTGTACCCTCAGTGATATCGCTGGAATATTGCTAAAAGCGGCTTAAACCTAAACTTACTCCCTCTTCAAAGTACTAGTTTGTGAGTGTAGTTTTATACAACAACATTACCTGACAAGAACGAATGGGCTTGACGCATGTCATAAAATTTGGCTATAGAATCCGGTTCTGCAGTATTGTAAAGTAACGCCTTTATCCATTCCACCATCTCTCCGTGTTGGTTTAGAAGTACGGTCGACCGCATCGCCAACCAACCACTTAACCCCCATCTCTATCGGCACAGAACCAGGGTCAACATCCTCACTAACCAACGTCTTAACCCACTCCACCGTCCGAGCGTTCAGGCACAGAACCCTCTCATCAGAATGACGAACTAAGGGTTAAACCTACCCTGCCATCCCTTTGTTCTGGCAAAGAACCCAGGTCTACATCTAAATGAAAAAATGTCTTAACCTACTCCACCACCCTAGCGTCTGTCACAGCACCACCAACCTGTGACTGATGCACACAAACGAATCGCATTTTGTTGCTATTATAAATAAACACCGTAATAATAACACCTTCTTTAAGCATTAACACAAACATACTGTTGACAATGTTACAAAACCAATGACATCATTCAGTGATAATTCAAACACGAGCCCCGCCCCCTATACTATCAGCTAATAAGGAAAAAGTAATCTCTTAGCGAATCAAATGCATTGATTTATATAACATCTTCAAGAGATGAGTGTGTGTGCCCACAGACATATAAATTACATAAATACAAGTTGGCAAAAGTTTGTAAGGTGAAGGGGCTTGTCGAGAATAGTGATGTCGTTTGATCATGGTAACCGATTACGTAACAATTGTGATGCAAAGCATTGTGATGCAATTTCATTGTAACGATAACACAAGGAAATATCCCTTGATCCAAGTGATCTCCCGTTGAAGTAACTTTAACATAACAGTAAATTCAACGTTTTCACGCACATACGCACGCACGCACGCACGCAGACACAGAGTGTACTACGAGTGGAAACAAAGGCCTAATGATAGTGACGGGTGGCAGGAGCTCAGTCCAGCCTCAACTCCCACGAGCGACTGAACGGAACAGGTTCAGCCAATCACAACAGTTCTATGCTATCTGGGAGCGTTTTCACCTACATAACATGCAGCACCGTCGACATCGCCGGGCCAAGCCACCTGATAGATCGGACATTAATCGGCTAATATTTATTGAGCCCATTGAAAAGAGCAGGAGGAGGGCTTTGGGGCAGGCAGTAGGGAGGGCTAGGGAAAAATAATGTGGTTCAGGGACTGTGAGACAGACTACATTGCAGGGAGGGCTAGGCAGTAGGGAAAATAATGCATGGTTCAGGGACTGTGAGACAGACTACAGACTTGCAGGAAGGGCTAGGCAGTAGGGAAAATAATGTGGTTCAGGGACTGTGAGACAGACTACATTGCAGGAGGGCTAGGCAGTAGGGGAAATAATGTGGTTCAGGGACTGTGAGACAGACTACACTTGCAGGAGGGGCTAGGCAGTAGGGAAAATAATGTGGTTCAGGACTGTGAGACAGACTACATTGCAGGAGGGCTAGGCAGTAGGGAAATAATGTGGTTCAGGGACTGTGAGACAGACTACATTGCAGGGAGGGAGGGCTAGGCAGTAGGGAAAATAATGTGGTTCAGGGACTGTGAGACAGACTACATTGCAGGAGGGCCAGGCAGTAGGGGAAATAATGTGGTTCAGGGACTGTGAGACAGACTACATTGCAGGAGGAGGGCTAGGCAGTAGGGGAAAATAATGTGGTTCAGGGACTGTGAGACAGACCACACTGCAGGAGGGCCAGGGCAGTAGGGAAAAATAATGGGTTCAGGGACTGTGAGACAGACTACATTGCAGGAGGGCTAGGCAGTGAGGAAAATAATGTGGTTCAGGGACTGTGAGACAGACCACACTGCAGGAAGGGCCAGGCAGTACACAGTAGGAAAATAATGGTTCCCAGGACCGTGAGACAGACCACACACAGGAGGGAAAGGCAGGACCGTGAGAATAATGTGGTTCAGGACCGTGAGACAGGACTACATTGCAGGAAGGAGGCTGGCAGCAGGAAACCGTGAGACAGACCACACACAGGAGGGAGGCAGTGGGAGAAAATAATGTGGTTTCAGGACCGTGAGACAGACCAGGAAGAGGAGCCGCTAGGCAGCACACGGAGGGACCCAGGACCACAGACTACAGTAGGGGAAAAGTAGGACCGTGTGGTTCAGGAACTGTGATGACAGACTACAGGACAGGAGAGGCTGTAGACCACAGGGACAATAATGTGGAGGACAGGGACCGTGAGACAGGACAGGAGACAGGAGGAGGGAGGGACCAGGCAGTAGGAAAATAATGTGGTTCAGGGACTGTGAGACAGACTACATTGCAGGAAGGAGACAGGCCCAGGCAGTAGGCAATGTGGTTCAGGGACCGTGAGACAGACACACATTGCAGGAAGGCTAGGCTGTAGGGAAAATAATGTGGTTCAGGGACCGTGAGACAGACCACATTGCAGGACCCAGGACTAGGCAGTAGGGAAAATAATGTGGTTCAGGGACTGTGAGACAGACTACATTGAGGAAGGGACAGGCAGCTAGGGTAAAATAATGGACCCAGGACCGTGAGACAGACCAGCAAGGGCCGTGGAGACAGACCGTGAGAGACAGACACACATGGACCGGAGGAGACAGGGCCAGGGCAGTAGGAAAATAATGTGGTTCAGGACCGTGAGACAGACTACATTGCAGGCCAGGAAGGCAGTGGAGACAGGATGTGTTCAGGGACAGACAGACTGACTGCAGGAGGGAAAGGCACAGTGAAACACGTGGTTCAGGGACTGTGACACAGGACTACATTGCAGGAAGGGCTAGACCAGTAGGAAAATAATGTGGTTCAGGGACTGTGACACACAGACTACCATGCAGGGAGGGCTAGGCAGTAGGGAAAATAATGTGGTTCAGGGACTGTGAGACAGACCACATTGCAGGAAAGGAATGGCAGTAGGAAAAATAATGTGGTTCAGGGACTGGAGACAGACTACATTGGGAGGGAGAAGGACCAGGCAGTAGGGGAAAATAATGTGGTTCAGGGACTGTGAGACAGACTACATTACAGGAAGGAAATAGGACTGTAGGGAAAATAATGTGGTTCAGGGACTGTGAGACAGACTACATTGCAAAATGAGGGGCTAGAGCAGTAGGGAAAAATAATGTGGTTCAGGGACTGTGAGACAGACTACATTGCAGGAAGGGCTAGGCAGTAGGGAAAATAATGTGGTTCAGGGACTGTGAGACAGACTACATTGCAGGAAGGGCTAGGCAGTAGGGAAAATAATGTGGTTCAGGGACTGTGACACAGACTACATTGCAGGAAGGGCTAGGCAGTAGGGAAAATAATGTGGTTCAGGGACTGTGACACAGACTACATTGCAGGAAGGGCTAGGCAGTAGGGAAAATAATGAGGCTTAGGGACTGTGACACAGACTAATATTATCAGTACTTGAAAATACGGCTTGATTGAAGATATAATATTAACGTGAATCATCGCAGGTGACTCATGGCAATTCTTGGCGATTAACTTTAAGCATAATGAGGCGTAGAGAAGAGTCATCATTTGTTGACGATCAGTATAATTATAATTATAATGAATAATAGTACCTATTATTAGTTATCAATGGTTTTTAGATCCTTAGAACAAATAATTGTATTTTGATGATAGTGGTAGTGGAAGTGATGATGGTGGTAATAGTAGTAGCTGCAGCAGCAGCAGCAGTAGTAGTAGTAGTAGTAGTTGCAGCAGTAGTAGTAGTACTAGTAATAGTAGTAGTAGTTGCAGCAGTAGTAGAATGACGACTAGACGTACCCAAGTCTATACGGTTTTTATGCTTATGGCACATTGTCCCTCTATAAGACTGGTGTCCCAATATTATAGTGTCCGCTCAACTAGACTTGCCTCTATAAAGGACAGAATTACTATACACCTATGGGCTTGGGATTTAGTACAGCCTTGGAGCAGGGTAGCATATTTTCGTGTCCATCAGTTTAGTACCTCACTTTTGAGGGTTACGTACCGTTCCGTCAGGAAAAACGATACTCGTTACAAATCAAAACGTATTTTGAAACTCAACCATGAACAACCAACGTATACCCTGCCTAATATTTCACCATAGACTACAGGTTCAGGAAGGCCGCCCTGTTGTCACGCTCTCACCAGTGCTTATTTTCGATCTGAAATCCATATTCTTGCTTCATTATCAGTAAAACAAGAAGACAAAGTCATCAATATCCCCCGCAATGGCAAAATACACTTCATGAATATGTCTACGAGTTACTATGTGAAATGTTTGGCGTGTACTAGTATATAACTAAGTGGAAGGAGAGTACTGAAAGGTTTCAAAGTTCTGCTCCAGAAAGGAGCACTACCACCAAATTCAGTTGAAGCCAAAATTCTTGCCATGGAAACGCAATTTTTAAATTTTATTCAGAAATCCAAAACTACCAAAAGGCACCAGTTCACCACTAGACCTACCCTTGTGGGAAATTTGGTGATGAAACAGTGAACGGTTCTTAAGTTCTGCTCCGGAAACGAGCACCACCACCAATTTCAGACTAAGTCAAACTTGTTGCCATGGAAACGCAAAAAATATTTTATTCAGAAATCCAAAACTACCAAAAGGCACCAGATCTATCTATGTGCCAAGTTTGGTGAAGAAATAGTGAACGGTTTTAGAGTTGTGCTCCGGAAAAGACAAATGTGCACGGACGCACGGACGCACGGACGGAGTCCATATTAATACCCCCGCAAAACGCGTTGCGGGGAATAACAAAGGATGAAGTTGGGATCTGTAATAAATGGAGGGAGTTTGTATTTTTAAGTGAAACAGATCAAGAGATTACTATCTTATTTCACAGTAATACATATGTGGGATCAAGTTTGTAATTTCCGCTGATCTTCACAATGAAGCCCTAAACTCCATGTCATTGAGGTCGATAGAAACAATTCCCGCATAAAATGTTATTTCACTCAAGCGGAACATTTCACTCCACTTGAATGAAATATCGATTTTTGTACTTTGCACTCGTTTGTAGGAGTACGAAAGTGCACTGTAAAGTGCACACTGACACAGTTTCTGCCAGGACAATCTGTATGCTACAATATACATGATAGGGAGTGAGTTTAGTTTGACGCCGCTTTTAGCAATATTCCAGCAATATCACGGCGGGGGACACCAGAAATGGGCTTCACACAATGTGCCCATGTGGGGAATCGAACCCGGTTCTTCGGCGTGACGAGCGAACACTTTAACCACTAGGCTACCCAACCGCAGCCTCATACGGAAGGTGCATGATGCAATACGCTTTTACGAAGTGACGGATACACAGAATTGTTTGTTTTGTTTAATTTAATATTGTTTTGGTTATTTTAGTCCCGGCCTGGTGGTTCATAATTCGCTCGAATTACACACAAGAAAAGCTTTTAGAAAGGCAACGTTAGAAACACCTGAGTAAATTTAGAAATTTAGTGAAATTGGCGTGAGATGATTTGGGGGTCAAGCTGATTTCAAGAGCATCGTGATGACCATACCTCCATCTATTAGAGATTTACTTCTATTAGAGATCGGAAATACAGTACTCTCATCTCAAGAAAATGGCATTTCATGTCAAAGGTATTTGTCAAGTCTATCCACGTCTTTGTTAACATGTGTCTTACACAGACCCTAGGAAGCACATGTATAGGCGGCAGTGGAGGAAATCCTTTGTCGCACTTTCGCGCACCCGTTACAATTATTGCGCACGACAAACTTATATGAATGACTTCTTTGTAGCCTACTTACACCTACTTACACCTACAAGGGCGCCCTATTTTCTTTATCAAAACATCAAGAGGTAAATATTTGCAAGCTATCAAACATCTCAGTCGATCTCTCGCATGTGAGCGGCGTCATTTTTAATCACGTGACCTAAAGGCTGTGGGCATGAACCAAATTCAGTCGTCCCTTTATGTAGGATATAACCATAGATTCCAGTACGATATCCTACTGTATGCCGTGGTATACGTGTTGTGTCCCGCGGTATGGCGTTACGTGTTTTATTAGTGCAACGTCCGATCTTATCTCGCATGTTGTTATCGAGCGGTGTGGAGGAGGGACGGGTGGGACACTCAAGATAATGAAAATAGACGCATGCAAGGCGTGACTAGTCGATAATCAGTAAAGCGTGTGGGCATGTACATCCATCGAAAGATTGCTTGTCTTTCTTCATGCATTTCACTTAACATTATTGATTGTGGTAATGGCTGGCTACGATTCACCGGTGTTGACAGTGGGTTGTAACCACCCCCTCAATCACACATCACGAGCTGAAACAAACGTAGCAGTTTGCGCATGCGCATACTGAATGAGTAGGCCAGATCGTAGATGTTACTATTTTAGCGACACCAACAAACATGAGTAGTGCTGACGACAACAAACATGAGTAGTGCTGACACCAACAAACATGAGTAGTGCTGACGACAACAAACATGAGTAGTGCTGACGACAACAAACATGAGTAGTGCTGACGACAACAAACATGAGTAGTGCTGACGACAACAAACATGAGTAGTGCTGACGACAACAAACATGAGTAGTGCTGACGACAACAAACATGAGTAGTGCTGACGACAACAAACATGAGTAGTGCTGACGACAACAAACATGAGTAGTGCTGACGACAACAAACATGAGTAGTGCTGACGACAACAAACATGAGTAGTGCTGACACCAACAAACATGAGTAGTGCTGACACCAACAAACATGAGTAGTGCTGACGACAACAAACATGAGTAGTGCTGACACCAACAAACATGAGTAGTGCTGACACCAACAAAAACGGCAAACCGAGACTCGAACCCAAGACCATGGTATCTATGCAGGATCAAGGGACGCAAATCTGCACGGCGATTTTTGGCGTCTTGGACAACCAGTCACCCTACAACTGGTGACCACCAGCCAATGAAAAAGGACGTATCAGGTCTACCATGTTGACAAATACTTGAAATATAGCTAATAATACAACTCATAAGCTCATCCAACTGACCTAGCTACATGTGATACCATAAGCTGATCCAACTGACCTAGCTACATGTGATACCATAAGCTGATCCGACTGACCTAGCTACATGTGATACCATAAGCTGATCCGACCGACCTAGCTACATTTGATACCATAAGCTGATCCGACTGACCTAGCTACATGTGATACCATAAGCTGATCCGACTGACCTAGATACACGTGATACCATAAGCTGATCCGACTGACCTAGCTACACGTGATACCATAAGCTCATCCGAGTGACCTAGCTACACGTGATACCATAAGCTCATCCGACTGACCTATCTACATGTGATACCATAAGCTGATCCGACTGACCTAGCTACACGTGATACCATAAGCTGATCCGACTGACCTAGCTACACGTGATACCATAAGCTGATCCGACTGACCTAGCTACATGTGATACCATAAGCTGATCCGACTGACCTAGCTACATGTGATACCATAAGCTCATCCGACTGACCTATCTACGTGATACCATAAGCTGATCCGACTGACCTAGCTACACGTGATACCATAAGCTGATCCGACTGACCTAGCTACATGTGATACCATAAGCTGATCCGACTGACCTAGCTACACGTGATACCATAAGCTGATCCGACTGACCTAGCTAAACGTGATACCATAAGCTGACCCGACTGACCTAGCTACATGTGATACCATAAGCTGATCCGACTGACCTAGCTACATGATACCATAAGCTGATCCGACTGACCTAGCTACACGTGATACCATAAGCTGATCCGACTGACCTAGCTACATGTGATACCATAAGCTGATCCGACTGACCTAGCTACATGTGATACCATAAGCTGATCCGACTGACCTAGCTACACGTGATACCATAAGCTGATCCGACTGACCTAGCTAAACGTGATACCATAAGCTGACCCGACTGACCTAGCTACATGTGATACCATAAGCTGATCCGACTGACCTAGCTACATTTGATACCATAAGCTGATCCGACTGACCTAGCTACATGTGATACCATAAGCTGATCCGACTGACCTAGCTACACGTGATACCATAAGCTGATCTGACTGACCTAGCTACACGTGATAACATAAGCTGATCCGACTGACCTAGCTACATGTAGTAAGACTATGACTACTTTACGGGGAGATAAAAAGTAGTTGTGTTATGGGTTTATAAATAAATATGAGTTAGGAATTTATACTTATTGATTCCTTGCCTTATATGGGCTGGTCCCGTACCACATAGTCTTTCTAGTAAGACTGTGACTACTTTTTTACAGGGGAGATGAAAAGTAGTTGTGCTATGGATTTATAAATTAATATGAGTTAGGAATAGATACTTATTGATTCCTTGCCTTATATAGGCTGGTCCCGTACCCCCATTGTTTATACTTCTCATGTGATACCATAGACTAATACTTGGTCTCTGAATATATATTACTTTTCACAGAAACAAACAGTTCCTTTTAAATTGAGACGGAGCCCAGTAGAAACGGGAGATCCTGAACCTGAGGACATCTATCCTTGCTTCATATCAGAGCTTTAACATTGCAGAAAGGGCTGGGTAGAAAGGAAAATAGCGCGGTTCAGGGACTGTGAGACGGACTAGTGATATCAAGGCATTCCTCAGTTTTTGAAGAGAGTGAGGACAATGTTTCCAAGAACATTACGTTGCTATGGCGGAGTACAGGCATTACGTCACACTGCGGTGACAGACGCTGCAAAAACAAGTAATCAAGTTACAAAATGCTCTTCATTTTACGCACTGGTGCTTTAAATTAAACCTGGGACGAAAATGTGCCATTCATCTCTTAATGGTCACATTTACTAGGCCCGTGTTGTATATTTCTTCATAATGGACTGAGACAGGGCGATACCGTGGTATAACGCCTCTTATAACACATGTTTTGAAACCTGAACCATCACATGCCACGTGACTATTTCAGAATGTTTCTTTCAGGATTGATAAACAAAGGTAACGATAGAACGAGAGTGCAAAGGTTCAATTGTTGAAACGCCTCATCTATGATGTTTTTTCCACATTTATGTCATAAATAATAGGTTTTGCACTGTTAATAACAGGGGTAATAATGCAAGGTTAATAGGCTCGAAAAAGTCTTTAGACCTGCAACTTCACCTGGGGTAGCTGGCCGTGGGAATATATTTTCCCAGAAAAAGCGTGAAAAAGAATTAGGGTTGTTGAAAGAAAATGGAAAAAAAATGTTGCAAGGTGTTTGTGAAAAAATAGGGCTCCCAGCTGAAAAACATGTCTGGTTCTGTCAACAGAAGCTGACAAAATATGAAATCTTTAACAAAATACTATCAACAAGATTAACTAAACAGTACACAAAAAGGAATTCAGATCTTGTAAATCTATGATTGAATCAAACTTCAAGCTAACACGCTGTTTGGACATGCAGTATTTGTGCTTCAATTTCAGGCGTATTTTCCGCACAACACATTTGAAACAAAACAAATGTTTGAAATGAGCAGGGTGTGAATGATGACAAGAATTCCTAAGAAACCCAGAGGCTCGTGATCGACCCATCCTTCCACCCCCAAAGTCGTGAAGGCCGTTTCACCACGAGGAGAAACGAGTGAGTTCAGTTTTACGCCGCTTTTAGCAATATTCCAGCAATATCGCAGCTGGTGAACACCAGAAAAGGGCTTCACACTTTATACCCATGTGGAGAATCGAACCCGGGTCTTCGACGTGACAAGCAACCGCTTTAACCACTAGGCTACCCCACCGTCCCCGAGGAGAAACGGCATATCTTTGGACATGATCAAATATAAATGACCCAGTGACTTGGGTTTAACGCCGCTTGTAACAGTATTCAGGTAACATCACGGAGTGTCAGATGAATGAGAAGAGTGAGTGAGTGACTGACTTGGGTTTAACGCCGCTTTAAACAGGAATCTATACATATCACATGGCAGCTCAGTATGTAAAGAACGTCCTCTTTTTACCGCATCAGTGGTGAGACCCACAAGCATGAGTTTGATGCTGTCAAACTTGAAACATACAAGCATATTCGAATGAGTGAGTGAGTGAGTTTAGGTTTACGCCGCACTCAGCAATATTCCATCTATATGGCGGCGGTCTGTAAATAATTGAGTCTGGACCACACAATCCAGTTATCAAGAGCATGAGCATCGATCTGCGAAATTGGGAACCGATGCACATTCGAATGAACAATCACGGCTCTAGATGTCCAAGAAACACAGCTCCGCTAGCAAAGTGCAGAACCTCAGGCGATCAGAGTGCCGTTGTACACTGCGATCATAGCGTTAAGGTGACCGCAACTCCCATACCTTAACCTAGACTTAAGGTTTCTCAGCGCTAAGGCTGGCCATAACATAAAAGGGGAATATAACAAAATAAACCCATTTAAATTGAAAAGGAGCCCCAGGGAGACCAGAGATTCAGAACCTGGGGAAATCTAGACTTGCTTTATTTAGGGCTTCAGCACTGCAGGGAGGGTTAGTGTCATCCAGGCCTTCCTATCTATCGGGAACAAAAGAAGGAAATGGCTGTTGGGAAAAATGATGTAGTTCAGGGACTGTGAGACGCGCGTGGTTAGTAGGGGTTGACGTAGACTAAGGCTTAGTCTCTGAATATATATAATTTTGATAGTAACAAACAAGCCCATTTATATTGAAAAGGAGCCCTAGGGAGACCAGAGATTCAGAACCTGAGGAAATCTAGACTTGCTTTATTTAGGGTTTTAGCACTGCAGAGATGGCTTGGCAGTAGGGAAAATAATGTGGTTCAGGGACTGTGAGACAGACTAGGGTTGACGATGTAAGTTCCGTATTTAAGATTTCCCCGACCGTGCATAAGCATGGGCATGTACGTGTTTAAACATATCGACAATCACTACCTGGTGCATTGCCGTGGTTCACTGGCTCTGATAGTCCAGGCATGTATTTCTCGCGCACGTGCACCTGTTACATATTGCTCTGTCGTGTTGGGTCGCCTGCAGCACGCTGACGGGTTGAAGCAAGTATGGCTTGGCGTATCGCATCTGTTATACAGCAGTGATATTTCATCAACCAACAAAACATTCAGGGCCCCGGGTTGAATTTGATGTGGCGAACATCGTCCCTCAGACGTGCATGAGACGTTCGTTTGCGAGGGGCGGTGGGGTAGCCTAGTGGTTAAAGCGTTCGCTTGTCTCGCAGAAGACCCTGGTTCGATTCCCCACATGGGCACAATGCGTGAAGCCCATTTCTGGTGCCTTGATATTTCTGGGATACTGCTAAAAGCGCCGTAAAACCATATTCACTCGCACACTCACTCATTCGAGCGAAATATACGTTACGAATATCAAAGTAGGCTACAGTACCTCACACACCAGACGTGGGACGTGATAACAGGTTGTGAATTATTCTCAATTCTTTTTTAAAAAAAACAACTTGTAGCGTTCTTTCTAGAAAACCAGTTTTAAATAAAGCCCTGCCGAGGTTTCCGTCAAGGGCTCCTGCGTATTAATCTCTATTCAACCATGGTTGGGTCGAGAAGCCCATCATCTCACACGACAGAAACAATCAGCTACTGAAAAACGCAGCAGAAAACTTGGAAATGGTGAAGGCAAAACCTCGCCCCAGAAAAATCAGCTACGAACGTCGAAGTACCACCTTATCACATAAGAGCAAGACACTAAATCTATTTCTTGTATATCTTGTAACAGTGAAGGCAAGAACTGGGCCCTACAAACGCAGCAGAAAACTTGGAAATGGTGAAGGCAAAACCTCGCCCCAGAAAAATCAGCTACGAACGTCGAAGAACCACCTTATCACATAAGAGCAAAACACTAAATCTATTTCTTGCATATCTTGTAACAGTGAAGGCAAGAACTTGGCCTACAAACGCAGAGGAAAACTTTGGAAATGGTGAAGGCAAAACCTCGCCCCAGAAAAATCAGCTACGAACGTCGAAGAACGACCTTATCACATAAGAGCAAAACACTAAATCTATTTCTTGCATATCTTGTAACAGTGAAGGCAAGAACTGGGCCCTACAAACGCAGCAGAAAACTTGGAAATGGTGAAGGCAAAACCTCGCCCCAGAAAAATCAGCTACGAACGTCGAAGAACGACCTTATCACATAAGAGCAAAACACTAAATCTATTTCTTGCATATCTTGTAACAGTGAAGGCAAGAACTGGGCCCTACAAACGCAGCAGAAAACTTGGAAATGGTGAAGGCAAAACCTCGCCCCAGAAAAAATCAGCTACGAACGTCGAAGAACCACCTCCCTACAAACGCAGCAGAAAAAACTTGGAAATGGTGAAGGCAAAACCTCGCCCCAGAAAAATCAGCTACGAACGTCGAAGAACGACCTTATCACATAAGAGCAAAACACTAAATCTATTTCTTGCATATCTTGTAACAGTGAAGGCAAGAACTGGGCCCTACAAACGCAGCAGAAAACTTGGAAATGGAGAAAGCAAAACCTCGCCCCAGAAAAATCAGCTACGAACGTCGAAGAACCACCTTATCACATAAGAGCAAAACACTAAATCTATTTCTTGCGTATTTATATTCTCAGTAATCAATACACAGACTCCGAGCAACCAGTCATTTTAACCCCGTAATGCCAAACACGAGGCACGGAAACATCAAGTACCATGTTGGACGCGGTACCCGGGAAGATCCGGGTTAGAATATAAGTTGTATGCTTCTCTTGAGGCATTCTCTTCCCACAGGGGTTACTTGTCATATCTTCGTAGGAAGATATGACAAGTAACCTCTGTGGGAAGAGAATGTTCTCCAGGGTAATACGGTCTGTTGTAGGCCTCTCTGTAGCAGTGTCGCCCGAGCCGATAAGCTCATCGTATCCCAACTGCACAGATCGATGCCCATGATGTTGATCATTGGATTGTTTGGTCCCCCGCCATATAGCTGGAATATTGCCGAGTGCGGCTAGACTAACGCTTAGTCCCTGAATACATATAATTTTGATAGTGACAAATAAACCTATTTAAATTGAAAAGGAACCCCAGTGAATTGGGAGATTCCTGAACCTGGGGAAATCGAGACTTGCTTCATTTAGGACTTTAGCATTGCAGGGAGGGCTCGGCATTAGGGGAAATAATGTGGTTCAGGGACTGTGAGACAGACAAGTGTGCGGCGTGAAACAACAAACATAACAAACATAACGCGTCCGGATCTGGAACACCAATCTCAGCAGACGCTCAGTCCACGAGCCAACGGAGACGGTCTAATAATTCAAACACAATATTTACGTTTCGCAAAACGTGTTAATCACAGTAATCAGACTGCAATTTGCAACCAGATGTCTGAACGCAAACCGCTCTATTTGGCCTGCAATCAAAACTTAATCCAGATCGATCACTGTTAACGATTTTATAACGATTTTATCGTCCAGAAGTCACCCAACTAGGGTCCTGAAACATGTAGGGTGAAAATTGGTGTTGTCATGTATGTGTGGGTGTGTGAGCGCGCGCGCTCACGTGCGTGTGTGTAATCACGGTTCCAGTTCGCGTTCACCGAAAATGTCGCGTTTACAAGAAAGTAAGATTGTTTATGGATAACAACTTCTTTTATTATGTATGATGCGACGTTTGGGTATGGATTCTTATACCGTTGTCAAGCAAGAGTGAAGTACTACAGCACAGAACAGACTTATATACATGAACAGGGATTAAGTAATAACAACATGTAGGTATGAATCAAAGGGGATTAACAACAACAACAAGGCACGGTGGTAATAATGTAGTGACAATAGGAGGAAGCCAATGGTCCTAGAGGCAGAAACGAAATACTAGTATACATGGCTGATGAGATTAATTAGCAATGATAGCTGGAGTGCTCTAATCTGTTGTTTTTATCAGTTCATTGTATGCAGAAGGGATGAGATATCCCTGGTCTCTGTTGATTGAGGGCTTGTGTCTCCGGATTTGAACTGCTTCTGCAAGTTTTCTTTTGGTTATGTCCTGGTGGTTTTTCGATAATATCTCTACATTGTCAACCCGATATAACAATAATCTTGCCGACATCAGCTTGTTTGTTTGTCGTTCAGCTCCTCACTATCCCCGCTGTATGACGGTGATTTGTAACTGACCGAATCTTGACCCCACAATCCAATGATCGATAGCATGAACGTCAATCGGGGCGGTGGGGTAGCCTAGTGGTTAAAGCGTTGGCTCGTCACGCCGAAGACCCGGGTTCGAATCCCCACATGGGTACAATGAGTGCAGCCCATTTCTGGTGTCCCCCGCCGTGATATTGCTGGAATATTGCTAAAAGCGGCGTAAAACCAAACTCAGTCAGTCAGTCAGTCAGCATCAATCGTCAGGAGCGGGATACGACATGCATCACTCAGGTCAAGAAGCCTGAGCGACCCCGACATGCAATACAGTCCATGTCTTGAGGGGCTGTGGGGTAGCCTAGTGGTTAAAGTGAGTGAGTTTAGTTTTACGCCACACTCAGCAATATTCCAGCTATATGGCGGCCTAATAGTTAAAGCGTTGGCTCGTCTCGCCGAAGACCCGGGTTCGATTCCCCACATGGATACAATGCGTGAAGCCCACTTCTGGGTCCCCGCAGTGATATTGCTGGAATATTGCTGAAAGCGGCGTAAAACTAAACTCACTCACTCAGTGTTAAGGTAAGATATATGCAGTCGTTTCTTTGTAACTCACAGTATTACGCTTTGAATATATTTGGTGGTTAGATGTTAGCGAAGAGAGAATCAATACCTTTCAAGAATATATCTTAAGAACAGAAAGTTTTGTCCTGAAGATAATCCTTTTTTTAACTAAAACGACAAATCATGCAATTATGTAGTTCAGAGTTCTCACAGCAATCGCGATGACAGAATAACCCATGAAATGAAGAAAGACAGCGTGAATCTTGTAACAGTGCAGGCAAGAACAGGGACCCACAAAGGCAGCTGAAAACTTGGAAATGGTGAAGGCAAAACCTCGCCCCACAAACACGAAGAACTTCGAACGTTGAAACAGTTGAGGTGATAACTCGACCTCACTAACACAAATAGTGTCGAATGGCACTTACGACTATCTTAGCGCTAAGAGAGCTTCGAAACTCTAGGCCCTGGAAACAATGCTAACCTAGAGCTACACGCAAACAAACAGTGCGAATTTTGAAACAACTGAAAACTCAGACATGCGGCTCTGCAGGCTGAAAGTGAACACAAAGTATCCCGCAACAAACACCTGTTCAACAGGGCATACTTGCAAAACTAGGTCAAATATACAACACAACATATCAACATGAGGCAATAAACTAGGTCAAATATACAACACAACATATCAACATGAGGCAATAAACTAGGTCAAATATACAACACAACATATCAACACGAGGCAATAAACTAGGTCAAATATACAACACAACATATCAACATGAGGCAATACACTAGACGTCAACAACCCGGATGTATACATATTTTACAAAGGTACACTCCATTTGTATCTTGTCATGTGACAAAATCGGCTGTTTTAAACCTCTTGTACGTTATACGTGTTTCTCTGATCTAAGGACCCGTGAAGATCCTGGTTAGAACTGGTCTTCAGTAACCCATGCTTGCCGTAGGAGGCGACTATCTGGATCGGGTGGTCAGGCTCGCTGACTTGGTTGACACATGTCATCGGTTCCCAATTGAATAGATCGATGCTCATGCTGTTGATCACTGGATTGTCTAATCCAGACTCGATTATTTACATACCGCCACCATATAGCTGGAATATTGCTGAATGCAGCGTAAAACTAAACTCACTCACTCTGACCTTAGGGTGCAGTGGGGTAGCCTAGTGGTTAAATCGTTCGCTCGTCACACCGGAGACCCCGGTTCGATTCCCCACATGGGTTCAATGTGTGAAGCCCCGCGTGATATTACTGGAATATTCTTAAAAGCGGCGTAACACTGAAGTTACTCTGTCAGTATTTCAGGACACTGTCGTGTAGGGTTCGGACTGGTAGCCATTTTGGACCCAGTTACCCAAGCTAGCATTACGTCTATTTACAGTTAACTCTTTTGTTTACGTGAAGTCATGGCGACTGATGAAGTGGCGTATATCAATCATACCTCAAAAACACAATTCTACAGGTACCAATTATCAACAATGTAACTCAAAGCGTCTCACAGTCCCTCAACAGCACCATGTTCCTTCCCGCCCTGCCAAAGCTCTACATGTAGACTAACGCTTAGTCTCTGAATGTATATATAAGTTTGATAGTAACAAACAAGCCCATTTAAATTGAAAAGGAGCCCCGGGGAGACCAGAACCTGAGGAAATCTAGACTTGCTTTATTTAGGGCTTTAGCACTGCAGAGAGGGCTTAGCAGTAGAGAAAATAATGTGGTTCAGGGACTGTGAGACAGACTACTCTACATGAAGCAAGTCTAGATATCCTCAGGTTTTGAATCTCCATCTATCTGGGTCTCCTTTTCTGATTATCTGTTACTACCACTGTTCATAACCTTTCAGATTCATTTGCCTGCAAACACTTTAAATCATTATTGCATGTAGGAAGCTACCTATCGTTATCTATCTCTCCCTACCTAAAATCTCTCCTAGCAAAGTTCAGGTGTAGCTATTTTGGGTTAGGTATAGAAGTAGGAAGTTATAATGACATACCAATGGCTGACAGAGTCTGTTTTTACTGTAAATTAGATAATATGAACCGTATTTAAGATGAAACACATGTCCTTTTTTATTGTAAATTATATAGTGATGCTAGAAACAGGTTTATTACTCCATTTTTGTATGATAATGTCAGCAAACATAACTCAATACACTTACTTAACAGTAAAGATAAAAATATTATCATAAATGTTTGTAATTTTTTTAAATGTATACATAAAACTAGAGCTGCAACTGTGAAAACATAAACCTGTCACTTTTATGTGCGCTTATTTCAACTAATTTTTTTTTTATATTGGGCCTTTGGCCTTTATACTGAATAAAATATATGTTTGTCTGTCTGTCTGTTACTATCAAAAATACATATTCAGAGACAAAGCGTTAGTCTGCTTAAAGGCTTATATAGAATGAACTATTTCGTCGTCAGAAAAACGAACAGAAATTGTAGTGTGTTTCATTATTTCGGTACTTTAAATTAGTATTGGCTATCAGTTACACGTGACCAGTCACGTGACCGGACCTGGGTAGTAAAATGCTTTATCCCGAACTGGTACTACTTGGGTAACCCTAACTGGTACTACTTGGGTAACCCTAACTGGTACTACTCGGGTAACCCTAACTGCCGAGCGTCGTGTTGCAGTGATCTATGCTTCCACTTTTTCCATGACAGACCTGTAAATAATTGAGTCCAGACCAAATACAACAGAGACTAGTGGCTTGTGCATCGATCCATGCTGTCGATGTGCGCTGCTTATCAGCGAAACACATTTTATAACCACTCGACAACCGTTCCATTCATAGACGGGGTAGATGGGGTTTTGTCCCAACTACATGTTGCCCAGTTGTGCTGGGTTTTTTTTTCATCGATCTTTGACTCACGACATATATTTGTGAACCCCTGCCGGTTATGCATGCTGTGTCCCATATCACATCAGTCTGTTCAGTGAAAGGCTAGCAGACCGCAAGGCGTCGGTAACCGCCCGCAGCAGGGACTGCCAACACAAATATAGGCCATCAAGTTTCATTCAAAAGATTACACTTTTTTCCGCGGATCAAAGAGATCTTCTCAAATCAGATTTAACTATACACTAAACGTAACTATAAACAGGATTCTTCCGTGTAGTTTATAGTTTAAAGAATGCAATGTTTGTCAGGTCTCATACTGCTGTAGGCGACGCGAAGCGCCCGGGGCAATGCACACAAATCATACTGAAGTCAAATAATTGCCGGTTACTTTCTCGCTGTGAGTGCACAGTAAATGCATAATACTTCCACAGCTTAGCCTATCGTGAGGCGTTCAGTATATGCTCTGTTGGAACAAGACAAGAAAAAACTCAGGATAAAAAAGTTTGATATCCATCATGATCAAAAGGAAACTTATACCAGCTTTCCCGCCGATTGTTTTCGACAAGGTTCTCTCTGTACATCAAACTTCTTACCAATGCATAGCCACCTAGGTACATATTATGATACTTGTTTAACCCAGTATCTACTGTCCCGTCCGCCTGAACTTCTCTTCTAAGACAACACATGTCTGTCGACTATTTATCAACTTTCCGTCATGAACACTGCAGGAATATTGGGAAAAATACTCAAATTCTGTTGGTCAGTGAAAAACAGACTATATGGTAAATAATTTCTGATCTTAGTCAAACATCGCTACTAAACAGCCGAAATAAACTTGAACATTTACTTATGACTTTTGATTTGTGACAAACCGAAGCTGAGACTTTAAGTACACTTTGATAAAAACTAAAACCATGTAAATAACACCTGTGATTAATAACTGAAACTATGTCTCTTATGAAACGGGTAATAGGGTATTACTCAGTGATAACTCCACTTATAGCCTGTACCTTCAACCAACATGTTGTCAGGGGAGTCAAAGTTATCTGGATGCCTTTGTGAGGGGGACGCCATAAAGGGCTTCATGTATTTGGTACCATGTATTTCACCTACTTTCAGAATCCAACCCTAACGTTTATGCGAGCTCTCACGTACCGCGCGATCGAATTACCGAACACTACATCCCTACATGTTTTCCATTTAAAAAATTCTACGTCCGTAATAATATGTATTAAATGTAATATTATATCCAATATATTTATATATATGTAATAATACATATCCAGATACACCTGTGGGTTCTGGCTTGTGCATCTGTCCAGGTACGCTGGTTATCAGCTGAACAGTCATCAAGACTCCCGTCAAGTTCAAGTTCAGTTTATTCTCAGATAACCACGTTGATGGTACAAGAGAAAGACAAACATAATTCACTTAAATACATATAAATAAACACGACAAAATGACGGGTAGAACAGTTTAAAATGGAACATAATAATGCCATAAATTAAGAACTATTCAGAGATTTGTTGTCTATAGAAAGAGCTGATTGAGGTTTAACCATTTTTGACAAAGAGTTTATCTAATACTTAGCAGATATTTGGATAGATTTCTTATTTCTTTTGAATTTCTACTATTAAATATTTTCTTCAATGTTGATAAATTGGGGAAGTACATATGTCTAGTTAGTAAATATTTCAATCTAATATCTGTAAGGGCTTCACATTTAAATAAGTAATGAAATTCGTCGCCTATTGCTGGTGAATTGCAAAGTTTACATGTTCTGTTTTTTCTAGCGATACCATGCCAACGACCAGTTTCTACCGGGAGATTGTGATTACAGGTTCTGTATTTCAAAATAGGAGAGTAAATATAAGCTGGGAAGAGAAGATAGTTTTCATATATGGGAGTGTCTTTAATATGTTTATAGTAAAATCCCTTAGAGCTATTTTCAATATCAGCTTTCCAACTTTGTTGGAACTGGTCTTTTAATACAGTCTCCACTTGTGAAACTAGCCATTGGCATGGTACGCTTACAGGGTTATAGAATACAAAAGAAAAGCCACATTTATCTAATAAAGATTTAACATGATGCATCCAGGGGTCAAAATCATTCTCAAAGATACTTTGTACATATGCATAATTGTTGATCAGTTTTGATAATTTCTGCTGTATTCCAGGATTATTAAGTTTATGCCAGTAACAAATAATACGCTTAGCTGCAGTGATATACAAAGGAAATCTTCCGAGTTCTCCATATACCATAAAAGTAGGGGTAGAATTTCGTAAACCGCTGGCTAATTTTAGAAATTTCAAACGAGTTTTTTCAATTATATTTAAAGTTTCATATGCCCAAGTTTCGCAGCCATACAAAAGAATTGGGGCTATAATAACATCAAATGCCTTAAGTAACCAGTCCAACGGGATATTATGATTTCTAGATTTTTTTAAAAGACAAAACATTGCTTTGGATGCGCTTGCTGCAAGGTTTCTGATTGATAGATTAAATTTCCTATTTCTACTAAATGTCACTCCAAGATAAGTATAGTTATCTACAATTTCAATTGGAGATTGTTCAAAGACAAATTTGAGTTTACTATTTTGGCAGGGCCACTTCCAAAAATTCAGACTTTTTTTTTCAAGATTTACTTCTAATTTCCAGATTTTACAATATTTGCTAAAAGAATTTAAAGTACTTTGTAGTTCGGATGTGGAATCAGCAAAAGGAACAGTGTCGTCGGCATAAAGGTGTACAATAAATGATAAACATAACTGTACGTTTACATTCTCGAGCATAACACTTTTACAACTGTCATCAATGAGAAATTGTTCTAAATCATTTATGAATAAACAAAATAAAACAGGTGAAAGATTTTCCCCTTGGCGGACGCCCGAATAACATGGAAAATAATCTGAAACTTATCATTTGAATATACACAAGATTTGATATTTGCATACATGTTTTGTATAAGCGTAAACAAATTACCTGTAATTCCATTGTTAACTATGTTTTGCTAAAGTCCAAGCGCCCATACATTATCGAAAGCTTTAGAAAAATCAATGAACGCACAATATAACTTTCTTTTACAGGTCTTTAAAATCTGAGTAAGCATGTTCAAAACAAATATGTTGTCGTGTGTGGAATGTTCTTTCCTAAAACCTGCCTGCGCAGGGGTTGAAGTATTGTTTGTTTCCAAGAAAATGTCCAGTCTATTGTTCAATATACTAGTGAAAAGCTTTAAAATAGTGATTGGTCTATAGGCATTGGGGTCTGATTTCTGGCCTTTACCTTTGTATATATGTCTAATAAAGCCAGTCAACTATGCTTCAGGCATTATTCCTGTGGATAATATCAAATTGAAATAATCAACAAACAAAGGACCAAGTAGATCAGAGGAATCAATAAGATAGTCATTTTCAATGCCACCAATACCAGAAGATTTATTTCGTTTTAGCTTTTTGATAGCATGTGTCACTTCTGTCAAAGTAATATTATCATTTAATATGTGATCATCATAATCTTTAATTTCTTGATCTATTTCAAAATCAGGAGTAGTCTGTTTACTATTGATATGCTTGAAAAGTTCAAAACATTCTTTAATGTGTGTTTTGCGGCGACGATGCGGTTGGATTTCCAGATACAATAGATGACAGTGAGAATCTAGTGCATTCTTTGTTGAGAATAGTGTGCTGTGGAAACACATCATTTCCGGGACTCACCATGTCAGTTCATGTCAGTTATGTGCACAAAAGTGCACACAATATCTAAAACATTGTCTCATGATACCGTTCCAATTTGACATTATTTTTTTCATTGAGGAATTCCCCCCGGGTCGTTACTTGTATCTCCATTCGATTAATAAGTTAATCATGCGAAATGTTGGCTTTTACCGTGCAATGAACGATAGTTAGCTTCGTAGTGCGTATACAGGCGAGGCCACACACTACCGTCAATACATATGTATTTAGGCAATATTATAATCTGTCAAACAGACCCTGAAACAAATATGTATATAGTACATTCACAGTATATTTCTTTTACATGGCTTAATACAACTGTACATATAGTGTTTGACATTTATGTTCATGAAAATATCGGATTGCACATGCACATGCACACATATTTGGAAATAAGAAAATACAGAAAAACATGGTTTAAACAAACTGTCATACCTGACGAACTAGGTTATTGTCTTGTTTCGTCTATAGTTTTTGGTATATTTATTTTCCCTGTCTCTGCCACTTGCTCTATATTTCAGTCGAAGTTCATATAACGAACTAGTTTGATAACCACATGAAATATTTGTTTGTAAAAACTGTAGTTTATAGTACTAGTACAGTGTAGGTACAGGTGAAAGAAGCAACCGTATGATATAGCTGGGGTATTGCTAAAAGCGGCGTAAAACTATGACGTAATTCGGACTTTACGTCACAATATGAATTGAATGACGTCATCACAGCTGACGACGTATCAATACAATGGTGTGAGCGATGTTTGTATGTATTAATACGCAGCCAATTTCCGGGAATCGAATACAATTTGATCATGTTTTTCAACCAATCAGATTAAAGAACACAGTGACGTTTGGTTTACAATGTTATTTGTTGCCTTACTTCCTGACCCTGTGACGTCATCAATTCTCATGACGTCACAATAAAATGATATCTTCCGGTGGCACTGGTATAAAAGAAAATGACACTGAGCAGTTGTTTGCCCGTTAGCGAAGTATACATGTCGGAAAGTGCACGAAAAATCACCTACTCATCCTCCTCCTCCTCCTTCTCATCAGTGAGTGAGTGAGTTTAGTTTTACGCCGCACTCAGCAATATTCCAGCTATATGGCGGCGGTCTGTAAATAATCGAGTCTGGACCAGACAATCCAGTGATCAACAGCATGAGCATCAATCTGCGCAATTGGGAACCGATGACATGTGTCAACCAAGTCAGCGAAACTGACCACCCGATCCCGTTAGTCGCCTCTTACGACAAGATAGTCGCCTTTTTTATGGCAAGCACATGGGTTGCTGAAGACCTATTCTACCCCGGATCTTCACGGGTCTCCTCATCATCATCAGCAGCAGCAACAGCAGCAGCAGCAGCAGTAGTTATTGTTGTTGCTTTTGTCGTATATACTGGTGCTCATTACAAACTAATATATACTTGGGTGAGTGAGTTTAGTTTTACGCCGCACTCAGCAATATTCCAGCTTGGATGCGATGACATGTGTCAACCAGCCAGCGAGCCTGACCACCCGATCCCTTTAGTCGTCTCTTACGACAAGCATTGGTTGCTGAAGACCAATTCTAACCCGGATCTTCACGGGTCTAACATATACTTGTGCTCATTAAAACTCATATATACTTCTGTATTATTACGAAGTGACAAATACCTGTGGTTATTACTAACTGATATACTACACCTCTGTCAATTACGGCTCCCATAGTTACACGGATACGGTTCCCATAGTTACACGGATACGGCTACCATAGTTACAAGTATTCAACTTTTACAAAACCCCGGCACCCAGTGTGGAAGACTGAACTCATTTTGTTTCCACCCGGTAAAGGGTTAAGCACCATTCCCTCAGGGTTACAGATTCAACATCCATGTTTCGGAAATAATTACATGCGACAATGATCTCATTTTAATGCAAGTCTAAGATGCCACGTTCCTTCAGACAGGAAACACATTTGCGTAAATTACCCAATTTATTTTGTGGTGCATTTTAAAACGCCAGTAGTACAACGTCATGTGGTATTACGGGTGTCCTCCCATTTGTGAGAACTCCCAGTTTTGAGACAGATTAATTAATGGTTCAGTGCACACAGGTGGTGTTTCCACATCCCTACAATGAAAGTGGGATCAGCCCAGCCCAGTACCCACAGGAGGCATAGTCCATTGATGAGTTGACTAATGAAATAGATTATCAAAGATTATATTTACACAGAAGAAATAGTTCATTGAATATTATATTTATTCAGAAGAATATGTAATTATGATAACACATTTTTATTGACTATTATAAAGTTTGAAAATCATTTTGGTTTAAACATATTTTATTATTATTTATGAAAATGAATTGGGATTGGTGAAGTATTACTGCTTACGTTAACACCGCTCCCATGCAACATAAAATATAAAATGAAATGGAGGATGTGACATCATCGATATTGACTATTGCATAAATATATTTTTAAGTTATGTAAATTTCAGAGTTATTTCAGAGTTATTTCTTAAACTATAGCTTGCAGTTTCGGAGACGGAGTAAATCTGAGTAGGTAAATTAATTTCTCTTTGTTCACGAAGTTACCTACACAAAGTGTTTAATTATTAAAGACATTTACCTGAGTATGTTAATCAATTTATCTTATAAAGTTTCATTAAGTTACCTCCACAAGATTCAGTTACAAAGCAAATCAGTAATTAGCTAGGGTAAATCCGTTCTATCAGACAGGGGAGTATGGCGTGTTTTCGTTGTTAATTACCTACTCTACTGTCTCATAACTGGGAGTCCCACAACTGGGAGTTCTCACAAATGGGAGTAGACCGGTATTACGTAGAGCATGGTCTTCAATTTACATACCTGTATATATTTACATACCTGTATATATTTACATACCTGTATATATTTACAAATCTTTATTCCAGCATTGAATGGAGAGACCACACATGCGGCCTGTGCTGCAGCGAATACTGTACAACCGTGTGTGGGATTAGTTTCACGCCGTCATCAGCAACAACTCAGCAACATTCCAGCAACATCACGGCGGGGACACTAGAAATGGGCTTCACATATCGTACCCATATGGGGAATCGAACCCGGGCATGACGAGCGAACGCTTTAACCACTAGGCTACCCCACCGCCCTGAATAAAAAACAACAAGCTTCTACGTCTGGTTGAATGTTAAGGAGAGACAAAACACTTGGGGCAGCATACGAACGGATACAAATTTGAGTGAGTGAGTATGGTTTTACGCCGATTTTAGCAATATTCCAGCAATATCACGGTAGGGACACGAGACATGCGTTTCTCCCATTGTACCCAATGTACATTCCGTGTATTACGAGACGCATGGCGGGGTGTGTGATTGACTGAGATAAGTTAAGGCAGCTTCAACCCTTGGCGTAAGGGAGTGAACATACATTGAAAATAATTGTCAACAATAAATACTACAGGCCGTTGGATTTCATTTGAGACCGATGAATTGCTCACTGACACAAAATCTAACAATTGCTAAAAAAGATTCTGCACAGTCACATCAAATCGACACACTAACCCTGATGAATTGTCTCCTAATTTTGGACACCCGAATAAAAACACTTCTCGCTAATTTGAACGAACAGGAGTTGCACGTGTGAAATTGAAATTACACAGACACTCCTGTTGATTACCTTGCTGTTCTACCAGCAAGTAATTTTGTTGTTAGTGAGCAATTCATCGGTCTTAAATGAAACCAAACGGACTGTAAGGGTGAATGGCAACTATAAATACTCAACTGTTCAAAGCAATGTCTGGACAATGGGTGCAAGGTCAGTATTGTTTTTATTGAACAATGGGTGAAAGAACACGGATGGTTCTATTGGACAGTATGTACAAGAACACCGAAGTTCCCAATGACACAAGAACGCTGATGTTCTTCATGGACAGTTGCACAAGAACAAAATGTTCCTCTGGGGTAACGGTTCAAAGAACAGGATGTTCCTGATGTTAGCACAAGAACACCGATGTTCGTCTGGGGTAATTGTTATAAGAACACTGATGTTCCTCTAGCGTGATTGTTACAAGAACACCGATGTTCCTCTAGGGTAATTGTTACAAGAACACCGATGTTCCTGATTAGACATTTAGCACAAGAACACCGATGTTCCTGTACGGTAATTGTTGCAAGAACACTGATGTTCCTCGGGGTAATTGCTCAAAAACACCTACGTTCCTGATAGACAGCACAAGAACAACGGTGTTCCTGTAGGGTAATTGTTACAAGAACACTTATGTTCCTCTGGGTAATTGCTACAAGAACACCGATGTTCCTGATAGACATTTAGCAAAAGAACAATGATGTTCCTCTGGGGTAGCACTGACAAGAACACCGATGTTCCAACAGATTGGAGCACTGACTCATGTGAAGAAACTGAAAGGTCGTCAAACAACGAGGGATGTTTGATGTTTTGTCATTCGCGTGCAGAAAGACAGAACCTGAAGACGTCAACATGATACATTTCTCAAAATAATCCCCTTCCGCAAGGCCCCACTTTTGCCAACGATACTTGAAGGATAGTAACCCAGTTTCGTAGAAATATGAATTCCCCATTTGAGAGGAATGCGTTCTCTAGAGCTTCTCTATCTACGAGAAAAGATGAATGTCTCACGACGAGAGAGTCAGACGATTAATTTGGTGTAGGAAGAGTGCAAAGACACAAAGACGGATTGAACATAAATCGTCAGTTTAAAAGAATACCCAGTCTTGACTATTCTCGGATACAGATTCCATTTGGTGTAAAGGGTAGACATGGTAGTGACTGATTGCGCACTGGCGCATTGTTCTGCTGAAGAATGAATCATTTTCACTGCTTTCCATGTCTTTTACAAATACTTCATCTCGCAATTGTCTCAAAAGTGGTAGATGATAAGCAATAATTATTGTCAGTAGGATAAGAATATTGCCCCAAATGAGGACACCCTCTACTTCCCAGAACCTGGGACAATCTTAGTCTTCGGGTTTAATCCACTGTCAGAATCGTTGCAAGAACCTTTCTCGGTCAGCTTCTAACAGAGACATGTTGTGCCTGGTATGTTTTCAACCATATATGAGATACACTGAAACCTAACGAGGTAACATTTTCTTCATTCACCATTGTGAATTCTTTGGACCATTGCTGTTGCTGAGGTCACAATCCTTCTGACACAGGGGTCGCCCTCAAGGCGTACCCTGTCTCGCTTGCTGTACACCTCTTCACGGTACCAGGGCGGTGGAGTAGCCAAGTAGTTAAAGCTTTCGCTCGTCACGCTGAAGACCCAGGTTCGATTCCCCACATGGGTACAATGTGTGAAACCCATTTCAGGTGTCCTTCACAGTGATATGGCTGGAATATTACTGAAAGCGGCGTATATACATTGAACCTTCTTGGAAATGCATCTGTTTTGTTTTGGGTTTTTTGCTAGACTGAAAATCTTTTACTCGCTGCTTTTAGACGGGAAGTTCTTTTCTCTGAGAGAAGGGGCAACATGGTGTTCCACCTCCACGTTTTGCTTGGAAGATAGCACGTGGCACGCGGCTGTGTTGGCATTACACCCTTTGAACGTGTGACAGTACAGATCACAACTTCCTCTGCCACCAAAGACTCACCAAATACCATAATTGTGTACGTACTTGACAAACAGTTCAAATAGAAGCTTTTCATCAATTGCACGTTTTTCTGGGCCCGTTCCTCAAAGCGATCGTAGCGCTACGACTGTCGTAAGTCTATGTTAAAGTATGGGAATTACGATCATCTTAGCGCTACGGTAGCTTTGAGTAACTGGGCCCTGAACTTCAAACCAGACAATGATGGTACAGAGGTACTTAATTTACCATTTACCATTTATCATTACCGTAAAAATGTTCCCGTCTGCAGTCAAAGGTGTACACTTGTATTTCCTGGTTGAATATACTGACAGCCTCAGCTGTTTGTATACTTTTCTTTTCAAACGATTTTAACCGATAAGCTTAGACAAACATTTCTGAACCTGCGTGTTTGGCATACCCAGCAACCAACACCCTCTGTCACCCTCAACTGGCATCCGACGCTTCTGGTAGAGTGACGTCACGATATGACTGAAATATTGCCGATGTGACGTTAAATAATCACTCACTCACTCTGGTTTAGTTCTACGCCGGTTTTAGCAATATTCTAGCAATAGCACGGCAAGGGACACCAGAAATGGGCTTCACACATTTTATCCATGTTGGAATCGAACTCGGGTTTTCAGTGTGGTGAGCGGACGCTTTAACCACTAGGCTACCCCACCGCCCCCAGTATGAAACAACAGACGTAATCAACTACATAATCTTGACATGAAATCTGCCCTTAAGGAACCAAACCATTACCACCGATTCCCCGGCAACAAACAAGATTCTTTCCATACCAGTATCCGTCACTGGGAAAAGAGTACACTTTAAGAAACCATGGAAACCAGAAGAAGCCAGAGCATCCATCTACCCAGCAAGCAAGTTTACATCATCACCCTAAGTGAACGTCTTCTTGTTAGTGTTACCATAGTTAGGAGACCCGTGAAGATCCGGGTTAGAATTGGTCTTCAGAAACCCATGCTTGTCTATACCCAGGAAGATCCGGGTTAGAATTGGTCTTCAGTAACCCATGCTTGTCGTAAGATGCGACTAACAGGATTGGTGGTCAGGCTCGCTGATTTGGTTAACCCATGTCATCGGTTCCCAATTGCGTAGATCGATGCTCATGCTATTGATTACTGGATTGTCTGGTCCAATTCGATTATTGGCAGACTGCCGCCCTGCAGCTGGAATGTTGCTGAGTACGGCGTTAAACAACCAGACAACCAACTTTACAAACTTGAAAATGGACTTTTCATCACAAGTAATCCAGTAGGCAGCACTGTACTGGCCGCGGGTATGGTATGTTATGAACTTCCTTGTTCACTCTCGTCCTCGTGTTGTACAATCCGTTCAGCGATTGATGTTCTCACCCAACACCGCCAATACATACATCGCCCAAAGAAACGCTTCCCTGTACAACACCCCGCTGCGGAAAACGTCATCTATGTATTACACAATGTGCATTATCAAAGTGACAAGCACCATCATTGTAAATAAAAGCGACAAAACTATTTCCATATCACAACTAGCCGGGAATAGCTGCAGTATTGCTAGAGCGGCTTAAAACAACATTTGGGGTAGCTTAGTGGTTAGAGCGTTCGCTCGTCACGCCGAAGACCCGGGTTCGATTCCCCACATGGGTACCATGTGTGAACAGTGTATGAAATATGCCAAAAACTTCAAAAACTTACCAGCCAAGAAGAGATTTAACCAGTCCTTCTTAAATACTAAATATACAGGGCCAGTGGACACGTGATCTGAATATTATGTTCCACCCGTCCATCGGGCTGGCTAGCTGTAAAATTAGACCGTCCGGCACAAATCTAGCCCGTCTCGGGCTGTCTAACCCGGACCTTCGTGGGTGAGGGTGATTGTAATAAACTTTCTAAAGGCTTGCTTGTCCCATCTAAGGAAAAACTTTCGTACTGACAGAGTTCGTGTCGCCAGCATGTCGTTCTTAAAACCGTAACATAATCGATACATACATCGTGAAAAGTAACACTTCTCTGATATACTCAGCTGTATCCCTGAGGAGAAAGGCCTACTCAATGCACATGTATATTTAAAATGTGTCGAGCAGAAAACACTGCTCGATACCTGGCTCGGGGTAATATGACACATAACGGCTAGGCTGGCAATATGAGGGATAACGGATCAGGGTAATATGACAGATAACGGCTCAGGGTAATATGACAGATAACGGCTCGGGGTAATATGCCACAAAACGGCTTGGGTGGCAATATGAGGGATAACGGATCGGGGTTATATGACAGATAACGGCTCGGGGTAATATGACACATAACGGCTTGGGGGGTAATATGACAGATAACGGCTCGGGGTAATATGACACAAAACGGCTTGGGTGGCAATATGAGTGATAACGGATCGAGGTAATATGACAGATAACGGCTTGGGTGGCAATATGAGGGATAACGGCTCGGGGTAATATGGCACATAACGGCTCAGGGTAATATGAGCGATAACAGCTCGGGGTACAATGACAGATAACGGCTTGGGTGGCAATATGAGGAATAACGGCTCGGGGTAATATGACACATAACGGCTCAGGGTAATACAACACATCTTGAGGTATACGTTCTCCTCTTAGTCTGTCATACAGACCCTGAAGCAAATATATCCAAGAAATCCCACGCAAATCTAGAAATCTGGCAAGTCTAGATTTCCACAGCTTCTGAAAATGAAGAAAATCTCAGGGCTTCTTTTTTATATTTATTATATTTGTTTTTCACTGAGCTTTTTTCGGTAAGATATGTTCATTACAGAGACTAGTTGTTAGTCGAGTTCTCTTTACAGTATACCTAATACTAGTATTAGATCAGTATATATATTTCATACATTTGACTTGGGCTATAGGTCTCCGTCAATATTCTTACACTCTATGACAATATGGTTGGTACTAAGTTTCCATATTTACATGTCATTTAAGACTAGCCAGAGAATCATTGTTAACACGCATATTTTATATACAGTAAAAACTCGCTTATCCGGACACTTGCACTTTCTCACATTTTGGCCGGAGAGTTGACCCCCAACCCCCTCGCTCCCCTTCCCCACAGCCCTTTCTGCAATGCTAAAGTCCTACATTTTTAGTTGATAGCTTGATATAGCATCTCCCCCTGCACAGCGGCAGCGACATCTCCCACCATCCACTACCCCTCCTCCACACGACTCGTCATCATTAGTTCGACGATGTGGGTAAGGGGGTCTCAGTAACGATGTTGGTTGTGATGTCACGGAGGACGTGCTAGGGGGAGGCAAAGTGGCCGGCGTTGCAACATCTTCAACAATTCCCACTACACCGACGGGATCGATACTGGGAGTATACTGTGTATGCATGGCGCCAGGAGAGGCTCGAGATCAACTGTGGGATGACGACTTCGGGTGGAGCAGTGGTCTGTCGCGGGCATTGTTGTGCAAAAACCCATGAAAATTTCGTTTTTTTCAGTGTTGTTGTTGTTGATGTTGTTGTTGTTATTGTTGTTGTGATTTGTATATTTGACGTTGTGCGGGTAAAAGGAGAGAGTAAGCCAGTTTCGTTTTACGCCCCTTTATATCAATATTACAGCAATATTACGGCGGGGAACACAAGAATTAGCATTTACACATTGTACCCAATGAGAGAGAGAGAGAAAACATGTATATATTAACTCTATTACTGAGTACATGTATTTACCTGATGAAGGTGAGGTGAGGTGAGGTGAGGTGAATTTGGGTTTAACGTCGTGCTTGAGAATATTTCGCTCATATGACGACGTGCATGCGTATGTGTATGTGTATGTGCGGCTGCTTGTACTAGCCCAGACTTAAGCTGGTTTTATAGTGCTAGCCCACTGAGATACCATGCCGCAGTGAAGCATGAATACCCCACTCAGACACATTATACTGACTCCGAGCCGACCAGTCCTTGTTCTACTCATTAATGCCGAGCGCCAGGCAGGAACCAACAAGTACCATATTTTAACGTCTTTTGGTATGACGTTGTCGGGGATCGAACCCGCGACCTTCCGCTCTCCGGGCGGACGCTCTAACCACTACACCACGGAGGCGGTCACCTGATGAAGGGGCAAGAAGTAGTCCTTGTACGTCATTACAAACATTACAGGAGAATGTTATTCATAAAATACGTTATGCATCCGTATATGGTTGTGGCTCCTTAACACGTGTTGATGTTGGTCACAACCGTATTATCGATTCTGCCATCGCTATGGGAAGGATATTGTCGCTTGTTTATGAAGAAGGAATACGTTTCTCGCTTTTATCTATTACTATTATAATGATACAGAAAATCTGTGTACTCGTGAACATGTAATGATAACTCGACCACATGACTGCCGCTGTGAATGGGATGTCATGAACGTGTTCACTCTCGTCCTCGTGTTGTACATACTAGTCAGGGATTAATGACGTCAACAGTATCATTTCGTATCAACTATAGTAGGGCAAATAAAAGAAAAATCGTTCACTTTGTGATACAAGCAACAAAATTTGCATACATGTTCACTTTGGTACACTTACTGAAAAAATAACGTTGTCCACTCAAAATTCCCTACTACTAGGACCGTCAGTACATACAGCGTCCAAAGCAACACATCTCTGATGTATCCACATCTACAGTGGAAGTATACAACGTACACATGTCGCCATCAGGAGAAACATGAAGGTTTCGTGGTTTCTTGTTTGTTTGTGGTTGTTGTTGCTGTTGTTGCTTCTGCTGAGTTTCGCTGGGGGTGGTGGGTATAGTTTAGGTTGTGTCGGATCCATCAAAAACTAATGAGATAAAGTGAGTGAGTGTGGGTTTACGTGGCTTTTAGCAATAGTCCAGCAATATCACGGCGGGGATCACCAGAAATGGGCTTAAGGAAATCACGAAAGAGACTCGCGAATTTATGAGACACACACCTAACTCCTGCTATGACAATCCTACCTAAATCCTACTATGACAATCTAAACACGACACCCTACTATGAAAATCTAAACACGTCATCCTACTATGACAATCTAAACACGTAATCCTACTATGACAATCTAAACATGTTATCCTACTATGACAATCTAAATACGTCATCATACTATGACAATCTAAACAAGTCATCCTACTATGACAATCTAAACACGTCATCCTACTATGACAATCTAAACGTTATCCTACTATGACAATCTAAACACGTCATCCTACTATGACAATCTAAGACGACACCCTACTATGACAATCTAAACACGTCATCCTACTATGACAATCTAAACACGTCATCCTACTATACACGACAATCTAAACACGTCATCCTACTCTAAACACGTCATCCTACTATGACAATCTAAACACGTCATCCTACTATGACAATCTAAACACGTCATCATACCATAGCAATCTAAACATCATACTATGACAATCATCAAACAATCTAAACACGTCATCCTACTATGACAATCTAAACACGTCATCATACCATAACAATCTAAACACGTCATCCTACTATGACAATCTAAATACGTCATCATACTATGACAATCTAAACACGTCATCCTACTATGACAATCTAAACACGTCATCCTACTATGACAATCTAAACACGTCATCATACCAATCTAAACAAGTCATCGACAATCATCCATCACTATGACAATCTAAACGTCATCGTCATCATCATACTATGACAATCTAAACACGTCATCCTACTATGACAATCTAAACACGTCATCCTACTATGACAATCTAAATACGTCATCCTACTATGACAATCTAAACAAGTCATTCTACCATAACAATCTAAAGAAGTCATCCTAACTATGGTATGTTTGCAGTGAAAACGTACCGATGAATTTCACTCTAAACAAAAAAGTAAATCGATTAAAGCGAAATTAAGATTGCGAATCCTCATAATTTTACCTTGCCAATTGAACATTCAAATCTCAGAATTTTATTCAACTTAGGATAGAAGTTGTTTAACAAACGATCTTAGTTTCAATTCGCTATTATTGGTTTGTATTACAAGGGGGTATGCACATTAGAAAAAACACCGAGAACAAGAAGGGCTGGTCTAAGTTAACGCTCATCACGTACCGCACGTGCATTTGTTTAACTGTTCCATCTACTGCTCTTACCCCCTTGTAATACAAACCAATAATAGCGATTTGAAACTATGATCGTTTGTTAAACAACTTTTATCCTAAGTTGAATAAAATTCTGAGATTTAAATATTCATTTGGCAAGGTAAAATTATGAGGATTCGCAATCTTAATTTCACTTAATTTGATTTACTTTTTTGTTTAAAGTGAAATTCATCGGTACGTTTTCACTGCAAACAGAGCATAATATGACAACACAATCAGGTCATCCTGAGTGAGGCGAAATAGGGTGCTTAATGCACTCAAAGTGACGGGTGGCTAGAAGGGTACATAACTGGCACAGGAATCAGATACACAAGCACTGAAGACATAACCTGACTGAACGATTCAGATACCTACAAGAGAAAACCTCAGCCAGGAGAGACAAACGGTTTATAGGAATCTCGTCAACTTTTATTTACCTGGTTCACGGAAAAGGGAACACAAAAATCACGTGGTCGGTTTTAATGCCTGTTAAAGTATTTCACTAAGAGCAAACGTCAGCCACAGGGGCAGCCACTGATATAAAGGATATTATATTTGTATTACATGTATCGCTGTTCATGCTGTTCACTGGTTCCACAGTAGTTTGTTTCAATACTCGTAACAGTGAACGAGTAGGGTGTTCACCTTTACAACAATACCTGTCACCGCCCACGTAAAGGGATATGTTTATTCGTATTTTTTCGTACAGATTTTATCTTCGAGTAGGAAGTTATAAAGGATAAAAACTATCAAACACAGGAGAGACATGGCTTCAAGAGAAACTATTTCAAGGAACAAGCGACAGACACATTATGAGACACAGTGAGAGACAAGGCTCCCAGGATAAAGAGGAAAGAAACCAAGGTTCCCACAAACACACAGAAACATGGTTCACGTAGTCAGGACAGACAGGGCTCACAGAGACAGGACTTCCAGTGATGGGACTTCCGGAGACAGGAGGAGAGACAGGACTCGAAGTGACAGAAGGAGAGACAGGGCTCCCAGAAACAGGAGAGACACAGCTCCCACACAGAAGGAGAGACAAGGCTCGAAGTGACAGAAGGAGAGACAGGGCTCCCAGAAACAGGAGAGACACAGCTCCCACACAGAAGGAGAGACAAGGCTCGAAGTGACAGAAGGAGACAGGGCTCCCAGAAACAGGAGAGACACAGCTCCCACACAGAAGGAGAGACAAGGCTCGAAGTGACAGAAGGAGAGACAGGGCTCCCAGAAACAGGAGAGACACAGCTCCCACACAGAAGGAGAGACAAGGCTCGAAGTGACAGAAGGAGAGACAGGGCTCCCAGAAACAGGAGAGACACAGCTCCCAAAGAGAAGGAGAGACAAGGCTCCAAAACAGGAGGAGAGACAGGGCTCCCTGACAGGAGGAGAGACTCCTAGGGCTCCTGACAGGAGGAGAGACTCCTAGGGCTCCCGGACAGGAGGAGAGACTCCTAGGGCTTCTTGACAGGAGGAGAGACTCCTAGGGCTCCCGGACACAGGAGAGACAGGGCTTCCAAAAACAGAGGGAGAGACAGGGCTCCAAAACAGAAGGAGAGATATGAGGCGAGACAGTGCTCCCAAGACAGAAGGAGAGACTTGTTCCTAGGGCACAGAAGGAGAGACACAGCCACCTCCCAAGGAGACAGGGCTCCAAAACAGAAGGGAGAGACAGGGCTCCAAACAGAAGGAGAGATATGAGGCGAGACAGTGCTCCCCTAGGCACAGGAGAGACACAGCCCCAAAACAGAAGGAGAGATATGAGGCGAGACAGTGCTCCCTAGGCACAGAAGGAGAGACACAGCCCCAAAACAGAAGGAGAGATATGAGGCGAGGCAGTGCTCCCCAAGACAGAAGGAGAGACGTTTCCCAGGCACAGAAGGAGAGACACAGCTCCCAAACAGAAGGAGAGACAGGGCTCCCGGAGACAGGAAGAGCGAGATAAACAGCCGCGAGTTCAAGAGACACCGAGGAGGATGTGCAGTGTAAACAGAAGCTGAGCATGGAGGCAGGGCCTGTGCAGTGCTGGTCTCCCGAGGCTGGTGGAGTTGCGTCGTGTGTTGTTACAGGATGCAGCGACACCCCTCAACATGCTCCCTGCTGTACCCACCCACCCACGTCATACATGCAGAGTTCACAAAACATGATTATTCATCATAATAATCTCCCTGTTATTGTTGACGGCGAGGCATGATTATAGAGCCAAGTATTGATAAACGAAATATAAACAATGCAGATATAATCATTTATATCCAGGTGGGTATATGGACGATATATCTCGCCCGGGTGTGTCCAGTGCACAGCGCGACCAGTGTGAAGGTTCGCATTCGTTGTGAATCCCTGCACACTGGAGTTGAAGGTGAGCCCAACGAATCAAAAAACAACATGACTTGTCTCAGTATAATTGAGTTACGCCACATCGGAAACGCCCGAGTGTCAGTCAATCTGACTCCCGACGCCGAACTGGAACCTACCACGTCATGTTTTACAATATTTAAATTCGTGTACAAAAACACAAGACGAAAAATGCTCGTCGTTTCTTGAAAAAGATTTGACCCAAATTCCTACCAGCTTACGCCATATTGGTCCGTTACCTCATTGAGGTCAGTGAGCTGTGTGCTGGAAGGAGCTGCATAGGGAACGCGCGCGTGCTACTTACCAACTGACCAGCTGACCATCAGGGTTAAGCACAACGTCAGGTGAGCGTACAGACCCTCCATATCACGAACTAGGCACAACTATCCTGTTTGAAAAAGTCCTTCATTGTACAGAGCCTCCAAGGCGGTCTTGCTATGACGTCGATCTCTCCTGAACGCTGAGAGTTTTCGAGGGCTGACTGGCTCGGCTCACTCACACGGGCGATGTCTGTTAAGACCTGCAACGGTGTCGCAGTAGAGCGCACGTCGGTAACTGTGCTACAACTGTACTTCGGTAGCGTAGTCGTATTGTTTGCAGTGTTACGGCGGTAGAGCGCTCTGTCTGTGATATTCCCAACACAATGAGGGCAGGGTAATGGCAGGAAGACAACCTAGGCTTCCTGTAGCTGCGACACGTCCATGGTTCTCTCCTTCAACCAAACGTAAAAAAACACACGGAAAACATATCCTCTTTAGGCATTATGTTGAAAACATGACATTATTCCAGTTTTTAACCCAAACCTAATTCTTTTCGGCGTTTGCTTGGTATACTAAGATAAAAACGTTATTTTTCAGTTTTTCAAATCGTAACTCGTACATCCTACAACAGTCACTGAAAAACAATTCTGTTTCCAAGGTTACCCCAATTAATGGTCGGTCCCCTCGAATTGGAATACTGTTCCTCCCACGCACAATGTTTCCTTCTGTGGTTAATATCCCACGACTGTCATCCCCACTCCATGTCCGTGTCGCCTTTGTAGGTACATGTAGTTAATACACACTGTGTCAATTACGTAGAGTGCTACACTTTTATCTCCTTTGTAGGTACTTAATATACACTGTGTCTATTACGTAGAGTGCTACACTTTTATCTCCTTTGTAGGTACTTAATATACACTGTGTCTATTACGTAGAGTGCTACACTTTTATCTCCTTTGTAGGTACTTAATATACACTGTGTCTATTATGTACAGTGCTACACTTTTATCTCCTTTGTAGGTACTTAATATACACTGTGTCTATTATGTAGAGTACTACACTGATGTCTCCTTTGTAGGTACTTAATATACACTGTGTCTATTACGTAGAGTACTACACTTTTATCTCCTTTGTAGGTACTTAATATACACTGTGTCTATTATGTAGAGTACTACACTGATGTCTCCTTTGTAGGTTTTTATAGTGTCTATTACGTAGAGTGCACTTTGTCTCCTTACGTAGAGTACTACATACACTGTGTCTATTATGTCTCCTTTGTAGGTACTTAATACACACTGTGTCTATTACGTAGAGTGCTACACTTTTATCTCCTTTGTAGGTACTTAATACACACTGTGTCTATTACGTAGAGTGCTACACTTTTATCTCCTTTGTAGGTACACTTTTAATATACACTGTGTCTATTACGTAGAGTGCTACACTTTTTATCTCCTTTGTAGGTACTTAATATACACTGTGTCTATTACGTAGAGTGCTACACTTTTATCTCCTTTGTAGGTACTTAATATACACTGTGTCTATTACGTAGAGTGCTACACTTTTATCTCCTTTGTAGGTACTTAATATACACTGTGTCTATTACGTAGAGTGCTACACTTTTATCTCCTTTGTAGGTACTTAATATACACTGTGTCTATTACGTAGAGTACTACACTGATGTCTCCTTTGTAGGTACTTAATACACACTGTGTCTATTACGTAGAGTGCTACACTTTTATCTCCTTTGTAGGTACTTAATATACACTGTGTCTATTACGTAGAGTGCTACACTTTTATCTCCTTTGTAGGTACTTAATATACACTGTGTCTATTACGTAGAGTACTACACTGATGTCTCCTTTGTAGGTAGTTAATACACACTGTGTCTATTACGTAGAGTACTACACTTTTATCTCCTTTGTAGGTATTTAATATACACTGTGTCTATTACGTAGAGTACTACACTGATGTCTCCTTTGTAGGTAGTTAATACACACTGTGTCTATTACGTAGAGTGCTACACTTTTATCTCCTTTGTAGGTACTTAATATACACTGTGTCTATTACGTAGAGTGCTACACTTTTATCTCCTTTGTAGGTACTTAATATACACTGTGTCTATTACGTAGAGTGCTACACTTTTATCTCCTTTGTAGGTACTTAATATACACTGTGTCTATTATGTAGAGTACTACACTGATGTCTCCTTTGTAGGTAGTTAATACACACTGTGTCTATTACGTAGAGTACTACACATTTATCTCCTTTGTAGGTACTTAATATACACTGTGTCTATTATGTAGAGTACTGCACTGTTATCTCCTTTGTACGTAGTTAATATACACTTTGTCTATTACGTAGAGTGCTACACTTTTATCTCCTTTGTAGGTAGTTAATATACACTGTGTCTATTACGTAGAGTGCTACACTTTTATCTCCTTTGTAGGTACTTAATATACACTGTGTCTATTACGTAGAGTGCTACACTTTTATCTCCTTTGTAGGTACTTAATATACACTGTGTCTATTACGTAGAGTGCTGTGCTACACTTTTATCTCCTTTGTAGGTAATACACTTAATATACACTGTGTCTTTTACGTAGAGTGCTACACTTTTATCTCCTTTGTAGGTACTTAATATACACTGTGTCTATTACGTAGAGTACTACACTTTTATCTCCTTTGTAGGTAGTTAATATACACTGTGTCTATTATGTAGAGTGCTACACTGTTATCTCCTTTGTAGGTAGTTAATATACACTGTGTCTATTATGTAGAGTGCTACACTTTTATCTCCTTTGTAGGTAGTTAATATACACTGTGTCTATTACGTAGAGTGCTACACTGTTATCTCCTTTGTAGGTAGTTAATATACACTGTGTCTATTATGTAGAGTGCTACACTTTTATCTCCTTTGTAGGTAGTTAATATACACTGTGTCTATTACGTGAGAGTGCTACACTTTTATCTCCTTTGTAGGTACTTAATATACACTGTGTCTATTACGTAGAGTGCTACACTTTTATCTCCTTTGTAGGTAGTTAATATACACTGTGTCTATTACGTAGAGTGCTACACTTTTATCTCCTTTGTAGGTACTTAATATACACTGTGTCTATTACGTAGAGTGCTACACTTTTATCTCCTTTGTAGGTAGTTAATATACACTGTGTCTATTACGTAGAGTGCTACACTGTTATCTCCTTTGTAGGTAGTTAATATACACTTTGTCCATTACGTAGAGTGCTACACTTTTATCTCCTTTCTAGGTAGTTAATATACACTGTGTCTATTATGTAGAGTGCTACACTGTTATGAATTTTGTAGGTAGTTAATATACACTGTGTCTATTACGTAGAGTGCTACACTGTTATCTCCTTTGTAGGTAGTTAATATACACTTTGTCTATTACGTAGACTGCTACACTTTTATCTCCTTTGTAGGTAGTTAATATACACTGTGTCTATTATGTAGAGTACTACACTTTTATCTCCTTTGTAGGTAGTTTATATACACGTTGTCTATTATGTAGAGTACTACACTGTTATCTCCTTTGTAGGTAGTTAATATACACTTTGTCTATTATGTAGAGTACTACACTGTTATCTTCTTTTGTAGATAGTTAATATACATTTTGTCTATTCTGTAGAGTGCTACACTGTTATCTCCAATGTTGAAGCGGTACTCCTGTGTACGGCGTGAAATTTGTATTGAAGGTGTGATATACCTAGTTCATGATATATCATATGTTGGGCGTGATATATCATGTAGGGCACGATGTTTGTATTTAGGGTATGATATATCTAGTTCATGATATATGTAGGACGTGATATGTCATGTAGGGCGTGATATATCATGTAGGGCACGATGTTTGTATTTAGGGTATGATATATCTAGTTCATGATATATCATAGGTAGGGCGTGATATATCATGTAGGGCACGATGTTTGTATTTAGGGTATGATATATCTAGTTTATTATATATCATATGTAGGGCGTGATATATCATGTAGTGCACGATGTTTGTATTTAGGGTATGATATATCTAGTACATATCATGTAGGGCGTGATATTTGTATTTACTGTATGATATATCTGGTACATATCATGTAGGGCGCAATATTTGTATTTACGGTATGATATATCTAGTACATATCATGTAGGGCGTGATATTTGTATTTACTGTATGATATATCTGGAAGATATCATGTAGTGCGTGATATTTGTATTTACGGTATATGAGCATTGTGTAAACATGAACGCATTGTTCATGACGTCACATATGATTAATGAGACGTCGTTCCAACCTTATACAGCCGAATGGATGTCGTCACTTGAAATAAGGAAGCCACATTTTCTACGCTTTTCTCCAATAAAATGAATATGGGTAACTTTGGGAATACAACCCAGGCATAAAACAGATAATTAACGACTGTCTGTCTTGCTCACTTATAATATATAATAGACCCGTGAAGATGCGGGTTAGAGTTGGTATTTAGTAACCCATGTTTGTCGTAAGAGGCGACTAACAGGATCGGGTGGTTGGCACAATGTCATGTCATCGTATACCAAGCTGTTGATCACTGCTTTAGCCGCCGCCATAGAGTTGGAATATTGGGGCGAAAAACTAACCTCACTCACTCCTGACCTGGGGCGGTGGGGTAGCCTAATGGTTAAAGCGTTGGCTCGTCACGCCGACGACCCGGGTTCGAATCCCGCAATGGGCACAATGTGTGAAGCCCATTTCTGGTGTCCCCCGCCGTGATGTTGCTGGAATATTACTAAAAGCGGCGTAAAACCAAACTCAGTCAGTCACTCACTCACTCCTCACCTAATATGATATGTCTCCACTTTCATTCTCATTACAATCAGATCTTCATTTTCGCCGAACAAGCTTCTGAAAACATCGCACGACAGGTCACGCCAGAACTACCTCTCGCGAACTTTCATCGACCATGGATATGACTAACAAGAAGACGATTTCAGCCAATCAGAAAACAGCCGTACAGCGTCAGTTTCAAACTTGCGACGTCCTATCAAGACAACGTTTTGATAAACAGACTGACAAACTTCCCGATTCAAAATATTAAACAGATACATTCTGGAATGTGTAACAGGCACTTCAGGCTGCAAGATGGTTGTACTTCTCATGGACCGAGGAGGCGGTGGGGTAGCCTAGGGGTTAAAGCGTTCGCTCGTCACGCAAAAGGCCTGGGTTCGATTCCCCACATGGGTACAATGTGTGAAGCCTATATCTGATGTCCCCCGCCATGATATTGCTGGAATATTGCAAAAAGCGGCGTAAAACCAATTTCACTCACTCACAGGCCGACGAAAGTCGCTTCCGTGTCAAAGGTTTTCCTACTCGCGCGAAAGGTAGGATACTATAGTACTGTCGGAAATGCTAGAAAAATGCTTTTTAGCCTTAGTATCTTTATAAAGGTGATAAATGTACTATGTTGTCAATATATCAACTCGCCTATTGTCTACCTAATTTTACTTTCAATCGATTTAACATCCCCATGCATTTAAAGGGCAGTTTACAGGAGAGAATTTGGTACCAAAACAGCAACTTAAGATTTGTTCAGAGTTCAACAACAGAAATCTGAAATAGTCTTTACATTTATGCTAATAATACAGGTGGTGTAAAATATGAATTAACGTTTTTCCTAAACAAATAAAATGTTGAATGTTTGTGTTACTTTTACTTAATTATCGTTTTTCTTTATTGAAGAAATATTAATATAAATGTTAAGTCTTGATAAATAGGTTTCCCGTCATGCATGCACATCTTTATCACAGCGTGCACTATGGCCAACGATTTGCAGTCGATTGTTGCAAAGGTTTATAGTTTTTTCTGCTTAAAAAAGACAGAGGTAAACCTTTCATTAGTGTAGAGAGGGTTTATTACAGAACTTGTAGAGCTGTTGGCATGTCTTACCAACAAGTTTACAATATTGTAAACAAATCATACAAGATAGGGACCGTCTCATATGCAAAACCGAGACGTAAAACCATCCTTTGACAACTTTGACAAGGGAGTGCTTAGACGGACGGTCTACAAACTTATGAGAAGAAAAATATATATAATATATCTTTGGCCAATGTTCACAACTAGATTAAACTGACCGAATTACATCCATATTTTTTCAATGAACTATACTGTTGACATGCAAAACATTTATTAAAACGTTGCACATTTCTACAATCAATCGATAAGATACCACAAGTGATAGGATTCTTTCCAATGTACAGTAATTCGTATGTTTATGTCACAACAAACACACATACACAAATGATCCCTTAGATAACTGATGCGTATACTATACGTACACATATACAACATTTTGCAGAAAACATCTATTGAGATGACCCCTCGCCCGAGCGTGTGCTCAGGTGTCAATTTCACCTGTCGATACCGTGCATGCTGATGACGTAACACAGGCAGTTAATGTTTGTTTCAAATAACGTCCAACTACCCCTTATTTTTCTAAGTTTTGGTATTTTCATCAGTAAAAACACAGTTTAGAGCATGTCTCTAAATTTATTCCCCCGGTCTACATTAGGTAGATGTTTCTTGAAGTGATATTTGTTATTTAAGTAACTGTAATACCTCTGAATTTTAAATATAAGTCAAAAAGCATTTTTCTAGCATTTCCGACAGTACTTGTAGTATACTTTTAACGGAATCAGTCTTACTGCTCGGAACTGTCGCTCTGAATATTCCTTCTTCAACCATTCGAGATTGCATGATCAGAATAGACCATTCTTAGCCAATATGCATGACCTCGAGGTCAAATCGAAAGCGAGGCTTAAATAGGTTGACCCAACCTTGAAAATGGCGACCTCGAAAAGGAAAGATTACTGCTGTGTGCCTTTGCGTTGGAGTGATGCCCGTAAGGATTTTACGGTGTCTTTTCACCATATTCCCAAGAATAAGATCAGAAGAAGGCAGTGGTTGATGAAAATACGGAGAGATCCTGGAAAATGATTCATAGTAAGTACAAAATAATTACGGCACATGGCATAGTCTAGATCTGCCGTGTAATGTACAAACTGTTCACTATGCAAGGTTTTAATATTAGGGGCACATGTACAATGTGAATGTCACACACACAGAGACACATTCAAACCCAACCCCCACCCCACCCCACACACACACATTGTCATGTTCAAAATCAGTGATCACCCCTAGTTCATATGTACATAATTGGCCCCTCCCCTGCCTCCCAAAAACAAACTGGGAGACACCCCAACCCCCACAAACACCGCACCTAAAATCATCATCACCCCCTAGTCATAAATTATGAACGGTCCAATATATTAAAAAAATTAAGCATATGGACATGTGCAGACGCTCTTGTCATGATGGCAAAGGGAATTCTATTTGCAAATTCTCTGTATCAGTGAAATTAGATTGGCTGCAAATCAAAGTAACATTTCAAGTACATATATATATGCAGGACATACACATGCTGTTCAAAAATCTTAAATATGTGTCTACTTTCAAAATTACTGCACACTGACCAGTACTTCCAGGGATACAGGACATATATTACTGGATCAAATCTAATTACACCAACTGAAATATATTTAGTGTTTAAATATCCATTTCAGATGCTGCTAATTAAGAGTCAGAGAGCATGTCACCAGCTCAGGAACCTCCCATAAGGAATCTACCACAGTCACCATCTCAGATACAGTAAGAATGTCAGATCGTATTAAGTTAATTTTGCCAACTGACATGGTTTTAAAGAATTTAATACAACTGAACTTTGACCTACATGCTATGTTATTTACATATAAAAATATTGATTTCCCATACTGTCTAAAATATGAAATGATGTTAGCCTCATTCATTGATGTATATTTGTAATTCCAGAGATATATTTATTGTTTGTGGTGGAAGAGATAATAGTGATGCTTTACAATGCTTATATTACAGTGAAGCAGAGAGGATACAGCAGCCACTGACCCCAGTCCCACATAGAACAACTCCAGCAAAACTTACATGAACAGGAGAGGCAACCTCAAGGAAAAGGTTGACAAAATAGAAAAAAATTGAACAGAAAACTTGAACTTGAAAAGTTTGGAGTTTGTAAATTCATGTTTGATGATAAAATTGATTGAACATTTTACAGCATTCCATCATTTCAAACATTGGCACTGATTAGCTGGAACTTTTTCATTTGTTGATATCTTCCCAGGTTTGGTGAAGTACCAGTTCAAACAGCACAAAAATTGACAGACATGAATGTAAATGAAATTGTTTGCGCTTTTGTGTTGTGTAAATGATGGATGAAAAAGAGACAGCTGTAATACATACACATTGATGGATTTAACTGAAAATAGAAAGGTCTTTCATAATGGCATAGTTGTAGATGTAACTCATTTGCTTGCTGTTTAATTAATAATTGATGAAAAAGAATGTATTTCATCCTGTTTGAAAAGAGTTAGTTGGGAATCAGAAAAAACAACATCATTCATAGGTAAGAGATTATGATAATGTGTAAGGGGAGAAAACTATGATAAATTATGCATTGATCCAGCTGTAATTGTTGCCATTCATGTCAGACTAATCTAAAAAGATATTTCTATCAACATAAATATTGCACCCAATATATTTTCAATTTGGATCCTCTGAAAATTTTATTGTTATTCATCAGTATTACAGTTGGAAGCTATTGTGAATGTGTCTATTGTAATTGGACTTTTAAGACACAATTTCAAAATAAATTTTTATTAACTGCACTCCAGGTGCTCGTTATTTATTTGGGTTAATTGTTTGCTGTAGTGTGAATCCTGTAGTGTGAATCCTGTTATGTTAATCTGATAATATTTTCTCCTTAAAAATGTCTTCAGTTACAGTGGTACAGAATAAGTACACCTGATCTACAATAAATCAATTTTATGGTATAGTAACACAGTATTGAAAAATAGTTCAAATATTCTCCATGCTGGTACCACTTTCTGTCAAATTTAGGTAAATTAATTATTCACCTCCAAATCAGTCACGAAAGAACTTGAGAAAAAAAAAATCATCCAGTTTTATCTTTGCACATTGTGTCCCACCAGCTCTGGTCCCACTCATGTTGATTGAAATAAATAGTTTCTACACGATGATGTGGCGATTCGTTTTTCCTCTGCGATTGTAAAATGCAGCTACGCGCACATCCCCATCACCACTAGTCCTGTACAACTGAAAATAAATGCGTGAATAAATACCCTATATCTATAAAACAGAGTCGATAGGACAAAACATTTTAAACAGAAAAATACCAAACAAATAATTTCATCACATGAATAATACAAAAATTTGTTTGGTCCAGATCCACTCGAGGAGAGCTATCTTGATCTACATACCACTTATATAATCATTCATCGTTTGTACGACACGTTTGCTTGACTCGTTCTCCTGTCACGCGGGTAGCACGGGACAGGGACACTATACTGACATTCAAGTATGTATCACCAGAGAATTCACCTATCTATGATGAAAGTCACAATGATGGTATATCAATCCTGGAAGAGTATATTTCCACTATCAGATCGGATTATCCAGAGGGAGCATGTTCTCCCTGTCAGGTGATTTTAATGCCAGGATGAAGCCGCTTCTAGATTATATATTAGGGTTTGATTTTCCGAAGCTCTCTTAGCGCGCTAAGATAGTCGTAAGTACCATACATTAACATTAACTTACGACTATCTTGGCGCTAAGAGAGCTTCGAAAATGTCTAGAGTTTTGATTCCCTCCTCAAAGCGATCGTAGCGCTAAGGTGATCGTAACTCCCATACTTTAACATAGACTTACGACTGTCGTAGCGCTACGATCGCTTTGAGGAACGGGGCCCAGATGACAACATAGACTGTGTGTATGATGCTGATGACTATCCTAGTGATGATTTTGATACTCCTAGATCCACTAAAGACTCTCAGACTCACAACAAGTATGGTATAAAACCGTCCGAGTTATGTCGAACATTTGAATCCATACATTAAATGGACGAATGCATCATGATAAGTCTGGTGAAGTTACATGTGTCACTCATAACGGCTCAAGCGTTGTTGAGTATATGTTAGCAAACTCATCACTACGTCCTCGTGTGACTGACTTCGGAATCGGAAGTCTGGACCTTTCGTGTCATTTCCCTCTGTACTGCAGCCTCAATATTCCATCTACTCTGTTCCACGCTCAACCTACCATCTCTGCACAACAGAGTGATACACAACAGAATAAAGAAGATGGTAACTGGGTTAAATATGTGTTTTCTAAGGACTCCTACAAACAATTGTTGAACAATTTAACCCAATCATTCATGGATTCCCTTGATAAACTGAATGAACTTGTATATACAGACATAAATGAAGCAGTGAATCTATTTGTCAGTGTATATCAGGAAGCGCCTCTTCATAATAGGACCGGGCCGGTGGGGTAGCCTAGTGGTTAAAGCGTTGGCTCGTCACGCCGATGACCCGGGTTCGAATCCCCACATGGGTACAATGTGTGAAGCCCATTTCTGGTGTCCCCCGCCGTGATGTTGCTGGAATATTGCTGAAAGCGGCGTGAAACCAAAAATCAGTCAGTCAGTCAGTCATAATAGGACCATGTATCACAACACACACAACATCAGTTCTAGCGAGAAATCTCAACCTCCAGGGTGGGATGCAGAGTTGGAACAATTAAAGCATAATAAGTATTCTGCACTTTGAGCTCATAAAGACAATAACCAATATCTGGATCTATTTAGACATCTTCGTAATTTGTTCAAGAAGACATTCAGTATTAAGAGAGATAATTACTGGCATATACAGAGACAGGGGATTGTTGAAGCAAGCAATAATCCTAAACAGTTCTGGAAATTAATCAAACAGTATAAAAGTCTTGTAATATATCTGCCTCTATTTCTTGTCAAAAGTGGTTTAATCACTTTTGATCCTTACGTTGTGTTGTCAGTCAGTCGACAGTTATAATATAGGTAATAGAGCAGGAGGGCATTATCATTTGCAGAAGCCTCGAGGTCTTCCATTAACCGCCCGACGAAGGAGGGCAGTTGACAAAGACCGAGGGCTTTCTGCAAATGATAATGCCCCTCAAAATAGCAGCATTACCGTTATTATTGCTAAAATACATGGAATTTGTGTTGAAAAGAAAAAGGAAACAATGAAGGAATTTGACCAAGTTTACCCAAATTAACTTCTGACGGGTTGACTGCCCGAATGTGATTACGTCATCGAACATCCAAGTGACGTCACAAGAGAAAGTGACGATATTCGACCTTGGCCTTTGACAAGACCATAGCCTGCAACATGTCAAACTATGTCAGTGTTCGGCTTTGGTCCATCAACAGCCTTAATAGTGCAATTGTTAAGGTAAGCACCAGCTAGAAAGCCAATATTACCGCTATTTAAAGCGGGAATTCGGGTTGCTTTGACTTGTTTGACCCAGAATATCTGCCAGTCGAAAGCCACTGTCGAATGAACCGTAAGCCCACGCACCCACTATGACGTCACTTGACAACAGAACTGATCGTGGCCCGTCGTAAAGGTTGAGCGGTCCAATATCATTTGCAGCGGCCCGCAAATTTCCTGATAATGGAGGGCCATTTCATGATAATTCCATGTAATTTAGCTATAAATGTTGGTGACTCTTATTCCAATTGTGATATGTCTCAGTTGCAGCTGTATAATTTGTCATTACATGTACTTAATGCAGCAATTACTCAACAGGAAGTTTTGTTCCATGTTATGAATATTCCAACTAATAAGTCACCAGGACTTGATGGTGTGGCTGGAGAATTTTTAAAGCTTCTAGTAATTATATTGTACCCTTTCTTACGTCCATATTTAATGAAATATTTGACAGTGGTAACTTCCCTAGAAGATGGAGTAAGAGTATAATATGCCCTTTATTTAAATCTGGCTGTAAAGATGACCCTAATAATTATAGAGACATATATTCATTGACTCTGTTTGTAACATATTCTCTTCTATGTTGAATCAACGTCTTCAGAAATGGTGTGATATTAATGAAATTATTAGTGAGTCCCAAGCAGGTTTTAGTGCTAATTATTCTACAATTGATCATTATTTTCCCTCCAGGCTTTAATTCAGAAATATTCTTGTAAAAAGAAGGGTAGGTTGTATTGTCTTTGTTGATTTGTCCAAAGCCTTTGACACTATTAAACATGATGTTTTACTTCAATCTCTCTCTGAACTTGGTATATGTGGTAAATTTTTAAATGTTATAATAACAATGTATCAGAATTTATCAACTTGTGTTAGAACTTCAAATGGTTTGTCTAAATGTTTTTCTTGTAATATTGGTACCCGTCAGGGTAGTGTTTTAAGCCCACAATTATTTATTATCTTCATTAACAAGTTATGTACTTTTAATGGAACTGAGGGTGGTTCAAGTGTATCAGTTTCATCAGATTTTAATAATGTATGTTCACTTATGTTTGTCTGATACATGCAACCACTTACAGAAAAAGATTCGTGTTCTTGAGAAGTTTTGTAAATCTACTGGTATGTCAGTTAATTTTAAAAAGACTAAGATTCTTGTTTTTTGAAATGGTGGGCCTCTAAGAGATTATGAAAAATTGTATTATGATGGTAAACAAATTGAATCTGTATCTTTTTATAAATATTTAGGATTTGTAATTACACCAAAACTTGTATGGAGTAAAGCCCAGACATGTCTTGTTTCTCGGGTCAATAAGGCATTATTTTCTGTAAATACCTTTCAGAGAAAAATGGGTAGTGTCAATTGTAAAGATTTGTTTAACATATTTGATTGTATGGTCTCACCTATATTATGTTATGGGGCACCAGTTATTGTAAACTCATAGAGTATGTACAAATTAAATTTTGTAAATATCTTTTAAAAGTCGGTAAATCAACTTGTAATAATGTCGTACTAAGATTTAGGGAATGTGGTAGACTCCCTTTACAAATTGTATATATGACTAAGGTTATCGAATACTGGCGTCATTTATTGTATCCACCCCCAAATAGACTCTCGAAATGCTGAAATCATAAGATGATGTTAGACGTGTGACTTGGGCAACTAATGTTAAAAATATTTTATTTACTTATGATTTTGGTTATGCATAGGTCAGTCAGGATATTGGAAATGTTGAGCATTTCATGTTTCTTTTTAAACAAAGACTGACGGATGATTTAGAGAAATCCTAGTATACTTCCATTGAAAATTAACACAAAACTTTTTATTATTGTCAGTATAAAACCTTATTAGATGTAGAAAATACTTAAATTGTAACATTTGTTTAAATTTGAGATCTGCCCTTTTAAAATTCAGATGTGGAAATTTTAACTTAGCAATAGAGACTGGAGATATGAAAATATGGCCGCATTCAAATTTAACAAATAGTTCTCATACTACCACCGACCTCAATGTAAAAAGAATCGGAGATACACCTCCTCCAACCAACGGACCTGTATCCCCTGGACGACCTTTATCGCCAATTTGTAATTATTACACATCCCTGACAATTGAAGAAATTCCGTATAGAATGTTACATTTAGTTATAAATATGAATAGTACATTTTCATCTGTAATGATATATAGCATGTGATCAGCAATGATATATAGCATGTGATCTGCCATGATGTATAGCATGTGATCTGCCATGATGTATACAGGGCTCGATTTAGTGCTTTGTTACTTGCACTGGTGCAACCCAATATTACAAAATACAACCTAGCTATGAGTCTATCTTGCACAAGGTGTAAGTGAATTGTTGAGAAATAAATCAACAATAAATCTAACATATGCAGCCCATGTTTCTTCTAAACTTTGAATAGCTATGGCAATGACACATTGCTATTCATAAACACGTCTCGGCTATGTCAGCTCTTGTAAACAGGGATCAGCTGTGTCTGAGTGTTGCTATGGTTTCATGGGTACTACATCACTGATTAAGGTTTATGTGCACCGAAACATTTTAACACACTACGTTGCAACTTGAATTTGGCTGGTGCAACTAGGTCTTTATCTTAGGTTGCACCTGGTGCAAGTAGGTTAACATCTCTTAAATCGAGCCCTGCTGTATAGCATGTAATCAGCAATGATATATAGCATGTGATCTGCCATGATGTATAGCATGTGATCAGCAATGATATATAGCATGTGATCTGCCATGATGTATAGCATGTGATCAGCAATGATATATAGCATGTGATCTGCCATGATGTATAGCATGTGATCAGCAATGATACAAACATGTGATTTGCAATGATATATAGCATGTAATCAACAATGATATATAGCATGTGATCAGCAATGATATAAACATGTGATCTGCAATAATATATAGCATGTGATCAGCAATGATGTATAGCATGTGATCAGCAATGATATAAACATGTGATCAGCAATGAAATATAACATGTGATCTGCAATGATATATAGCATGTAATCAACAATGGTATATAGCATGTGATCAGCAATGATATAAACATGTGATCAGCAATGATATATAGCATGTGATCAGCAATGATATATAGCATGTGATCAGCCATGATTTATAGCATGTGATCTGCAATGATATATAGCATGTGATCTGCAATGATATATAGCATGTGATCAGCAATGATTTATAGCATGTGATCTGCAATGATATATAGCATGTGATCAGCAATGATATATAGCATGTGATCTGCCTTGATGTATAGCATGTGATCAGCAATGGTATATAGCATGTAATCAGCAATGATATATAGCATGTGATCTGCAATGATATATATCATGTGATCTGCAATGATATATAACATGTGATCAACAATGATATGCCACATGATCTGCATCGTGTTACCTTTCGCTGGGCATTATTCCCCCTCTGTATGGCATCATTTACCCTATAATCATGGGGAGGTATTTACCCTGTAATCATGGGAAGTTATTTTACCCTATAATCATGGAAAGAGATTTACCCTATAATCATCGGAAGAGATATACCCAATAATCATGGGGAGGTATTTACCCTATAATCATGGGGAGGTATTTACCCTATAATCATGGAAAGAGATTTACCCTATAATCATCGGAAGAGATATACCCAATAATCATGGGGAGGTATTTACCCTGTAATCATGGGAAGTTATTTTACCCTATAATCATGGAAAGAGATTTACCCTATAATCATCGGAAGAGATATACCCAATAATCATGGGGAGGTATTTACCCTATAATCATGGGGAGGTATTTACCCTATAATCAGGGGAAGAGATTTACCCTATAATCATGGGGAGGTATTTACCCTTTAATCATGGGAAGATATTTACCCTATAATCATGGTAAGTTATTTACCCTATAATCAGGGGAAGTTATTTACCCCTAATCATGGGGAGGTATTTACCCTATAATCATGGGAACAGATTTACCCTATAATCATGGGAACAGATTTACCCTATAATCATGGGAACAGATTTACCCTATAATCAGGGGAAGTTATTTACCCCTAATCATGGGGAGGTATTTACCCTATAATCATGGGAACAGATTTACCTTATAGGGTATTTGCCCTATAATCATGGGAACAGATTTACCCTATAATCATCTGGAGGTATTTACCCTATAATCATGGGGAGGTATTTACCCTATAATCATGGTGAGGTATTTACCCTAGTATCATGGGGAGGTATTTACCCTATAATCATGGGAACAGATTTACCTATATTCATGGGGAGGTATTTACCCTATAATCATGGGAAGGTATTTACCATATAATCATGGGGAGGTATTTACCCTATAATCATGGGGAGGTATTTACCCTATAATCATGGGGAGGTATTTACCCGATGATCAGGGGAACAGATTTACCTTATAATCATGGGAACAGATTTACCCTATAATCATGGGAACAGATTTACCCTATAATCAGGGGAAGTTATTTACCCCTAATCATGGGGAGGTATTTACCCTATAATCAGGGGAAGTTATTTACCCCTAATCATGGGGAGGTATTTACCCGATGATCAGGGGAACAGATTTACCCTATAATCATGGGAACAGATTTACCCTATAATCATGGGAACAGATTTACCCTATAATCAGGGGAAGTTATTTACCCCTAATCATGGGGAGGTATTTACCCTATAATCATGGGAACAGATTTTCCACCTTATAGGGTATTTGCCCTATAATCATGGGAACAGATTTACCCTATAATCATCTGGGAGGTATTTACCCTATAATCATGGGGAGGTATTTACCCTATAATCATGGGGAGGTATTTACCCTAAAATCATGGGGAGGTATTTACCCTATAATCATGGGAACAGATTTACCTATATTCATGGGGAGGTATTTACCCTATAATCATGGGAAGGTATTTACCATATAATCATGGGGAGGTATTTACCCTATAATCATGGGGAGGTATTTACCCTATAATCATGGGGAGGTATTTACCCGATGATCAGGGGAACAGATTTACCCTATAATCATGGGAAGCTGTTTACACTATAATCATGGGGAGGTATTTACCCTATAATCATGGGAACAGATTTACCTATATTCATGGGGAGGTATTTACCCTATAATCATGGGAAGGTATTTACCATATAATCATGGGGAGGTATTTACCCTATAATCATGGGGAGGTATTGACCCTAAAATCATGGGGAGGTATTTACCCTATAATCATGGGAACAGATTTACCTATATTCATGGGGAGGTATTTACCCTATAATCATGGGAAGGTATTTACCATATAATCATGGGGAGGTATTTACCCTATAATCATGGGGAGGTATTTACCCTATAATCATGGGGAGGTATTTACCCTATAATCATGGGGAGGTATTTACCCTATAATCATGGGAAGGTATTTACCATATAATCATGGGAACAGATTTACCTTATAATCATGGGGAGGTATTTACCCTATAATCATGGGAAGCTGTTTACACTATAATCATGGGAAGTTATTTACCCTATAATCATGGAGGGGCGGTAGCCTAGTGGTTAAAGTGTTTGCTCGTCACGTCGAAGGCCAAGGTTCGATTCCCCACATAGGTATGTCACATTGCTAAAAGCAGCAAACTAAACTCACTCACTATAATCAGGGGAGCCCACGATAAGTTATTTACAGTATCTATGTCATTGTTTACTGTCTTGGAAGGACATGTTTTACCCCCTCTACCCCGTCATGAAGCAGATTGTTTACAATATATATGGATATATATAGACCATTCTTAGCCAATATGCATGACCTCGAGGTCAAATCGAAAGCGAGGCTTAAATAGGTTGACCCAACCTTGAAAATGTCGACCTCGAAAAGGAAAGATTACTGCTGTGTGCCTTTGCGTTGGAGTGATGCCCGTAAGGAGTTTACGGTATCTTTTCACCATATTCCCAAGAATAAGATCAGAAGAAGGCAGTGGTTGACGAAAATACGGAGAGATCCTGGAAAATGATTCATAGTAAGTACAAAATAATTACGGCACATGGCATAGTCTAGATCTGCCGTGTAATATACAAACTGTTCACTATGCAAGGTTTTAATATTAGGGGCACATGTACAATGTGAATGTCACACACACAGAGACACATTCAAACCCCACCCCACCCCCACCCCACCCCCCACACACACACACATTGTCATGTTCAAAATCAGTGATCACCCCTAGTTCATATGTACACATGGCCCTCACCCTGCCTCCCCAAAACAAACTGGGAGACACCCCAACCCCACAAAACACCGCACCTAAAATCATCATCACCCCTAGTCATAAATTATGAATGGTCCAATATATTAAAAAATTTAAGCATATGGACATGTGCAGACACTCTTGTCATGATGGCAAGGGAATTTTATTTGCAAATATTCTGTATCAGTGAAATTAGATTGGCTGCAAATCAAAGTAACATTTCAAGTACATATATATGCAGGACATACACATGCTGTTAAAAATCTTAAATATGTATCTACTTTCAAATTACTGCATACTGACCAGTACTTCAGGGATACAGGACATATTACTGGACAATCTAATTACACCAACTGAAATATATTTAGTGTTTAAATATCCATTTCAGATGCTGCTAATTAAGAGTCAGAGAGCATGTCACCAGCTCAGGAACCTCCCATAAGGAATCTACCACAGTCACCATCTCAGATACAGTAAGAATGTCAGATCGTATTAAGTTAATTTTGCCAACTGACATGGTTTTAAAAAATTTAATACAACTGAACTTTGACCTATATGCTATGTTATTTACATATAAAAATATTGATTGCCCATACTGTCTAAAATATGAAATGATGTTAGCCTCTATTCCTTGATGTATATTTGTAATTCCAGAGATATATTTATTGTTTGTGTGGTCGAAGAGATAATACTGATGCTTTACAATGCTTATATTACAGAGAAGCAGAGAGGGATACAGCAGCCACTGGCCCCAGTCCTACATAGAACAACTCCAGCAAAACTTACATGAACAGGAGAGGCAACTCAAGGAAAAGGTTGACAAAATAGAAAAATTGAACAGAAAACTTGAACTTGAAAAGTTTGGAGTTAGTAAATTCATGTATGATGATAAAAATTGATTGAACATTTTACAGTATTCCATCATTTCAAACATTGGCACTGATTAGCTGGAACTTTTTCATTTGTTGAATATCTTCCCAAGTTTTGTGATGTAGCTTGCCCAAACAGCACAAAAATTGACAGACATGAATGTAAATGAAATTGTTTGGTGCTTTTTTGTTGTGTAAATGATGGATGAAAAAAGAGACAGCTGTAATACATACACATTGATGGATTTAACTGAATAATAGAAAGGTCTTTCATAATGGCATAGTTGTAGATGTAACTCATTTGCTGCTGTTTAATTAATAATTGATGAAAAAGAATGTATTTCATCCTGTTTGAAAAGAGTTAGTTGGGAATCAGAAAAAACAACATCATTCATAGGTAAGAGATTATGATAATGTGTAAGGGGAGAAAACTATGATAAATTATGCATTGATCCAGCTGTAATTGTTGCCATTCATGTCAGACTAATCTAAAAAGATATTTCTATCAACATAAATATTGCACCCAATATATTTTCAATTTGCATCCTCTGAAAAGTTGATTGTTATTCATCAGTATTACAGTTGGAAGCTATTGTGAATGTGTCTATTGTAATTGGACTTTTAAGACACAATTTCAAAATAATTTTTTATTAACTGCACTCCAGGTGCTCGTTATTTATTTGGGTTAATTGTTTGCTGTAGTGTGAATCCTGTAGTGTGAATCCTGTTATGTTAATCTGATAATATTTTCTCCTTAAAAATGTCTTCAGTTACAGTGGTACAGAATAAGTACACCTGATCTACAATAAATCAATTTTATGGTATAGTAACACAGTATTGAAAAATAGTTCAAATATTCCCCATGCTGGTACCACTTGTCAATTTAGGTAAATTAATTATTCACCTCCAAATCAGTCAAGAAAGAACTTGAAAAAAATCATCCAGTTTTATCTTGCACATTGTGTCCCACCAGCTCTGGTCCCACTCATGTTGATTGAAATAAATAGTTTCTACACGATGATGTGGCGATTCGTTTTTCCTCTGCGATTGTAACATGCAGCTACGCGCACATCCCCATCACCACTAGTCCTGTACAACTGAAAATAAATGCGTGAATAAATACCCTATATCTATAAAACAGAGTCGATAGGACAAAACATTTTAAACAGAAGAAATACCAAACAAATAATTTCATCACATGAATAATACAAAAATTTGTTTGGTCCAGATCCACTCGAGGAGAGCTATCTTGATCTACATATATTACTTATAATCTCGATTATCCAGCTCAAGAATTAACAACACTACTCCCATGTGGAAGTGGATGATTTGAATCCAGGTCAGGAAATACGTTGAGTCTTTGCTTTGTTCATATGTTGATAAAGTAAACGTAATTGACTTCCCTTGGTAATATTTCCACTATTGTGACTTTAGAGTAGCTTCCCTTCATAAATGCTGCGCAACATGGTAAACGTTACCTAGATATCTAGGTCATATGACTTATCGTGATGTGTCGTGATGTACAGTAATTATTCACCCTTCAATCCGTTGATATGCTACAGAAACATTTGTGTAGCCCTTTCCCATTTCTCTTCGATTTCCCTGAACTACTGGACAGTTTCGTAATGTACCGTTCAAGGGAAATTTGAAACCAGGAAGTATACATTGAGATTTGTCGCCATTATGCGATTGTGTCCTTGCCCCATTTAGCCTCGTTTTGGTACAGATATGAATATTCATGAGGCCTCATTAAGAATGGTCTATTCCCCATGAGACTTGAAGTACCGCCCTTGACCGCGTGAACGAAGGATTATATATACCTTTCAAAATAGTAGGGACATTGGATTTACAAGATTGATAAAATGCAAATGATGAAGCCAAGGAGGAAACAGATGATAAAGAGAAATTAAGGGAAAATGAGACAATGTATTCTATTCCTTTGGAAATATTTCATCTGTATGGATATATATATTTTTTTCTCATATGCATTGGCATTGGCTAGTGGTATGCTCGAAAAATGGAATATACCCTGCATTTTTGAATTTTTGAATGGTATAGGTTTATGTGTATAAAACATTCGTACATTTCCAAAGATTTTTGTCTAAGTAAAGTTAAATCGTCAAAACAAGAACATACGGCGACGTCTTTCGTCTAGAACAGGACATACGAAATTCTTAGTATGGGACGTACCCAGCATGGGACTACGACGACGTACCCAGCATGGGACTACGACGACGTACCCAGTATGGGACTACGACGTACCCAGTATGGGACTACGACGACATACACAGTATGGGACTACGACGACGTACCCAGTATGGGACTACGACGACATACTCAGTATGGGACTACGACGATGTACCCAGTATGGGACTACGACGTACCCCGTATGGGACTACGACGACATACACAGTATGGGACTACGACGACGTACCCAGTATGGGACTACGACGACATACTCAGTATGGGACTACGACGACGTACCCAGTATGGGACTACCACGACGTACCCAGTATGGGACTACGACGGACCCAGCTTGGGACTACGACGACGTACCCAGTATGGGACTTCGACGTACTCGGTATAGGACTCGACGACGTACCCAGTATGGGACTTCGACGTACCCAGTATAGGTCTACGACGTGCTCAGTATGGGACTACGACGACGTACCCAGTATAGGACTACGACGTACTCAGTATGGGACTAAGACGACGTACCCAGTATAGGACTACGACGACGTACTCAGTATGGGACTACGACGACGTACCCATTATGGGACTACGACGACGTACCCATTATGGGACTACGACGACGTACCTATTATGGGACTACGATGACGTACTCAGTATGGGACTACGACGACGTACCCAGTATGAGACTACGACGACGTACCCAGCATGGGACTACGACGACGTACCCAGTATAGGACTCGACGTCGTACCCAGTTTTGGACTTCGACAGGGGACGACACCCGTCATACGACTATTGCCCGAAACGTTATAACATTCAAGGCCTCGGGTAACACAGTTTTCTGGGAGACACGTGAAGGATATTTCAAAAGCTGACGCATCGGTGAAAACAAATAAGTCGGATGCAATTAGGTGAACAACTGCCTCTGCTCCTGTTTGTGACGGGGGCGGTGAGGTCGCCCGTTGGTTAAAGCGTTCGCTCGTCAATATTTCAGCAACATCACGGCGGGGGACACCAAAAATGGGCTTCACACATTGTATTTATGTGGAAAATCGAACCCAGGTCTTCGGCGTGACGTGCGGACGCTTTAACCACTAGGCTACCCCACCGCCCCGATACATTCTGGAATGTCTAACAGATATATATTTCAGATTGTACGTTGTACTTCTCACGGGCTGAGGAAGGTCTCTTCAGGTATCAAAGGTTTTCCCACTCACGCGAGAGGTAGGATATACATTTAACGGAATCAGTCTTACTTCTCGGAACTGTCGCTCGGAATATTCTTTCTTGAACCATCCGAGATTGCATGATCAGAATACGCATTCCGACTGTCACTTTTCTGATTTGGTGAGCAACACCAACTCAACAAGTGAGTGAGTGAGTTTAGTTTTACGCCACTTTTCAATATTCCAGCAACGTCACCGCTGGGGACACCAGAAATGGGCTTCACACATTGTACCCATGAGCGAACGCTTTAACCTCTAGGCTAACCCCACCTCCGCTACTCAAAAAAAGATTACCCTGGCCTACGCCAACGCCATTTTATCAGACTTCGTTTTATTATCTAGTTCAAGATAACAATAATCAATATTTTAACATTCGGAATATGGTATTATCTTTGTAACAAAACTATCTGAAGATGTCATCCTTGATATTCTTATCCAAATTCGCATTTTTGATGTTCAAAAATACGTTCAGATATCATCAAATTATAGTTATCAATATGAATCAATTAATAAAAGTATTGACATTTGAAAATCAACACAATTTATTGCTGTCGTAAATGTATTTGTGAGCTGTGATTGCCACCGAAGCAGTGACGAGCTCCGGGAACGAGATATCGCTGTAAGGAGCTGGTCTATTTATAGCGCTGATGCTGGGAACATTTAAAATCAATACGAACTCCTGCGCAGTAAAACGAAAGAAGACAGCTATATTTCAATCATTAAAGACGACGGCTCCGGAGAGAAAACAACAACTTTGAACCACTTTTACAATGAACTAGATGAAATATGAACTGACCACAATCATTCTATAATATTTTTGCCCATTAGCATTACGGCAGTTATAGCAAATCGTCATATTTCTACATTCTGCCTTAAGAACAATAATTTGCAGGATTGACACCCTACCAAAGTTTTGCAAGTTCTACAAGTTTCATAGGTCATAATTTCAGCTTGAATATTTGATAAATGCGAAACATTTATGACTGTTCAAAATGCAAAAGCCTCCGTGCTATTTTTTTAAAAGTGAGCGAGTGGATGGGTGAGTGTTTGTGTAAGTGTATAATACTTCACACCTTTTGTAGCGAAATTCCATCATATTTGGGACAAAGAACAGTTTAACGTTGGGGGAAAACCACAGATTGTCAGAGGCGTTTTGGAGTACGGAAGGACACATCCTATTGCGACATCTTCGACGGTAATACTGTGTAAATAAGCTACATCAAAACCAACCTCTTTCCAGTCTCCTCGTCGAATGCGCATTCAGACGCAACGCTCTTATTGCGATCTTGAGTTTAAAGGAAATCATCGACCGATAGCCAAGGGCTTGAAGATCTAAACTAAAAGCTGAGACGCCACCAGGACATTCCCGTCATGCTGTTGATCACTGAATTGTCTGGCCCAGACTCGATTTTTACAGACCGCCGCCATATATAGCTGGAATATTGCTGAGTGCGGCGTTATGCAATAACCAAACCAAATCCCGTTCTACAAATGACGTAACTACCGCTTAATACAAATATATAGGAAAAGAACTTTTCCCACAAACCACGCAAATATCTAGAATGAGCCCTCGGTGGGTGAGTTAGTGAGTGTGTTAAAGTCACGTCGTATCTTTAATCAACCGGAGAATAACGTACGTTCCACCTGACGTCAAACAGCGGTCAATAAACATTCATATTTTCCATATGATAGTTTATTGTTCACTGTAAACTCTGACCTGATGCCATATTGACCGGTGCTTTGGACAATGCCACACTGCCACCATGGACACAAGACTTTGCTTTATTTCTCCTCCAGTCAAAATTCTACAGTGACCAATAACAAAACCTGGCATTAAATACTCAATAACACCCGCAAATCTGAAAATATAACGTGTATCTCCTAATTCAATATCTACAGCTCACCTTATATTCAACGCTCACCTTATATTCAACGCTCACTTTTATATTCAACGCTCACTTTTATATTCAACGCTCACCTTTATATTCAACGCTCACCTTTATATTCAACGCTCACTTTTATATTCAACGCTCACCTTTATATTCAACGCTCACCTTTATATTCAACGCTCACTTTTATATTCAACGCTCACCTTTATATTCAACGCTCACTTTTATATTCAACGCTCACCTTTATATTCAACGCTCACCTTTATATTCAACGCTCACTTTTATATTCAACGCTCACCTTTATATTTAACGCTCATTTTACATTCAACACTTGTTCGAGGGGTCAAGGATCTAATGGACAATAGATGATGCATGTATGTATCATTATCTTGTAAATTTCTATTTTATGTAGTATCGTACGAACTTCAAATTCTGAGTAACAGAAAGAGCCGTGGCGGGAAGCGAACGCTTTTCAACGTCAGAGATTCATTTAATACAGAAGTCATTTAATACAGAGCAAAATGTTTTCGTGTAATACATTTGGTTGTGTCATTGTTAATGTGGCAACGGGATTTCACTGGAACAGTCATGTGATAATGGACGTCGGTCTAAAGCCTTCCATCATGCTGTTTCTGCATTATCTGTGATGGTATATTACACTATGAACGTCGTAAGCAATTCGAAGCTTAAAATTGGCATCATGACAGCTGGTACAACAGCCCAGCCCAGCCACAGCTAAGCCTAACAGAGTTATGTCCCTTCTCAGGCGAGCATGCGCATACCTCTCTGCCACCTTTTGAGGTCGTCGGTTGTGTCCAGTCATGCAAGCTGTGTATTATGAGATGTGCAGCGTTTTACATAAGAATACGAATCCATTGTGACATAATGTTTTGTGTTAGCTCACGGTTACATACAGCTGTGACATGGATAACATCTGCTTTGTGTACGTTCCTTCGTGTAGTAGAAAGAGCCGAACTCAGCAGTTCCTAACATAAGCAAAACTCGCACTAAACACAGCACTGCCTACATAAATTATATTTGAACCAGGGAGACTCTATTTGTAGAGTATCCCTGGTTGAACGTACACAAACAGTCTTAGATAGGAATTTCGACATGATCGAAAGTTTGCATGGAGTACTGAAAGTTTGCATGAAGTTTTACATGACTAAATTATAAGGATCTATAAGATTTGTTGTTGTTTTCTTTGTTTGTTATTCCGTTTGTTTGTTTATCGTTGTACTCAGCAATGTTATTTATATATGTAAATAATCGAGAAAATAATCGAGTATGGACCAGACAATCCAGTATAAAAAGGCTGTTACGTATAAGTTATACGACTCGTATGTGTAGTTTAATCCACGAACTGGTTGGTTATACTACGAGCCGCGAGTTGTATAATCAACCAGTTCGTGGATTAAACTGCACATACGAGTGGTATAACTTACTTATACCATGACTACTAAGACATAAATGTATAAACAATAGATATTTGAGCAAAACAACAAGTAAAATGTAAAAAAGGCGGCAAATATGTTGTCTTGGCCGTACACTAAGCCCCATAACGCTCTCATAAGCTACCAAATTTGCTGTAATAAACGTCCCTAATCGACAAAGGCCTTTCCGTCTTTTAGAAAAGCGAATTGAGTAGCATCAAAGACAGAAACTACGGTAGGCAGTAGCTTGTAGAGCGCGTGCGGCATGTATTGCACTCGCACTACACGAAGAAAACTCTCTCAGTCAAGTGCACAAGCCCACTGGAGAAGGCGACATTGTCACTGACACAATGGAAGGTGAAGACATTTCTCTTGAAACTTTGTTGGATGACAACGATTTGATATGCTCTTCTCAACTTCCCAACGACGGTTTTGCTGCGTTTTCTTCCGATGAAGATAACATTCTTGTCAGTTCGTGCACTGAAGCAGAAAAAAGTTTTGAAAATGCGTCAACCGAAACAAAGATCCCCGTTAAGATATACTTTATTACAGATTAAAATTTGGTTATTGAAATATCTTATTTAGCAGGAAAGTTACTGTCAGTACTATATATTTTTGCAACCAACTGAAAATTTATTCAACGTATCGCAGTCAAAGTTAGTGTGGTTAATGCCCCTTTTATCGGGATAACCCTATTGTCGGCGCAATTACGTTTGTGTGTTCGTGTAGCTAAGATACATAGCGTTCACTGACATGTCAGTGACGCTATGTATCTTAGCTAGTGGTCTTGAAGCTCTGTTTTTTTATATTTTGTGATAAATCATAACCATAGAAACACCACTATCTGTACTTCCTTCAGATGGAATCAAGCTATCCGCTGGCTATTATTTGGTAAAATATTGTACAATTCACATAAATTTGTAACATGTAGAACAATATTCAAAATTTGTGTATGTTATTTAACGAAAAATTAAGTCCAGATTGTTTGTTACGTCATTTGATTTTCCCTCTGCTAATGTATAGTCACATGATTTGAAGTGAGATTTCTCCAATTAACTTACCTGTTATCACAAGTTGCAGAAATGTTTGCTTCGATAACGAGTTTAATGTACATAATAAGCAACAATATCGTTGTGTTTACGTCAGTGAAAGTATTGTTTATTTTAACGATCAGTAGACGTACACCAGTATTATAAATGATTCAGTTTAAAATTTAAACTCGTTGCAGGTCGTTTTGCAGATCCAAAAACGGATGAAGAAATTGTTTGTCTTGGACAGACGAGTATTCCCCTAAATACGGAGAAAGCTATCAGATGGGCGTGTCGTTTGTTGGAAGAGTGGAGGGAAGACCGTAACAGGAGAATACGAAACGGAGAATTCCAGGGACAAAGGCTGAGCATCATCGACATTAAGCTTGAAGACCTCCATGATGATGAACTGAATTTTTGTCTATGTCGATTCGTTAGTGAAGTGAGGAAAACGGATGGTACACAGTACCCACCAAAAACCATGCGACAATTAGTGTCGCTAATTCAAATGTATTTGAACAACAAAGGTCGAAACCTTAACTTTCTTAGTGACATGTTTAGAGAGGGGAGGAATACGTTGGACAACTGTATGAGAGCTGGTGCCACTTCTGGTCTTGCTTTACCACATAAAAAGGCTGAAGTTATTACCTTTGACCAGGAAGATAAATTGTGGGCACTGGAGTTACTTGGCACCCAAAGTCTGCTTAGACACTATGGTTTATTTAATTGGACTCAATTTCTCTCTTCGCAGTGGGGAGGAACACCGAAGTCTCACAATTTCCCAGTTTGTTGTGAAAACTACTTCTGATGGAGAATATTTGCAATATACAGAAAAGACTAGCAAAAACAACCAAGGGGGCCTCAAAGATTTAAGAGTTACACCGAAACACGTCCGTGCAAACAGAAGTTCGAATCCACAAAGATGTCTAGTTTCTCTGAAGTATGCAAGTTCAAAGTATGCCGCAGTCTTCGTCCACACAATGCCCCAAGAGACCAGTGTTGGTATAGTTCTTCACCGACTGGACAGCACACACTTTCGAGGACTATCAAGAAACTCTGTGATAGGGCTGGATTTAAAGCCAAGTTGAAACTATATATTCTTCAAACTAGAAAATCTGGTAAAATTTTCATCGCAAAACAAAGGTAAAGTATGACAAACTTCAAGCGTCGCTTTCAAGCAACTCAAGCGGCCATTAAATTATGACCTAAAAACGAAACCAGACCCATAATCTATGATCATGAGACATTACATCTTCATGCGAAAATATGATATGGCACCAAACATTTAAGCTTTATGCACAGGGTAATTTCCCATCGCTCGGATTCGATGTTACAGGAAGTGAAACTTAAGTCATTACATCATTTGTTTTCATTGCAGGTTTCTACACCAACCACTCTCTGCGGGCTACATGTGCCACTCGTCTCTTCAACAGTGGTGTCGACGAGCAGTTAATTGCAAGGACAACGGGTCACAGAAGCAACGCTATCAGAGACTACAAACATGTCAGTGAAGGTCAGGAGGAAATGGTTAGCAATATCATTCAGGGCGGTACAAAGCGACGTCTTCAGGCTGCAACGACTGCATCAAACGACGACAAGGCTCCAGATAATGCCGTTGAATTTACTGTAACCGTTAAAGCATCCAAAACGTAAAACTGAAATAAAAGTTGTTTCTTCAATGTTTGGTGTTTTTCAACAGACCCGGTTTTTGCACGATTATTACACTGTTCTTAATCTTGTCATGACAAGGGTTAACGGAAAGTAGTCCCGGCTGATTCCGGGATGTAGTTTAATCAACATTTTGATTGGTTATACTACGGGTCCAAACAATCGAGTCGTGGTATAACTTTAAATTATTTCTACCCCAACCTCTATGAAACGCCAGTCCGTCCCTCCGACCTTAGAGAATGAATTAACAAAAGGAGTCTAACCAAAGTCTAGCATGTTGGGCAATTCTCGAATGTCGTAATCGATAGTTCTGGGATCTATTTGGATTTTTCTTTGAATAATAGAACTATATTTCTGGGACTAAATGCCAGACTAAAGAACCGATGAGCTACGAAAATATACTGGCCACATAAAGAAACTGCACACAGAAAATATAAAGATAGACAGTGTCTTTATACATAAATAAAGGTGTGAACATAGCAAGTATTGGAGACAATCAAACGCTTATGCAGGTGCCAGGCGACGTGACGTCATTGATGGTAGCCTATGGACTTGCAATGTGTTACTGCACGTGCAGCCTGTGCAGCTGCACACATGTGAAACTCAGAAATTTGCTGTCACTGTCGAAAGCTTGATCTTTAGTCATTCAAACGTTCACGAATTCACATGAGAATTCACATGCACATCATGCCAAAATTAACATCTGCTCAACGTCACGAAACCATTGGAATGGTTCGAGCAGGCATGAGCCAACAACAGGTGGCAGCACATTTCCAATGCCATCGTAAAACGATATCTGCATTGGTCAGTTGTTATGGAAACAGTAATGACGTCCCCGAGTAACGACGCCAAGACAGGACAGATGGATTCGGGTGAATAATCTGTCACAGGTTCCAGACGGCAGTGACCACGTCCCAAACCATTCCCCAGGCCTTCAATGCTCATTTGGTAGCCTATATGTGTCGTCGATGCACTGCTGTGCTTCACGCGCATGATGGTTCATACCCGTTATTGACTTTGTGACTTCGTCGTGTGACCCCCAACTCAATTTTGAACTTCTGACGTCATCGTTACGGATATTGTTCATGTTGTTGTGGCCCGATACTTCAGCTTATAAAGTGTCTACATCATTTCGTCTTTTCTGTGTTGTGTTCCAATTCTGAAGGAATTTTCTGTGAGCACAGTTTCTTTATGTGACTAGTATATGTCAAAATACTCTCTCTCTCTCTCTCATTGTACGTTTAAGCGATTGTTTGAACTTATATTAGCAGGCACTCGTTCACTGTTGTCGGTGTATTGTAAGTGTGCAAACAAAGATAAAAGGTTGACGTTTGAGATTAGTCAAATTTTCATTTATACGGCGTGGCATGGTCCGAATTGATCTCCCAGTGAAAGTGTGAGAGAGTCTTTCCACTCCTGCAGCAGCTGGCCGTGTTCGGCAGACGTAGCAGGTAGCCCTTGACCCCATGGAATCAGGTTCTAGAAATGCTCAGTAGGGGAAACGCCAGGACACGGCGAGCCACGGCAAGATGGTGACGTTCTCCACGACACGTGTACGACGGACACGCGCGTTCTCTTCTCTTAACGCCGCACTCCGCAATAATCCAGCTATACGTCGGCGGTCAGTTATTCTAGTCTGGACCAGACAATCCCGTGATCAACATCAGCAGCATCGATCTGCGCGGGATATCATCTTGAAGGGCAAAAGGTAGACCAGAATGACGCGCACCTGCTACAGTTATTGGCCCCAGGATGTTCTATCCGTATTGTTGTCCTGTGACCCTTCCATAAACAACATGAACGGCGTTCACGTTACCACACAGCAGTCAGGATACCCTCGTACCAGTATGCGAAATAGTCCAGTCGGGCCAGTAAATCTCCAGTCACTGGCCCGATTGGCTTGTGAAATTTAATGCGGTCATGTTGTAAATATATCACTCTCTTCGACTTGTTAAGTTATAATATACTTTAAATCATGTGAGATTATGGCCTGATAAAAATGTTCATCATATTAGCAGCTTAATGATGAAACCCGTGTCATGCCGACAATATCTTATTGTCATCTATTTTCGTAATTTTATGCTTTGTTTCTACATTCAAATTTCTTGTTAGTGAATTTTCTTCTGGGTTAGTAACTTTCATACATAGCTTGCCCGACTGGCTAGCAAAATTTGGAAACTATTTGGCACACTGCCTCGTACTTAGTCGCCACAGCCCTGCCACGGTCATCAGTCCAGGGAGTTACTGTCACCTTAGCACTAAGATCGTTTTGTACAACGACACCCTGGCAGTCCCGCGTCTTGTCATTAATCCAGTGATTGACATCATGAGCATGGACCTAGGCAACTGCTGTACTGCGATGACAGACATCACACACGTCGGTAAATACAGGGGCGGATCCAGGAGTTGGCAAATCAATTCCAACAGAGATCTTCTCGGTGGCCTCAACACATTTACGACACCCCAGATAATGTATATGTTGTCATGACAACCAGTCGCCAAAGAATATACAAGTAGTCTTAGGCTTTGTATAAAACTTGATAATTAAACGAATATAACATCACGTTTCATACAACAGTGTCGACTTTGCTGTTATGGTGATAAATGCAGGAAACAACTGCTGCGCCCCGACAAAGAATTAGACACGTCCCAGTTCGAAACAACGGGCTTATATACAACGACACCCGGGCACAGATAAAACAGAGGACAAAACAATATAAGACCTCTGTAGAAAAATCTGACATGAAAATCTGACCTATCGGAACACCTCATCAAATACACCGAACACCATATTCTCTGGCAACAAACCAAGATCCTACACACCAACTAATGGAAAAAGAGGAAACTCCATGAAAGCATGGAGATCCACAGAAAGAAGACAGCCATTAACCAAGACCAAGGCATTCACCTTCCCAGTGTTTTCTCTATTGTCCTATATTCGTCGGCTTTGTCTTACATCTCATGGCTTTACCCTTTAATTTTATCTAATTGGCTTCGTAATTATATTGTTATCTTTGTACATTCTCCCTCCATGCATTGTCTAAACATGTTTCTATCTATATATATATTAATAATAATAATAATAATAATGTGTCCATTTATATAGCGCCAAACTCCACACTAGGTATGCTCATAGCGCTAACAATCAAGGCCATTATTACCCCGGATAACCCAAGCTGCCTGTTAGGCGCTAGAAGGTTATAGTCATATGACTTTTTTCCACCGGGTACCCATTTTCTGCTGGGTGAACAGAGACAATTTTGAACAAACTCACTTGCCTAAGGTGAGACCACATGTGTCACATGTGCTTCGTTGTGGGGCAGGACTCAAGTCCTAGAAACTCTCCGGAGTCAAGCTGCCAAACACTCTTTGTACTGACTCATCATTCACCTGATGAAGGAGCAAGAATTAGCTTTGAAACGTTGTGCAAAGAATATAAAAGTTGTTATCCATAAACCTTCATGTATTCAACTGCTCCTGTGTTCGTACAGGTGTATGCAAAGAGGACAGACAAATATTTAATGTGATTAGCATATTTAATCATTATCAAAATATATATGGTAGGAAGTTGGTGTACAAGTAATCAAGTCTAGACATGGCAATCAAGTGATGGAATACCTGCCTTGTGGTACTACACACATTCTGAAGTAGTTTTACTGTAGTAGTATATATATTCTGGACTAGTTTTACTGTAGCAGTATATATATTCTGGACACGTTTGACTACTACATAAATTCTGGATTGTTTTACTGTAGTATTGCATAAATTCTGGAGTAGCTACTATAGTAGTGTATATATTCTGAAGTAGTTTTACTGTAGCAGTATACATATTCTGGACTAGTTTTACTGTAGCAGTATATATATTCTGGACTCGTTTGACTGTAGTACTACATAAATTCTGGGTTGTTTTACTGTAGTATTGCATTTTAGCTACTGTAGCAGTGTATATATTCTGAAGTAGTTTTACTGTAGCAGTATACATATTCTGGACTAGTAGCACACATACTCTGGGCTAGTTTTACTGTAGTATTACAAAGATTCTGTAATAGTGTTTACCACAACATATCACAATATACACTGTATGACATCACAATATACACTGTATGACATCACAATATACAGAGTATTACATCACAATATACAATGTATGACATCACAATATAAAACGTATGACATCACAATATACCCTGTGAGACATCACAATATACCCTGCATGACATCACAATATACCCTGGGAGACATCACAGTATACACTGTATGACATCACAATATACACTATAGGACATCATAAAATACACTGTGTGACATTACAATATACACTGTGAGACATCACAATATACACTGTATGACATCACAATATACACTGCATGACATCACAATATACCTTGTGAGACATCACAATATACACTGTGTGACATCAGAATATACACTGAGACATCACAATATAATAATGTATGACATCACAATATACACTATAGGACATCATAATATACACTGTGTGACATCACAATTTACACTGCATGATCTCACAATATACCTTGTGAGACATCACAATATACACTGTGAGACATAGAGAATACTAAACGATGTCCCGTGTAATACCATATTTATGAAACGAGTGAATGATTTGGTATCTAATGAGTGAAAGCGAGTTAGATACCAGTACCATTCACGAGTTTCATAAATATGGTATTACACAGGACATAGTTTAGTATTTTATTTATTACTCACCCAACATTAGCAAAATAATATCGAGCAAAGTACTTCTTTCCAAAGAATTCAACGAGTGTGATGACTCTCAGCTTTCCGCGAGTCAAGCAAGGTCTAATACTATTGTGCAGAGGTATTAGCATTGTGACGTCATAACTGTAAACCAGTTTTACGTCATACGTATGGCACCACGTGATGTTATTACACAATGTAACATTGTAAAATTATTAAACAGTGATATCTTCAACGGGTGAGTAATAAATCACAATATACACTGTGAGACATCACAATATAATAATGCATGACATCACAATATACACTGTGAGACATCATAATATACACTGTGAGACATCACAATATAATAATGCATGACATCACAATATACACTGTGAGACATCACAATATAATGCATGACATCACAATATACACTGTGAGACATCACAATATACACTGTATGACATCACAATATACACTGTATGACATCACAGCATACACTGTGTGCCATCAGAATATCAGTATACACACTTCAGGACATCACAGTATGACACTCAGTTTGACATCACAGTATACACAGTAAGATGGTATTACAAAGACTTTGGAGAACATACAATTCTTTTCAAGAAATGCAGCATGTCAGTTGAACATTTTTTTATGTTGGTAAAGCCAGAAGCAAAATTCTTTTCACAAAACTTCTTAGATTCATTTTTAAGAAACCATAAGTGATAAAATAGCTCATATAGACTAGTCACTCCATAGTTCCATTACCTGCAAGCAGACTCATCTCTCTTGTCAATCACTCAATGTCACGTGTGCAAACTTGACAAGCCAATCAGAATATAGCAACCACTAAGCACTAGATCAAAGAAACCCTTGTTCATATTTCATTGTTTTAGGGTATCAACAAGGGTATCAACAAAGGGTTGGTGTTTCATTGTTTTAGAACAAAGGGTTGGTGTCTAACAAGTTAATACAATACTCATGATACCAATGATACAAAGGGTTGGTGTATAACAAGTTAATACAACAAAGGGTTGGTGTATAACAAGTTAATACAATACTCATGATACCAATGATACAAAGGGTTGGTGTATAACAAGTTAATACAACAAAGGGTTGGTGTATAACAAGTTAATACAATACTCATGATACCAATGATACAAAGGGTTGGTGTATAACAAGTTAATACAACAAAGGGTTGGTGTATAACAAATACAATACTCATGATTAATACAATACTCATGATACCAATGATACAAAATACAATACTCATGATACCAATGATACAAAGGGTTGGTGTATAACAAGTTAATACAACAAAGGGTTGGTGTATAACAAGTTAATACAATACTCATGATACCAATGATACAAAGGGTTGGTGTATAACAAGTTAATACAACAAAGGGTTGGTGTATAACAAGTTAATATCATTACCAATGATACAAAGGGTTGGTGTATAACAAGTTAATACAACAAAGGGTTCACCCATTTGCATAGTCTGTCACACAGTCCCTGAACAAGTTAATTTATTTTGTTTCACCCATTTTAGTCCCCACAGTCCCTGAACCACATTTTTCCCCCGACTGCCTAGCCCTCTTGCAATGCAGAAGCCCTAAATGAAGCAAGTCTAGAGTTTTGCCATCTAACTGGGGCTCCTTTTCAATGGAATCAAATCAAAATTATATATATTCAGAGACCAAGTGCAGTGCAGACCAAGAGTGAGTTTTACACCACTTTTAGCAATATTCCAGCAATGTCACGACGGGGTAGACCAGAAATGGGCTTCACACACTGTACCAATGTGGGAAATCGAACCCCTGTCTTCAGCGTTACAAGACAACGTCTTAACTACTAGCCACTCCACCACCCTGTAGACCACGAAAGGGGCAAGCAGGATTTCCTAGACTTACAACAGTGAGCACATGGATGGGTAGAGAAAAGACTTTAGTTTGGCATCACTCGGTGAAGGCGGACCAGACAATCCAGTGCTCAATACCGTCAGAATAATGGGTACGAGGACACGCTTGTCACCAGAATTTTTTTCACTCAGTAGCCTCTCTCAATGAGCATGATTTGTTGGGGACCTACTCTAACACAGGAACATACCACATTCTGCATTCATTATCATAACATACACTGTGATATATATATTACGATACATGATATATAAACTCAACAGGGCATTTTTCACAGCAAGTCTAACAACTGTAGCAAATGTAGAACATAACTGCCCCAAATATTTAAAAAGTTTAAAAATTAATATCCTAACAATGTCCTTCATGTACATTGACATATTGTTGGCGCGTCTACTCCCCAAGGAGTGTATTACCTCCCCTGATTCACAGTGTCTCTCTGTTGAGCAGATTACCTCCCTTGAGCACAGCAAAATGGCTTGGTGTCACCGTCATCTCCTCAGTTTCCCAACTTTTTCAAACTCTTCTGCAATTGAAAGTGCGGTCTTGTTTAACCCTATTGATATCATGTTGACCATGATTGCCACGACAACCCCTGAAGGTGGGTTGTCAACCCCTGACCGAGGCACCACCACCAACACACTACTGGCTCCGATAGCGCCCCCTGTGTGAGTAACGTAGTGTCTCTGGTGTCTACAACATCCGTGATCCAGCTTCTCCGGAATGATGGCCCAGCCGAGCGCGTATCCACCATCTTTGTCCCAGGAGCACTCAGTGTTGTCCACAGGTTGCCACATTTCCCCGACGGTCTCTCGCTTCAGATAGCCATTCAAATATCTTTTCTCAGAGCCTTCAGTTTGCTTCCCATTTGCAGAAGTATCCAGGTCTGACTGAGATCTAGGGTCGGTGTCTTCAACAACTGACTTCTCCGGCAGCTGATGTTGATAACTGTACAGCATGACATTGCCGAACTTACACAGGTCGGCCACGGTCGACAGAAGACCACCTCCGGCCCATTTGTACGAGTTGTCAACATATGGGGCGTTGATCAGCCGACCTTTGTTGTTCTTCACGTAATATCTGCCAAGTGAGACAATAATTTCATTATCGGGTGAAAGAGTACGCTCTTACCATGGTACGGTACAGTACGGTACAAGGCCTTCGGTTCGGTACATGAGAACTTACTTCCGTAAAAATAGCAGTCATCTAGCATAGAATGCATAGATTTTGACAAAATGATTCCATTTCTAGACATTTTAGAAAGGTTTAAAAAGGTTGAGAAAATAACGGTACGAAAACAAAAAAAAATGAATTTTTGGATTGCATTACGGTATACCAAACCGAAGGCAAAATACTTTGATATATTCTCCCCAAAGCCTGTAGCAGCGGTCAGTTAAATTCACAATTTGTAATTTTACATTTCCCAGTTCATGTTAATAAAGTTTGACAAATGTCATGATTTTTTCAAATGTGACTTGTGTATCACTAATAAAGGGACCAATAGAAGAAGAGACCTAAAAACACCTCAGAAATTAGAAAAATATGAACTTTACAAAAATCCTGAATTTGACCAAAATGATTTTCCCCGTTTTGAACGCCAGGGCTTCTCAGTTCCAACTCCTGGATAAACCTTATTGTAGGTATCTCTCAACTATGGGGAGCAGTCAGTAGCCTCATGGTCAAAGTGTTTGTTAGATCCGGGTTCGATTCTCCACATGGGTACAATGTGTGAAGCCCATTTCTGGTCCCCCTGATATGATATTGCTGAAATATTGCTGAAAGTGGTGTTAAACCATACTCAGTATAAAAACCAAGTACTCCCACTCACTTGGTGGTGGGGTAGCTTAATGGTTAAAGCGTTCGCTTGTCACTCTGAAGACCCATGTTCAGTTCCGCACATGGGTACTATGTATGAAGCAGATTTCTAAACTCACTCACTCACTACTCTCACTCACTGGGGCGGTGGGGTAGCCTAGTGGTTAAAGCGTCCCCGTCCCCGTCCCCGCCGAAGACCCGGGTTTGATTCCCCACATGGGTACAATGTGTGGAGTTCATTTCTTGTGTCCCCACCTAGGTCTCCTCTTCAGACAGCACATCTCAGTTATCTCATGGCATGGATATGGAACAATATTGTTTAGATCTGTTGGTTTAACAAATATCAGAACAGAACAATATTGTTTAGATCTGTTGGTTTAACAAATATCAGTACGGAACAATATTGTTCAGATCTGTTGGTTTAACAAATATCAGAACAGAACAATATTGTTTAGATCTGTTGGTTTTACAAATATCAGTACGGAACAATATTGTTTAGATCTGTTGGTTTTACAAATATCAGAACAGAACAATATTGTTTAGATTTGTTGGTTTTACAAATATCAGTACGAACAATATTGTTTAGATTTGTTGGTTTTACAAATATCAATACGGAACAATATTGTTTAGATTTGTTGGTTTTACAAATATCAGTACGGAACAATATTGTTTAGATTTGTTGGTTTTACAAATATCAGAACAGAACAATATTGTTTAGATCTGTTGGTTTTACAAATATCAGTACGGAACAATATTGTTTAGATCTGTTGGTTTTACAAATATCAGTAACGGAACAATATTGTTTAGATTTGTTGGTTTTACAAATATCAATACGGAACAATATTGTTTTGATTTGTTGGTTTTACAAATATCAATGGAACAATATTGTTTAGATTTGTTGGTTTTACAAATATCAGTACAGAACAATATTGTTTAGATCTGTTGGTTTTACAAATATCAGTACGGAACAATATTGTTTAGATTTGTTGGTTTTACAAATATCAGAACAGAACAATATTGTTTAGATCTGTTGGTTTTACAAATATCAGTACGGAACAATATTGTTTAGATCTGTTGGTTTTACAAATATCAGTACGGAACAATATTGTTTAGATTTGTTGGTTTTACAAATATCAATGCGGAACAATATTGTTTAGATTTGTTGGTTTTACAAATATCAATACGGAACAATATTGTTTAGATCTGTTGGTTTTACAAATATCAGTACGGAACAATATTGTTTAGATTTGTTGGTTTTACAAATATCAATACGGAACAATATTGTTTAGATTTGTTGGTTTTACAAATATCAATACGGAACAATATTGTTTAGATTTGTTGGTTTAACAAATATCAGTACGGAACAATATTGTTCAGATCTGTTGGTTTTACAAATATCAGAACAGAACAATATTGTTTAGATTTGTTGTTTTACAAATATCAATAGTATTGTTTAGATCTGTTGGTTTTACAAATATCAGTACAGAACAATATTGTTTAGATCTGTTGGTTTTACAAATATCAGAACGGAACAATATTGTTTAGATCTGTTGGTTTTACAAATATCAGTACGGAACAATATTGTTTAGATTTGTTGGTTTTACAAATATCAGTACGGAACAATATTGTTTAGATCTGTTGGTTTTACAAATATCAATATTGTTTAGATTTGTTGGTTTTACAAATATCAATACGGAACAATATTGTTTAGATCTGTTGGTTTTACAAATATCAGTACGGAACAATATTGTTTAGATCTGTTGGTTTTACAAATATCAATGCGGAACAATATTGTTTAGATCTGTTGGTTTTACAAATATCAATACGGAACAATATTGTTTAGATCTGTTGGTTTTACAAATATCAGTACGGAACAATATTGTTTAGATTTGTGGTTTTACAAATATTTACAACAATATCAGATCTGTTGGAACAATATTGTTTAGATTTGTTGGTTTTACAAATATCAGTACGGAACAATATTGTTTAGATCTGTTGGTTTTAACAAATATCAGTACGGAACAATATTGTTTAGATCTGTTGGTTTTACAAATATCAGTACAGAACAATATTGTTTAGATCTGTTGGTTTTACAAATATCAATACGAACAATATTGTTTTCAGAGATTTGTTGGTTTTACAAATATCAATACAGAACAATATTGTTTAGATCTGTTGGTTTTACAAATATCAATACGAACAATATTGTTTAGATTTGTTGGTTTTACAAATATCAATACGGAACAATATTGTTTAGATTTGTTGGTTTTACAAATATCAATACGGAACAATATTGTTTAGATCTGTTGGTTTTACAAATATCAATACGGAACAATATTGTTTAGATTTGTTGGTTTTACAAATATCAATACGGAACAATATTGAACAATATTGTTTAGATTTGTTGGTTTTTTTACAAATATCAATACGGAACAATATTGTTCAGATCTGTTGGTTTTACAAATATCAGTACAGAACAATATTGTTTAGATTTGTTGGTTTTACAAATATCAATACGGAACAATATTGTTTAGATCTGTTGGTTTTACAAATATCAATACGGAACAATATTGTTTAGATCTGTTGGTTTTACAAATATCAATACGGAACAATATTGTTTAGATTTGTTGGTTTTACAAATATCAATACGGAACAATATTGTTTAGATCTGTTGGTTTTACAAAATATCAATACGAACAATATTGTTTAGATTTGTTGGTTTTACAAATATCAATACGGAACAATATTGTTTAGATCTGTTGGTTTTAAAATATCAATAACAGAACAATATTGTTTAGATCTGTTGGTTTTACAAATATCAGTACGGAACAATATTGTACAGATTTGTTGGTTTTACAAATATCAATACGGAACAATATTGTTTAGATTTGTTGGTTTTACAAATATCAATACGGAACAATATTGTTTAGATCTGTTGGTTTTACAAATATCAGTACGGAACAATATTGTTTAGATTTGTTGGTTTTACAAATATCAGTACGGAACAATATTGTTTAGATCTGTTGGTTTTACAAATATCAATACGGAACAATATTGTTTAGATCTGTTGGTTTTACAAATATCAATACGGAACAATATTGTTTAGATCTGTTGGTTTTACAAATATCAGTACGGAACAATATTGTTTAGATCTGTTGGTTTTACAAATATCAATACGAACAATATTGTTTAGATCTGTTGGTTTTACAAATATCAATACGGAACAATATTGTTTAGATCTGTTGGTTTTACAAATATCAGTACGGAACAATATTGTTTAGATTTGTTGGTTTTACAAATATCAATACGGAACAATATTGTTTAGATTTGTTGGTTTTACAAATATCAATCTGGAACAATATTGTTTTAGATCTGTTGGTTTTAAAAATATCAGATACGGAACAATATTGTTCAGATCTGTTGGTTTTACAATATCAATACGGAACAATATTGTTTAGATTTGTTGGTTTTACAAATATCAATAACAGAACAATATTGTTTAGATCTGTTGGTTTTAAGAATAATATCAATACGGAACAATATTGTTTAGATTTGTTGGTTTTACAAATATCAATACGGAACAATATTGTTTAGATCTGTTGGTTTTACAAATATCAATACGGAACAATATTGTTTAGATCTGTTGGTTTTACAAATATCAATACGGAACAATATTGTTTAGATTTGTTGGTTTTACAAATATCAATACGGAACAATATTGTTTAGATCTGTTGGTTTTAAAATATCAAATATTGTTTAGATCTGTTGGTTTTACAAATATCAGTACAGAACAATATTGTTTAGATCTGTTGGTTTTACAAATATCAATACATGAAACAATATTGTTTAGATCTGTTGGTTTTACAAATATCAATACGGAACAATATTGTTTAGATCTGTTGGTTTTAAGATATCAATATCAGTACAGAACATTGTTTAGATCTGTTGGTTTTACAAATATCAGATTTGTTGGTTTACAAATATCAACAATATTGTTCAGATCTGAACAATATTGTTTAGATTTGTTGGTTTTACAAATATCAGAACAGAACAATATTGTTTAGATCTGTTGGTTTTACAAATATCAGTACGGAACAATATTGTTTAGATCTGTTGGTTTTACAAATATCAGTACGGAACAATATTGTTTAGATCTGTTGGTTTTACAAATATCAGTACGGAACAATATTGTTTAGATTTGTTGGTTTTACAAATATCAGAACAGAACAATATTGTTTAGATCTGTTGGTTTTACAAATATCAGTACGGAACAATATTGTTTAGATCTGTTGGTTTTACAAATATCAGAACGGAACAATATTGTTTAGATTTGTTGGTTTTACAAATATCAGTACGGAACAATATTGTTTAGATCTGTTGGTTTTACAAATATCAGTACGGAACAATATTGTTTAGATTTGTTGGTTTTACAAATATCAGAACAATACGAGATTTGTTGGTTTTACAATATTGTTTAGATCTGTTGGTTTTACAAATATCAGTACGGAACAATATTGTTTAGATTTGTTGGTTTTACAAATATCAGAACAGAACAATATTGTTTAGATCTGTTGGTTTTACAAATATCAGAACGGAACAATATTGTTTAGATTTGTTGGTTTTACAAATATCAGTACGGAACAATATTGTTTAGATCTGTTGGTTTTACAAATATCAGTACGGAACAATATTGTTCAGATCTGTTGGTTTTACAAATATCAATACGGAACAATATTGTTCAATATTGTTTTACAAAATATCAGAAATATTGTTTACGAAAACAATATTGTTTAGTTTTGGTTTTAAAATATCAATATCTGTTTAGATTTGCTGGTTTTACAAATATCAGAACAGAACAATATTGTTTAGATTTGTTGGTTTTACAAATATCAGTACGGAACAATATTGTTTAGATTTGTTGGTTTTACAAATATCAGTACGGAACAATATTGTTCAGATCTGTTGGTTTTACAAATATCAGTATGGAACAATATTGTTTAGATCTGTTTGTTTTACAAATATCAGAACGGAACAATATTGTTCAGATCTGTTGGTCAGAAAGATACAATTTCATTCACCACAGATATATTTCTCAGTGAACAGTCATGTTTTTATCAGAGACTGACAATGACTTGACATTCTGTTTGGATGACTCTGGCATTAATTATAAAATTTGGGATTTGAACAAAAAATACCTTGATCTGTCCTCTGATTGTCACTCAAACACATGTTTCATCCCATAAAATACAAATCCAAAGAAATGACCTTGACCTACAAAACTCACCTTGACCTATTATAGATAACTGGAGTATTTTCATCCAGATATGTATGCTTCAGTCCAAGGTCTTTGAAAAGTCCCAGAAGAAGTTCCCTGAACGTCTTCTTACTAGCGCCCTCTAGGACAGCACTGACCAGCGTGTAACCGTGAGTAGTATACAGGAACTTGCTGCCTAGAAAATAAAGTTCGTGGTCAATGATGGCAGCTATATAAAGACTATATAATTATATTTTTACAGCATTTTATTATTTGGTCACTGGTTTCACATAGCAAGTAACAGTATTTCAATACCAGCACAGCGCAGGTGTTATCTTGACCAGCACAGCGCAGGTGTTATCTTGACCAGCACAGCACAGGTGTTATCTTGACCAGCACAGCGCAGGTGTTATCTTGACCAGCACAGCGCAGGTGTTATCTTGACCAGCACAGCAGGTGTTATCTTGAGCGCAGGTGTTATCTTGACCAGCACAGCAGGTGTTATCTTGACCAGCACAGCGCAGGTATCTTGACCAGGTGTTATCACCAGCACAGCGCACAGGTGTTATCTTGACCAGCACAGCCAGGTGTTATCTTGACCAGCACAGCGCAGGTGTTATCTTGACCAGCACAGCGCAGGTGTTATCTTGACCAGCACAGTGCAGGTGTTATCTTGACCAGCACAGCGCAGGTGTTATCTTGACCAGCACAGCGCAGGTGTTATCTTGACCAGCACAGCGCAGGTGTTATCTTGACCAGCACAGCGCAGGTGTTATCTTGACCAGCACAGCGCAGGTGTTATCTTGACCAGCACAGCGCAGGTGTTATCTTGACCAGCACAGCGCAGGTGTTATCTTGCCAGGTGTTATCTTATCTTGACCAGCACAGCACAGGTGTTATCTTGACCAGCACAGCACAGGTGTTATCTTGACCAGCACAGTGCAGGTGTTATCTTGACCAGCACAGCACAGGTGTTATCTTGACCAGCACAGTGCAGGTGTTATCTTGTCATTGGAAACTGGAGAATTGTTTGTTGGTTACGTTCAGCAATATTACATTTATACCACGTGAGACCTGTTCCTAAGCGAGACAGCATTAAATGCAATACTAAAATAACTATGAATTTCTATAAATATTTTATATTTTTCTCATTATGTGCTTGCTAAAGGGCTAATTGATTGACCTGAAACTATGGAGCGAGTAAGTGAATTTAGTTTTACGCCACACTCAGCAATTCCAGCTATATGGCGGCGGTCTGTAAATAATCGAGTCTGGACCAGACAATCCAGTGGTCAACAGCATGAGCATCGATCTGCGCAATTAGGGAACCGAAAACATGTGTCAACCAAGCCAGTGAGCCTGACCACCCGATCCCGTTAGTCCCTCTTACGACAAGCATGGGTTACTGAAGATTCATTCTAACCCGCATCTTCATGGATCACCACACTATGGAAGAGAAATGGTGACTAACAGGACAGAGATATTACAGGTTGCTGTAGAAGCAGCATTTCACACACGGCCTGGTAAACACATGAACTACCATGTAACATTTCACTCACTTGTAAAACACAACTTCATCTTAATCATACTATTAACTATTGCAATAGTATTTCTCTCCTTGAATTGTCTCATTTGAATCCTTTTCCCAAATGAATGTACAGTTTATATGAAATAAAAACAAGTTGAAGTAGTTTCAGTCTCTTCTAATAGCATATGGGGCGGTGGGGTAGCCTAGTGGTTAAAGCGTTGGCTCGTCACGCCGAAGACCCGGGTCCGATTCCCCACATGGGCACAATGTGTTAAGCCCATTTCTGGTGTCCCCCTCCGTGATATTGCTGGAATATTGCTAAAAGCGGCGTAAAACTAAACTCAGTCAGTCAGTCAGTCTAATAACTGACAAGAAACTTGAAACCCAGATCAAGTAAACAGTTAAAACATAAACTCCATGAAGCTGTAAGTCTGCACCCTATCATCCTGTATTTTGCGCTTCGCATTTATTACTGAACTATCGATAGTGACACATACTTTCAATGCAATGATAGGCTTTTGTTTCCACCATCAATTAATTGCTATCAGGGACTCAACAATTGCAATCTATCGGTAGTTCGATGTGAAATAGTTGCTGAGTGTAATAGTTGCTGAGTGAAATACAATGTAGTTCCTGAGTGAAATAGTTACAGAGTGAAATAGTTGCTGAGTGTAATAGTTGCTGAGTGAAATAGTTGCTGAGTGAAATAGTTGCTGAGTGAAATAGTTGCTGAGTGAATAGTTGCTGAGTGAAATAGTTGCTGAGTGAAATAGTTGCTGAGTGAAATAGTTGCTGAGTGAAATAGTTGCTGAGTGAAATAGTTGCTGAGTGTAATAGTTGCTGAGTGAAATAGTTGCTGAGTGAAATAGTTGCTGAGTGAAATAGTTGCTGAGTGAAATAGTTGCTGAGTGAAATAGTTGCTGAGTGAAATAGTTGCTGAGTGAAATAGTTGCTGAGAGTGAAATAGTTGCTGAGTGAAATAGTTGCTGAGTGAAATAGTTGCTGAGTGAAATAGTTGCTGAGTGAAATAGTTGCTGAGTGAAATAGTTGCTGAGTGAAATAGTTGCTGAGTGAAATAGTTGCTGAGTGAAATAGTTGCTGAGTGAAATAGTTGCTGAGTGAAATAGTTGCTGAGTGAAATAGTTGCTGAGTGAAATAGTTGCTGAGTGAAATAGCTGCTGAGTGAAATAGTTGCTGAGTGAAATAGTTGCTGAGTGAAATAGTTGCTGAGTGAAATAGTTGCTGAGTGAAATAGTTGCTGAGTGAAATAGTTGCAGAGTGAAATAGTTGCTGAGTGAAACAGTTGCTGAGTGAAAGAGTTGCTGAGTGAAATAGTTGCTGAGTGAAAGAGTGCTGAGTGAAATAGTTGCTGAGTGAAATAGTTGCTGAGTGAAATAGTTGCTGAGTGAAAGCTGCTGAGTAGCTGCTGAGTGAAATAGTTGCTGAGTGAAATAGTTGCTGAGTGAAATAGTTGCTGAGTGAAATAGTTGCTGAGTGAAATAGTAAATAGTTGCTGAGTGAAATAGTTGCTGAGTGAAATAGTTGCTGAGTGAAACAGTTGCTGAGTGAAATAGTTGCTGAGTGAAATAGTTGCTGAGTGAAAGAAAGAGTTGCTGAGTGAAATAGTTGCTGAGTGAAATAGTTGCTGAGTGAAATAGTTGCTGAGTGAAATAGTTGCTGAGTGAAATAGTTGCTGAGTGAAAGAGTTGCTGAGTGAAATAGTTGCTGAGTGAAATAGCTGAGTGAAAGAGTTGCAGAGTGAAATAGTTGCTGAGTGAAATAGTTGCTGAGTGAAATAGAAAGTTACTGAGTGAAATAGTTGCTGAGTGAAATAGTTGCTGAGTGAAATAGTTGCTGAGTGAAATAGTTGCTGAGTGAAATAGTTGCTGAGTGAAATAGTTGCTGAGTGAAATAGTTGCTGAGTGAAATAGTTGCTGAGTGAAATAGTTGCTGAGTGAAATAGTTGCTGAGTGAAATAGTTGCTGAGTGAAATAGTTGCTGAGTGAAATAGTTGAGTGAAATAGTGAGTGAAATAGTTGCTGAGTGAAATAGTTGCTGAGTGAAATAGTTGCTGATTGAAATAGCTGCTGAAACAGTTGCTGAGTGAAATAGTTGCTGAGTGAAATAAATAGTTGCTGAAATAGTTGCTGAAAATAGCTTGCTGAGTGAAATAGTTGCTGAGTGAAATAGTTGCTGAGTGAAATAGTTGCTGAGTGAAATAGTTGCTGAGTGAAATAGTTGCTGAGTGAAATAGTTGCTGAGTGAAATAGTTGCTGAGTGAAATAGTTGCTGAGTGAAATAGTTGTGAAATAGTTGAGTGAAATAGTTGCTGAGTGAAATAGTTGCTGAGTGAGTTGCTGTGAAATAGTTGCTGAGGAAAGAGTTGCTGAGTGAAATAGTTGCTTCTGCTTCAGAATTAAATGACTGATGTGGCGATCAAATCGGAAATACTTTCACGGTGCGATTTCATGTTTTTTTCAGTACCTGCACCGAGTGCAACCTGGCTTACAGGTTTGGCGGCATCCTAAAAATATTGAAGCCCCAAATAATGTCACTTGTTCTAAAGTAACAAATACTTGTTTGGCAACACTGTGTGTAGTGTGCATGTGAAGTGCCCATGTGGTGTGTGTATTGTGTGGTATGTGTGTGATGGCTCTCCAGTGTGTGTGCGTGCGCATATGTGCATGCAATTTGTGTGTGTGTGTGTGTGTGTGTGTGTGTGTGTGTGTGTGTGTGTGTGTGTGTGTGTGTGTGTGCGCCAGACCACTGAGAGGTACAGACAAGTACTATTTTAATGGCTGTGTGTGTGTGTGTGTGTGTGTGTGTGTGTGTGCATGTGTGGAGTGCGTGTGTGTGTGTGTGTGTGTGTGTGTGTTTGCGTGCATGTGCAGCGCACGCATGTGTGGAGTGTGTGTATGGAGCATGTGTGGTGTGTGCATGTGCATGTGTGCTGTGCGCATGTTTGGTGTAGGTTTGCTCCACACCACTGAGGGCTAAAGAAGTTCCATGTTAACAGCTGTGTGTATCACCAGGCTGATGATTAATCCACCCTCCTTCCATTCTCTGAAGAGACTCTCACAAGATCAAATTCAGCTGTACCATATAGATCATGGGCTACAATTATCCCAATTTTGCAAGTTCAACCTATAGTAAGATCCAACAAGGAGTCATAGCTATGTTACATAGCCATTTAAACTGAAGCACTGGAAGCTGACCTGGTTTGTGGACAAGAGGGTCATCTTTGAACAGCTCCAGGCTCGACTTGACAGATTTGAAGTGTTTCTTCAGGTAATATTCCAGGTGTTCCATCTCCGCTTTCTCCGGGGAGGCGTTCTCAATTGACGTCTTGTCAGCTTTGTCCTTGTCCTGCCACACACAAGTTAACATTCTCAGTGACTGAGGGGATTAAGTGGGTGGGTGAGTGAGTGAGTGAGTGAGTGAGAGTGTTTGGGTGAGTGAGTGTTTGGGTGAGTGGTGTTTTGTGCTGGGTATTGTGCGTTTGGAATGGGTATATACTTTTGGGCGAGTCGTGTGTTCTGGTTGGTGTGGCAGACTGGTGGGTCTCAGAGGACATATATGTTTGTTATAGCGTAGGCTTTTAACTCAATAAATTAAAACTATATTCTATAACAAACATTTAAGTGGTGTAGTGAGTGGGTGTGGGGTTTTTTTTCAGAGAGGGTGTGGTTGGATGAGAGGGTGTGGTTGGATGAGTGGGTGTGGTTGGATGAGTGGGTGTGGTTGGATGAGTGGGTGTGGTTGGATGAGTGGGTGTGGTTGGATGAGAGGGTGTGGTTGGATGAGTTGGTGTGGTTGGATGAGTGGGTGTGGTTGGATGGGTGGGTGTGGTTGGATGAGTGGGTGTGGTTGGATGAGTTGGTTGGATGAGTGGGTGTGGTTGGTGTGGTTGGATGAGTGGGTGTGGTTGGATGAGTGGGTGTGGTTGGATGAGTGGGTGTGGTTGGATGAGTGGGTGTGGTTGGATGACTGGGTGTGGTTGTATGAGTGGGTATGGTTGGATGAGTTGGTGTATGAGTGGGTGTGGTTGTATGAGTGGGTGTGGTTGTATGAGTGGGTGTGGTTGTATGAGTGGGTTGTATGAGTGGGTGTGGTTGGATGAGTGGGTGTGGTTGGAGTGGGTGGGTGGTTGTATGAGTGGGTGTGGTTGGATGGGTGAGGGAGTGGGTGTGGTTGGATGAGTGGGTGTGGTTGGATGAGTGGGTGTGTTGGATGAGTGGGTGTGGTTGGATGAGTGGGTGTGGTTGGATGAGTTGGTGTATGAGTGGGTGTGGTTGTATGAGTGGGTGTGGTTGTATGAGTGGGTGTGGTTGGATGAGTGGGTGTGGATGAGTGGGTGTGGTTGGATGAGTGGGTGTGGTTGGATGAGTGGGTGTGGTTGGATGAGAGGGTGTGGTTGGATGAGTGGGTGTGGTTGGATGAGTGGGTGTGGTTGGATGAGTGGGTGTGGTTGGATGAGTGGGTGTGGTTGGATGAGTGGGTGGTGGTTGGATGAGTGAGAGTGGTGTGGTTGGTTGTATGAGTGGGTGTGGTTGGATGAGTGGGTGTGGTTGGATGATGAGTGGGTGTGGTTGGATGAGTGGGTTGGATGGTTGGATGAGTAGGTGTGGTTGGATGAGTGAGTGGTTGTGTGGTTGGATGAGTGGGTGTGGTTGGATGAGTGGGTGTGGTTGGATGAGTAGGTGTGGTTGGATGTGGATGAGTGGGTGGTTGGATGAGTAGGTGTGGTTGGATGTGAGTAGGTGTGGTTGGATGAGTGGGTGTGGTTGGATGAGTAAAGGTGTGGTTGGATGAGTAGGTGTGGTTGGATGAGTGGGTTGGATGAGTGGGTGTGGTTGGATGAGTAGGTGGTGTGGTTGGATGAGTGGGTTGGTGTTGGAATGATGAGTGGGTGTGGTTGGATGAGTGGGTGTGGTTGGATGAGTAGGTGTGGTTGGATGAGTGAGAGGGTGTGGTTGGATGAGTGGGTGTGGTTGGATCAGTAGGTGTGGTTGGATGAGTGGGTGTGGTTGGATGAGTGGGTTGGATGAGTGGGTGTAGTTGGATGAGTGGGTGTGGTTGGTTGAGTGGGTGTGGTTGGATGAGTGGGTGTGGTTGGAGTGGGTGTGGTTGGATGAGTGGGTGTGGTTGTATGAGTGAGTGAGTGTGGCCCTGACCTTCATGTATTCCTTGCCATAATGCCTGATTCCTCCCAGGTGGGAGAGCAGCTGTCTTGTTGTTATGGTAACCTGAAACAACCATGTGAGTGAGTGAGTGATTGTTGTCGGTAATATTCCAGTCAACAAGAGAACTATATATAAAGGGGAAATCATAATATTGTGTGAGACATGGCATGTCACGAAGACATGTACACAAAACAATTGTCAGTCACATTTGGAATGTTGCTAAAGACAATTTGGTCAGAATAGTTCTGATGCAATGGAGTAACTCATTAACTTAGTGACCAAACAAAACTTCCTTTAGGACAACTAATGTCAGGCAGAGTATCACTGTAATTAATGTCATTGATGCATCGGAGCATCGCAGGTAATTTGTGTACAATACGACACACAACTCATTTGTTTTAGTATCGATTCACATTTTGAAATATCGATTCACATTTTGACATAAATCGATTCACATTTTGACATATCGATTCACATTTTGACATATATCTATTCACATTTTGACAGAACATCATCGAAATCGACATGACACATAGACTTGGACTGGATTTGGTTGATGGATACTTGGCTGATACTTGTCTTCCCTTCTCTGGTAATCTTGTTATACAGAACATCAGAAATGACTAGACTTGGATGGATTGGTTGATGGATACTTGGCTGATACTTGTCTTCCCTTCTCTGGTAATCTTGTTATACAGAACATCAGAAATGACTAGACTTGGATGGATTGGTTGATGGATACTTGGCTGATACTTGTCTTCCCTTCTCTGGTAATCTTGTTATACAGAACATCAGAAATGACTAGACTTGGATGGATTGGTTGATGGATACTTGGCTGATACTTGTCTTCCCTTCTCTGGTAATCTTGTTATACAGAACATCAGAAATGACTAGACTTGGATGGATTGATACTTGGCTGATACTCAGTTGATGGATACTTGGATGGATTGGTGATGGACTACTTGGCTGTCTTCCTTCCCTTCTCTGGTAATCTTGTTATACAGAACATCAGAAATGACTAGACTTGGATGGATTGGTTGATGGATACTTGGCTGATACTCAGTCTTCCCTTCTCTGGTAATCTTGTTATACAGAACATCAGAAATGACTAGACTTGGATGGATTGGTTGATGGATACTTGGCTGATACTTGTCTTCCCTTCTCTGGTAATCTTGTTATACAGAACATCAGAAATGACTAGACTTGGATGGATTGGTTGATGGATGCTTGGCTGATACTTGTCTTCTTCCTTCTCTGGTAATCTTGTTATACAGAACATCAGAAATGACTAGACTTGGATGGATTGGTTGATGGATACTTGGCTGATACTTGTCTTCCCTTCTCTGGTAATCTTGTTATACAGAACATCAGAAATGACTAGACTTGGATGGATTGGTTGATGGATACTTGGCTGATACTTGTCTTCCCTTCTCTGGTAATCTTGTTATACAGAACATCAGAAATGACTAGACTTGGATGGATTGGTTGATGGATACTTGGCTGATACTTGTCTTCCCTTCTCTGGTAATCTTGTTATACAGAACATCAGAAATGACTAGACTTGGATGGATTGGTTGATGGATACTTGGCTGATACTTGTCTTCCCTTCTCTGGTAATCTTGTTATACAGAACATCAGAAATGACTAGACTTGGATGGATTGGTTGATGGATACTTGGCTGATACTTGTCTTCCCTTCTCTGGTAATCTTGTTATACAGAACATCAGAAATGACTAGACTTGGATGGATTGGTTGATGGATACTTGGCTGATACTTGTCTTCCCTTCTCTGGTAATCTTGTTATACAGAACATCAGAAATGACTAGACTTGGATGGATTGGTTGATGGATACTTGGCTGATACTTGTCTTCCCTTCTCTGGTAATCTTGTTATACAGAACATCAGAAATGACTAGACTTGGATGGATTGGTTGATGGATACTTGGCTGATACTTGTCTTCCCTTCTCTGGTAATCTTGTTATACAGAACATCAGAAATGACTAGACTTGGATGGATTGGTTGATGGATACTTGGCTGATACTTGTCTTCCCTTCTCTGGTAATCTTGTTATACAGAACATCAGAAATGACTAGACTTGGATGGATTGGTTGATGGATACTTGGCTGATACTTGTCTTCCCTTCTCTGGTAATCTTGTTATACAGAACATCAGAAATGACTAGACTTGGATGGATTGGTTGATGGATACTTGGCTGATACTTGTCTTCCCTTCTCTGGTAATCTTGTTATACAGAACATCAGAAATGACTAGACTTGGATGGATTGGTTGATGGATACTTGGCTGATACTTGTCTTCCCTTCTCTGGTAATCTTGTTATACAGAACATCAGAAATGACTAGACTTGGATGGATTGGTTGATGGATACTTGGCTGATACTTGTCTTCCCTTCTCTGGTAATCTTGTTATACAGAACATCAGAAATGACTAGACTTGGATGGATTGGTTGATGGATACTTGGCTGATACTTGTCTTCCCTTCTCTGGTAATCTTGTTATACAGAACATCAGAAATGACTAGACTTGGATGGATTGGTTGATGGATACTTGGCTGATACTTGTCTTCCCTTCTCTGGTAATCTTGTTATACAGAACATCAGAAATGACTAGACTTGGATGGATTGGTTGATGGATACTTGGCTGATACTTGTCTTCCCTTCTCTGGTAATCTTGTTATACAGAACATCAGAAATGACTAGACTTGGATGGATTGGTTGATGGATACTTGGCTGATACTTGTCTTCCCTTCTCTGGTAATCTTGTTATACAGAACATCAGAAATGACTAGACTTGGATGGATTGGTTGATGGATACTTGGCTGATACTCAGTCTTCCCTTCTCTGGTAATCTTGTTATACAGAACATCAGAAATGACTAGACTTGGATGGATTGGTTGATGGATACTTGGCTGATACTTGTCTTCCCTTCTCTGGTAATCTTGTTATACAGAACATCAGAAATGACTAGACTTGGATGGATTGGTTGATGGATACTTGGCTGATACTTGTCTTCCCTTCTCTGGTAATCTTGTTATACAGAACATCAGAAATGACTAGACTTGGATGGATTGGTTGATGGATACTTGGCTGATACTTGTCTTCCCTTCTCTGGTAATCTTGTTATACAGAACATCAGAAATGACTAGACTTGGATGGATTGGTTGATGGATACTTGGCTGATACTTGTCTTCCCTTCTCTGGTAATCTTGTTATACAGAACATCAGAAATGACTAGACTTGGATGGATTGGTTGATGGATACTTGGCTGATACTTGTCTTCCCTTCTCTGGTAATCTTGTTATACAGAACATCAGAAATGACTAGACTTGGATGGATTGGTTGATGGATACTTGGCTGATACTTGTCTTCCCTTCTCTGGTAATCTTGTTATACAGAACATCAGAAATGACTAGACTTGGATGGATTGGTTGATGGATACTTGGCTGATACTTGTCTTCCCTTCTCTGGTAATCTTGTTATACAGAACATCAGAAATGACTAGACTTGGATGGATTGGTTGATGGATACTTGGCTGATACTTGTCTTCCCTTCTCTGGTAATCTTGTTATACAGAACATCAGAAATGACTAGACTAGACTGGATGGATTGGTTGATGGATACTTGGCTGATACTTGTCTTCCCTTCTCTGGTAATCTTGTTATACAGAACATCAGAAATGACTAGACTTGGATGGATTGGTTGATGGATACTTGGCTGATACTTGTCTTCCCTTCTCTGGTAATCTTGTTATACAGAACATCAGAAATGACTAGACTTGGATGGATTGGTTGATGGATACTTGGCTGATACTCAGTCTTCCCTTCTCTGGTAATCTTGTTATACAGAACATCAGAAATGACTAGACTTGGATGGATTGGTTGATGGATACTTGGCTGATACTTGTCTTCCCTTCTCTGGTAATCTTGTTATACAGAACATCAGAAATGACTAGACTTGGATGGATTGGTTGATGGATACTTGGCTGATACTCAGTCTTCCCTTCTCTTGTAATCTTGTTATACAGAACATCAGAAATGACTAGACTTGGATGGATTGGTTGATGGATACTTGGCTGATACTTGTCTTCCCTTCTCTGGTAATCTTGTTATACAGAACATCAGAAATGACTAGACTTGGATGGATTGGTTGATGGATACTTGGCTGATACTTGTCTTCCCTTCTCTGGTAATCTTGTTATACAGAACATCAGAAATGACTAGACTTGGATGGATTGGTTGATGGATACTTGGCTGATACTTGTCTTCCCTTCTCTGGTAATCTTGTTATACAGAACATCAGAAATGACTAGACTTGGATGGATTGGTTGATGGATACTTGGCTGATACTCAGTCTTCCCTTCTCTGGTAATCTTGTTATACAGAACATCAGAAATGACTAGACTTGGATGGATTGGTTGATGGATACTTGGCTGATACTTGTCTTCCCTTCTCTGGTAATCTTGTTATACAGAACATCAGAAATGACTAGACTTGGATGGATTGGTTGATGGATACTTGGCTGATACTTGTCTTCCCTTCTCTGGTAATCTTGTTATACAGAACATCAGAAATGACTAGACTTGGATGGATTGGTTGATGGATACTTGGCTGATACTTGTCTTCCCTTCTCTGGTAATCTTGTTATACAGAACATCAGAAATGACTAGACTTGGATGGATTGGTTGATGGATACTTGGCTGATACTTGTCTTCCCTTCTCTGGTAATCTTGTTATACAGAACATCAGAAATGACTAGACTTGGATGGATTGGTTGATGGATACTTGGCTGATACTTGTCTTCCCTTCTCTGGTAATCTTGTTATACAGAACATCAGAAATGACTAGACTTGGATGGATTGGTTGATGGATACTTGGCTTGATACTCAGTCTTCCCTTCTCTGGTAATCTTGTTATACAGAACATCAGAAATGACTAGACTTGGATGGATTGGTTGATGGATACTTGGCTGATACTTGTCTTCCTTCTCTGGTAATCTTGTTATACAGAACATCAGAAATGACTAGACTTGGATGGATTGGTTGATGGATACTTGGCTGATACTTGTCTTCCTTCTCTGGTAATCTTGTTATACAGAACATCAGAAATGACTAGACTTGGATGGATTGGTTGATGGATACTTGGCTGATACTTGTCTTCCCTTCTCTGGTAATCTTGTTATACAGAACATCAGAAATGACTAGACTTGGATGGATTGGTTGATGGATACTTGGCTGATACTTGTCTTCCCTTCTCTGGTAATCTTGTTATACAGAACATCAGAAATGACTAGACTTGGATGGATTGGTTGATGGATACTTGGCTGATACTTGTCTTCCCTTCTCTTGGTAATCTTGTTATACAGAACATCAGAAATGACTAGACTTGGATGGATTGGTTGATGGATACTTGGCTGATACTTGTCTTCCCTTCTCTGGTAATCTTGTTATACAGAACATCAGAAATGACTAGACTTGGATGGATTGGTTGATGGATACTTGGCTGATACTCAGTCTTCCCTTCTCTGGTAATCTTGTTATACAGAACATCAGAAATGACTAGACTTGGATGGATTGGTTGATGGATACTTGGCTGATACTTAGTCTTCCCTTCTCTGGTAATCTTGTTATACAGAACATCAGAAGTGACTAGACTTGGATGGATTGGTTGATGGATACTTGGCTGATACTCAGTCTTCCCTTCTCTGGTAATCTTGTTATACAGAACATCAGAAGTGACTAGACTTGGATGGATTGGTTGATGGATACTTGGCTGATACTCAGTCTTCCCTTCTCTGGTAATCTCGACGAAACAGTTTAACTGGTGAACTATGATATGAGCTTGCCATCCATGCAGTAATGGATGCGTGGTGCTCACAAAATGACAGAATTGTAGTGTCCTGATACGTATCGTATCGTGACCTCAGTATCGAGATACGTAGTGTATCGTGAGGACCTGTATTGTGACATCCTTAATCACTATATACATGAATCTAGTCTTGCAAGCACCAGATTGAGACACAATTTCACCTGGCAACTGATGTACGTGACATTGGTGTTGGTGACATTGCAGTCATTTTCAATTCTGAAGAAAGTTTTCACAGTGATCAAGCTTTCATCTCTTGAAGAGGAGAGGTCAGTGAGTGTGTGAGTTTAGTTTTATGCCGCACTCAGCAATATTCCTGCTATATGATGGTGGTCTGTAAATAATCGAGTCTGGACCAAAAAATCCAGTCATCAACAGCATGAGCATCGATCCACGCAATTGGGATAGGATGACATGTGTCAACCAAGTTAGTGAGTCTGACCACCTGATCCCGTTAGACGCCTCTTATGACAAGCATGTGTTACTGAAGATCAAATCTAACCTAGATCTTCACAGGTCGAAGAAGAGAGGGGTGTATGGCAGCATATGTCGAAAGTGTATTTCTGATGATTGAAGGATAGGCCAAATTGATGCACTCATAAAATGCCAACAGTTCCAAGAGTGAGTGAGTGAGTTTAGTTTTACGCCACGCTCAGCAATATTCCAGCTTTATGGCAGCGGTCTGTATATAATCGAGTCTGGACCAGACAATCCAGTGATCAACAGCATGTGCATCGATCTGCGCAATTGGGAACCATTGACATGTGTCAACCAAGTCAGCGAGCCTGACCACCCGATCCCGTTAGTCGCCTCTTAAGAGCACCTTTAGAATACAGCACCACAACTTCTCGTGAGGACGATCTCTGCCGTAGGTCACGTGTCATTAAGACAAGCAACCAGTTTGTGGGAACCCGTCGGACGCGAACCCGCGACCTTCGGATTGTTAGCTCGACAGCTACCCGACTGAGCTGTTACACTGTTGACAGCTAACCATGGGCACAATGTGTTAAGCTATTTCTGGTCCACACTGTTGCACAATGTGCTAAATTTATCAAGTCATTCCTGTGAGTTGCACAATGGAAATGAATCGGAAAAAGAGTAGAATAAGTCACTGCGGACAATTCACGAAGGTTACGGGTAGACTTGGTGTCTCGTGATTTTAATCTACGGACAATTGCCGAATGGACCTGATGCCATTTGGCACACTCGTCCCATTCCATATTCTACAAGATAACATGTGGAGTGGAATGAGCCGATATGCCTCAAACTGAAAAGGGTTGTTGACGTCAGGCGTCAGATGTAGATTTGATGGTGCGTGCATGAATGACACGCTTTTATATAAATCAGAGATTTTGTGACAGAAAAGTGATGTAGGGAACACTGTAAGGATAATGTGGATCGCACTAAGGAACGAGGGAGACATGAGCATGTGTAGTGACGGCACGAGGGTGAGTTAGCCTTCGAATCATTACTGAACAAATGTTGCGTGTGAAAGAGGCTTCAGTGCAAATTCCAGGCCAATTTCCATTAGCCCAAAATTTCTACATTAAACCATTTCATAGTGTACTTTCAACGTTTTTGGTTTCCTGTTTTTGTGTGAAAAAAAGTATTAAACTGCAAAAGGAAAAACAACATGATATTTTATACTTTATCCTGACTCATGCTCTTTTGCTTGTCTTCTTACGAACACAGTGGAACACTTGTATCTCCCTAATTGAAGCTCCCTTCAATGTAAAATCACTAATTAGTACTCACCACGAAGTTGCCTCCCTCTTCCTTAGTGCGGGAAAGGTGGCTGCACCCTCTGGCCTCATGCTTCACTCTCTCCTTATATAGCGAGCCCAACACTTTGAATTTACAGGGAAATCCAAAGTGTTATGTGGGAGGATGGGAGGGTTTACCTCATGAGTCAGGATAAGTATAAAATATCAATTTTATTCAGAAAATTACATATTTTTCCTTATCCTGACTCATGCTCTTTGTTTGTAGAATCCTACTACGGAAACAGAGGTGGGAAAGACCAGAATACTTTGGATTTAAATAATTAGTGATTTAAATATATATATGTAATAACCCCTTTACGGAACTTCATAATGGCACTGAATTAGGATTCCTGCTACTATAAACCATAAGTTTATCAGCTGCCATAGATGGGTATTACAATAAATAGATACTATGATAATAGCAATAAAGGTATAAAAAGTTTAATTCCAAAATGGAGAAGCTACCCAACTGTACATAAACATCAGTACTGGGCTTAAGACTAAGTAGACTTAAGCTATGTATATAAATAGCCCTAAAACCCTCGTGAGAGTTATAAGCTAGATGATACTGGTATGATATATACATAATAATCTCGCTAATAGTCAAAACCCGAGAGCTGTAAGCTAGATGATACTGTCTTATACGCCTAATAACTCGTAAGACTATGTCTTATCGCCTCAACTGACTGTCAACTGCTGTGCGAGGACCATGGGACCTAAATGGTGAATACCTGAGACGCCCTCGGTGGTGATATCTCTCAGATAGTGATTAGCAAACACCATGTCGGATTTCCAAAAGCAGCCCTCCATGATGGTATTTAATGAGCAGTTACCATGTAGAGCGAGTGTGGAGGCCAGTGCTCTGATCTCATGTGGATTAGATGCTCTTGGAGGGTCGAGTCCCAGCAGCCTTGTAGGCTGGCATGACAGTTCTTATCCATATAGATATGGTGGTGCGAGAGACTTCGGTCTGAGTCGCTGTCGATAGAGGGATGAATAATCGTTTGAGATGTCGTCACCGCGTTTTGGAACGTCGTAGATAGATTTTGAGAACTCTGACTGGGCATAGAGATAGGTCAAGCGATCTTTAGATCCGAGAATTGAGGAGAGTGCAGGAACATGGAATAATCTGTCTGGTTGACCTGGCAATTGATTCTTGGCGATGAAATCCCATCAGTAGTCCCATGTGCACTGTGTTTTGATTGTCGCCAAAACGTATCCTCTCATAATCTAGTGCATGAATTTCTGACATCCTGGCTGCCGCCGCTAGGGATAACAGGAACAATGTTTTCTGTGTGAGAAATTCAAAAGTTGTTGATTCCAGTGGTTCATAAGCCTCACTTGTGAGGTGTTGGAGCACTATATTTAGATCCCAAGCTGGAGTGCGGAACTTCTGTTTCTGATCTTCCAATCGAATGCATGTAGTAAGGCCAGTAACTCTGGCGCCTTGGTTAACTTGACACTCGCTCTCCTAGTTATCACAGAACTAACCTTTTAATGTTTATTTTGCATGTAGGTAACACAGATAATCAGCCACTTCTGTGGATGTGTAGCATTTCTCGCTGTAAATCCCTTTTGCTGCGTAAGTTTCAAACTGTGCCACTTGTCGCCGTACATTACAAGTTACGCGGTAGAATAGCCGTAAAGCAAGCATGACTGCTGGCCGCTTCTGGCTGAATAACCTCTCTTGTTTAGACACACTTTAATACAGTCCATACATGAAGTTGGAATGCTTTGGCTCGCCGTACCTGTTTGGTGTGAGGATGTATTAGTAGATTCTGCTTTGGTAGCTCTAGTGTTGGTTGTCCGATTTCTTGAATTAGAATGGGAAACGACGCTTCGCTGGCCAGTATGGGCCGCACCAAAATCAGTTGAGGCTCTGTGTTTGTCTGATTTTCCTGTAACACTTGAGGGATTAGCTGGCTGGCGCGAAACGCCGCACGCCGCTGAGGCCTTCCCAGGATATGCTTAGAGCCCGCTGCCCAGGCTTGTTGATCCGGGACTGGTGATAATAATGTCGTTAGCTGATTGTTGAAGCGAAAGTGGCTTAATAGATCTACTAGCTGGAGCTCCTATTTGCTTGATAATCTGTGCAAAAGATTTCTGTATGGAGCATCGATTCTGTCGGGTGACGGTAGGTGTGGCCGAGAGAGTGCATCTGCTAGTACATTCTTGGCTCCTGGGAATGTGACATGCTCTGACATGTAGGTTGAGATCGTCGATTAGATCGAACAGTTGAAAGCAAAAAGTCAATAGGTTCAGTGATCTCGCTGAGCCTTGTTTGTTCACATAAAACGCCACTGTTGAGTTGTCGGGTATGAATCATCAGATGCTTTTGTAGAATGGTGCTCCAATGAAGTATGACGCTGATTACTGCTTTCATCTCTAACATGTTTATATGGAGCTTGTTTTCTTGCTGATTCCATAACCCTTGATGCCGGTCCGCTTGGCGAAGATGAGCTCCCCAACCTTGGAGCTTACGCCCTACATAGAGATTGGTTTTGAATTCGCTCTGTTAAATAAATGCCTTCGCGAGACATTCGACCTCCTGGTCCACCATAGTAGATGAGGTCTGAGGTGTTTCGTGACTGAATGGTTGTAGGTCGCCGAGATGAGCATTGATGAAGACCTGTAACGGACGTAACTGTAGTCTGCCTCTGACTGTCATGTCTTGGGCTGACGGAGGAGACCTAACAGACTCTGCCAATGTCGTGAGTGGTAGCGGAGAGAGTAGGGCTAGTGGAATGGTCTGTTGGATCTTGAGCCATCGGTCTTCTGGTACGACGATACGGTTCAGAGTCGGATAAATCGAATGCCTAGAAATTGCAGATCTTAAGTGCGGTACTAGGGTCCGACTTGAGTAGATTTACTAACCATCCTAGCTGTGTTAGTAGCTTGATGATGAAGTTTAACCGTAGTTTGAGACGCTGTGGATCTTGATCTACTTTGTATCCCGTCGTCGAGGTAGAACGCACTCGCGTGAGCCCTAGACGATGTAGGTAGGTGACGATAGGTTTCGCTACTCTTATGAATAACCAGGGGACCGATGATATTCCAAATGGGAGTACTTTCCATTAGTAATACAGCCCGTCCTAGTGTAAACAGTAGGTATTTCCTGATTCGATGTAACGGGATGTGTAGATACGCATCTTGCAGATCTATACTGGCCATGTAGTCCATGGGGACGAATTAGGTGCCGTGAATTGAGGTAGATGTATCATGCTAAACGCTACGGGTTTGGATAGATAATCTCTGTTGAATGTGCTCATGTTGTAAATGAGTCTGTATTTCTCCCTTGGAGTTTTTCTTGGGCACTAGGAAAACTGGGGAGCAGAAGCCTGGTCTCGATGTTTACTTGATCTAGTACTTCTATGGCCTGCTTGGTTAGGAGAGATGTAACAGCCTCTCTTAACTTTGGTAGTTGTTGCTGCCTGGAAGCCTAACTTGTGAGGGTTGACTGTCAGCGGAGGCATGGCCTGTAGTTGGATTCGATATCCGTGCGAAGAATGTTGGAGACATATGGGTCTTGTAACATTCCCCAGTTCTCCCAGTGCAGTTGAAGGTGTCCACCCACTTGTGGACGGTTGTACTGGAACGGCTGGGGTGGAAGACTCCAGTTGTTCAACCTGTCTTTCATCGTTTATAGTTGCGGGGAACCTCTGGGTGCCCTGCCTCTTCTGATCCTCCTCTGTAGTTGCCATATGGGCTGAATTTAAAAGAATCTTTTCCCCTGGAGCTGGCCATCTTCCTATCCCGTGCTTTCTGTAATCCAGTGAATTTAGATTTCCCTGAATATCTTTGTGAAGTCTGCCCGATGACGCTGGCTAAGCGTGTCCATCGACTTTATCATAAGGACTACTCTAGAATCCTTAGTGACTTCCTTTGGAGACTTTATCTATGGATGGATGGTGAAGACCACGGGCTGTGTAGAGTGGAGCTGTAAACTGCTCACCCCAGCTGCAGGAAGCGAGGGAGGCCTTGACGACGAGCTAGAGTTAGCTGCTGAGACTGATGTGAGATGATCCGTTAGGAACTGCTGGTCCTTCTTCTGCATAAGTAGGGCCGAGTAGATCATTCTATCATCCTCAGATGTCGGGTCTCGAAATCTGGTGATAAGAGTCTCATTGATCGTTCTAGATCTATTAAGGTCGAAGAACATTAAGCCTTTGTCATGGTTTCTATCTGAACCAGCTTAAGCCAAAAATCTTATAGTTCTTATTCTTGACATCGCTTGATCACTTTGTAGTTATCATTGATCTCTTTGTGCCTTGAGGAAGGGTCCATATTATGGGTTGAGAACTTCCTTGCGTTAAACTGCGGTAAGTGTGGCTTTATGGAAGGCTGTGTCCAGATTCTGTGGGACCGTGAGCAATCGGGTCGATCGGAGGTAGGGTGATGGTGTCTGCATCGTCCTCCCTCATCAGGTAAGTGTGCACCGAATTACCATTCTTGGAAGGTGAAGATAGGTCTAGGTTGTTAACCATCCAATAGCGTATCTCAGCGCCTGAGAAAATGATGCCTCCATCATCTTCTATAACGGGATCGCTGATAAGAGGTTGATGCTCTTCTGATGGTGACCTATATGCTTCTACCGCTGTTACAGGGTGACGCTAAAGGAGACCTGACTTGGGACTTCCGTGAAGACTTGTGCAGTGACCTGCGCAGGAGATTGACGTGGTGATCTACGAAGAGGATCAGGTGAACGAGCAGGTGATCGGCATGGAGAACAGCCAGGGAGATCGTCTTGTGAACGGCCTGACGAGCTGCGTCTATAGGTTGACAACTGCGATGAGATCTATGTGGTGAACGTTGATAGCTTCGCTGGGCTTCTTGTGGAATCCCTGGATGACCTTCTAGACGAAGATGACTTGGAGCCTGTAACTGGTGCCCTTCTTCGTGGAAGACTCTTCAGCGAAGCTTCATCTGAGTCCGGGTCCTGGGGAGCTGCACGCGACTTGACCTTAGCGAAGGCTTCGCTCGTGAAGTCTGGGGTCCGAAGTCAGAGTCCAGGGATGAGGTGATCTTCCTTCTCCAGCCTTTTATGTGAGTGTTGATCATCAGAGTCCGAGGTAGGTGATGATCTAGAAGCCCTTCGCGAAGGCCTTCCGCGAAGGCTGTACATCTGGGTCCTTCGTCGAGCTGGTCTGTGACTTCCTTCGCTGAGGTGGCTTGGGTCGTGGCCGCTTACGCTGTGACGGGGTCCCTCTGGGATGTCGTTTAAGTTGGAGCCTTCTTGAAGGCTCAGGCTCTGGGCTGGTTGTCTCTCTAGTCTGTAACGGTCCTCCATCATCTTCATGATCTGCCGCATCAGGTCATCTGGGACGGTCTGTGAAGATGTAGTCAGTGCCCTCTCTGCGATGGTAGCGACGGGGCCCCTCAGGAAGATCGCCTCAGACATCAGTGTAGACACATCTGGCTGCATGGCGATCTGTGCTGACGCCACTGCTGCCGACACCGGTCGCTTCTTGTGTAGATCGGGTATGATGATCTGCTGATCATCATACAGGCCCAGTTCAGCGGGCGGAACAATCTCGGCTGAGAAGGTTCTGGAAGACTTCGCTGATTTCCCCTTGGAGGTAGACGCTGCCCTGGGGGTACGGAGTCTGGCGCGAGTAGATGTCGGTGGCCCTCTTAGTCTTTGGCTGGCGACGACGGGATGTCTGGGGATGCAGGACGCTTCTTGGAGACGGGCGGACTGCATCCCACGCCTCGAGGGTAACTCTAGCGGAACACCAGACGGGAGGGGTCAGTCCGACAGCAGCTGACTGGCTAGGGTCCGATGTATCGGCCATGGCTAAACCTTGTTTGCGTGACCTATCTGCTGCACGCCCCCAAGACGAGACGATATTTATTAAATGTAGAATTAGATAGATTAATACAGTAACTGCAATCGCGGAAGAAAACGCATAAGGCGCGAGTACAGCTAGGGCATATTAAATGCGGATCAGCAGCAGAAAACGTAATCTACAAATAGTACAGATTTTCATCAACGTAAACTAGTTGAACAATCACGGAGTCCCGTGAATAAACAGTAGAAATACGATTAATTATCAATACATATTGATGAAGGATACTAGCTACACCTCTATAGTAAACTATAAGAGGTATCTAACTAAGAATAATCAAAGGATATAGTGTGTGGGAGACACAGGCTTCTCTCATCCTGCTCACTGGGCTTAAGAAGGAGAGTGAAGCATGAGGCCAGAGGGTGGCCCTCCTTTCCCCGCCAGCTAAGGAAGAGGGAGGCAACTCGTGGTGAGTACTAATTAGTGATTTTACATTGAAGGGAGCTTCAATTAGGGAGATACAAGTGTTCCACTATGTTCGTAGAAGAAAAGAAGACATCCAAAAGAGCATGAGTCAGGATAAGGAAAAATAAATGTTACTCGTGTTTATACAATCGGACATGTACCTACTACATTGGATTAGGTCCCTAACCTAAACCCTAAACCCTTGCCCCATATACACTTCACAAACTGCCAAAGTAAAACACTTTTAGTATTTAAAGGAATATTACTTTGACTGGTGATTTTTATTTTTTTCCTCCTGCCTTTAGTTTTTCTGAGGACAAAAATCGGTAAAACAAGAAAAAAAAATTGGTCTGGCCTTAAAGCTATTCACAATGTCAATTCTTGGTAACATTATCTGTAATGTCTAAACTGCTTTCTGCAAGCATGAAGTCTTTTCTTGACCATATTTAGCATTGTCTTCAATTTTTACAATTTTTTAGACAGACATTTGGTGGTACATTTGGGGCGGTGGGGTAGCCTAATGGTTAAAGCGCTAGCTCGCCACCGAAGGTCAGGGTTCAATCCCCACATGGGCACAATGTGTGAAGCCCATTTCTGGTGTCCCCTCGTGATGTTGCTGGAATATTGCTAAAAGCGGCAGAAACCAAACTCAGTCAGTCAGTCAGTGGTACATTTGACAAACAAAGCAATATACCGTATATTACCGTCTATAAGCCGACCCCATGAATAAGACAACCCCCAAATGGAATCCAACAAGAGGACGGTGGGGTAGCCTAGTGGTTAAAGCGTTCGCCTGTCATGCCCGAAGACCCAGATTCGATTCCCCACATGGGTAGAATGTCTGAAGCGCATTTCTGGTGTCCCCCTGATATTGCTGAAATATTATCTGAGGCTTTAAGTAGGAACAACTAAAAACTTCTGTTGCCATACTTTCAACAGTGCCAAGGCACATTTTGGTATACTGATGGATTTACCTTCCGTCCATCCACCAACTTTTCCGGGAAGTATGGGACGTAATCTTGGACAGGCCTATCCAGATCCAGCAGACCCATCTCCTTCAGTTTGCCGGCAACCGCCATGGTGATGGGTTTGCTGATGCTAGCGATCCTCATTACTGTGTCTGGAGTACATGCGACTCGGTTCTCTACATCTTGGTAGCCGAGCCCTGTCGCAGAAACGTAGACGTTAGCATGCATCACAGACCTAATTACAACCCTGTCGCAGAAACGTAGACGTCAACATGCATCACAGACCTAATTACAACCCTGTCGAAGAAACGTAGACGTCAACATACATCACAGACCTAATTACAACCCTGTCGTAGAAACTTAGACGTCAACAACATGCTATCACCAGACCGTAATTAACATACATCACAGACTGTTACTGTCGAAGAATACGATTGAGTATTGTTTAACGCCGCGACTCAACATATGGCATCACAGACCAGACAATTAACTGGCATTTGGTCACAGACACTTAATTGTCTCCTTTTGAGTCAAATTGTTTCAGCCGTGAAACAAGCTCCATCAATAACAAACCAAACTTAGAGCTGTGAGTCCGTTATAACTGCACCATACTGTAAAACCTTGCCAGATTAACAAACCCAAATTAGAGCTGTGAGTCCGTTATAATGGCGACAGACTGTAAAACCTTGCCATATTAAACAAACCAAAATTAGAGCTGTGAGTCCGTTATAACTGCACCATACTGTAAAACCTTGCTAGATTAACAAACCAAAGTTAGAGCTGTGAGTCCGTTATAATGGCACCATACTGTAAAACCTTGCTAGATTAACAAACCAAAATTAGAGCTGTGAGTCCGTTATAATGGCACCATACTGTAAAACCTTGCTAGATTAACAAACCAAAATTAGAGCTGTGAGTCCGTTTTAACTGCACCATACTGTAAAACCTTGCTAGATTAACAAACCAAAGTTAGGGCTGTGAGTCCGTTTTAACTGCACCATACCGTAAAACCTTGCTAGATTAACAAACCAAAGTTAGAGCTGTGAGTCCGCTATAATGGCACCATACTGTAAAACCTTGCTAGATTAACAAACCAAAGTTAGAGCTGTGAGTCCGCTATAATGGCACCATACTGTAAAACCTTGCTAGATTAACAAACCAAAGTTAGAGCTGTGAGTCCGTTATAACTGCACCATACTGTAAAACCTTGCTAGATTAACAAACCAAAGTTAGAGCTGTGAGTCCGTTATAACTGCACCATACTGTAAAACCTTGCTAGATTAACAAACCAAAGTTAGAGCTGTGAGTCCGCTTTAACTGCACCATACCAGTAAAACCTTGCCAGATTAACAAACCAAAGTTAGAGCTGTGAGTCCGCTATAATGGCACCATACTGTAAAACCTTGCTAGATTAACAAAACCAAAGTTAGAGCTGTGAGTCCGCTTATAATGGCACCATACTGTAAAACCTTGCTAGATTAACAAACCAAAGTTAGAGCTGTGAGTCCGTTATAATGGCACCATACTGTAAAACCTTGCTAGATTAACAAACCAAAGTTAGAGCTGTGAGTCCGTTATAACTGCACCATACTGTAAAACCTTGCTAGATTAACAAACCAAAGTTAGAGCTGTGAGTCCTTATAACTGCACCATACTGTAAAACCTTGCTAGATTAACAAACCAAAGTTAGAGCTGTGAGTCCGCTATAACTGCACCATACTGTAAAACCTTGCTAGATTAACAAACCAAAGTTAGAGCTGTGAGTCCGCTATAACAGCACCATACTGTAAAACCTTGCCAGATTAACAAACCAAAATTAGAGCTGTGAGTCCGTTATAATGGCACCATACTGTAAAACCTTGCTAGATTAACAAACCAAAATTAGAGCTGTGAGTCCGTTTTAACTGCACCATACTGTAAAACCTTGCTAGATTAACAAACCAAAGTTAGAGCTGTGAGTCCGTTATAACTGCACCATACTGTAAAACCTTGCTAGATTAACAAACCAAAGTTAGAGCTGTGAGTCCGTTATAACAGCACCATACTGTAAAACCTTGCTAGATTAACAAACCAAAGTTAGAGCTGTGAGTCCGCTATAACTGCACCATACTGTAAAACCTTGCCATATTAAACAAACCAAAATTAGAGCTGTGAGTCCGTTATAACTGCACCATACTGTAAAACCTTGCTAGATTAACAAACCAAAGTTAGAGCTGTGAGTCCGTTATAACTGCACCATACTGTAAAACCTTGCTAGATTAACAAACCAAAATTAGAGCTGTGAGTCCGTTATAATGGCACCATACTGTAAAACCTTGCCAGATTAACAAACCAAAATTAGAGCTGTGAGTCCGTTATAACTGCACCATACTGTAAAACCTTGCCAGATTAACAAACCAAAATTAGAGCTGTGAGTCCGTTTTAACTGCACCATACTGTAAAACCTTGCTAGATTAACAATGAAAATTTTAACTTGCTTTACCAGGGTATGAAACTCCTAAACATTTCAGCCAGACCACAGGGCTGGTTAGATGTAAAACTTGCCAGCCCTGACCAAAACTTACCTGCCCACAAAATATCTTCATATATTAGTACATGTCTAAATTTTAACCCGACCGTCGGGCAGGTGAATTTGAGAATCTGGCAGTCCGTGTTGAAAATAACCCGTCCCCTGTCGGGCAGGCAGGTATTTTAAATGCTGGCTTTAGTACTTTGGAGTAGTATGTTTTGAGGCTAAGATCTGTGTGACACGCGTGACTCACCTAGGTTCCACACCTGCTTCCCATCCACGCTGACCCCCACCACGATGCCCGGACTGCCAGTCTCATCCTGGAATGTAGGAAACATGTGATCAACACTGATACACAGGATTCATACAACAACCCTAAGGGGCAGTGGGGTAGCCTAGTGGTTAAAGCATTCGTTCATCTCGCCAAAACCCTGGTTCGACCCGCAGGGGTGTTAAAGCATGGCACATGTAAAATCACTTGTCAATCCACTATACGCCGCTATTAACATTGACCCTGGTACAGTGATATACATGGGTACAATGTGTGAAGACCATTTCTGGTGTCCCCTGCCGTGATGCCCCCTGCCGTGATATTGCTAGAATATTGCTAAAAGCTGTGTAGAACCTCACTCACTGATCTTGTGTGATGAACCACTTCAAACAATCTTCCAGTTTGTCCCACTGAGACAGCCAAATATCGAAGGAAAGCTTGAAGTGATGCAAGTCAAAACCCACTTAACAAGTGGTGCTTGTAAATCTAGATGTAAGACTTTGGTAATTGCTGTGGTTGCGTAACAGTTACGTTAGCTAAGATACATAGCGTTCACTGACATGAACGCTATGTATCTTAGCTACAATTAAGTCTCACGGGAAAAGGGATGGGCAAGTGTGTCTACTACGAGAAGTGCTCCAGTCAAAGATGACACAACACAAAAAGACAGTAATAATATGTATTAAAATAAAAGTCTTGGTTATAGAGTTGCAAGTGCCGACTGCACAGTCCAGGTGAAACCTAAACAACAAGATGGCTTGTTGTCACCTCGACAGTGCAGGCAGAAACAGCCATTGTACAGATACAATTATGAGAATTAACAATAATCCGACTGATATATAGGATGTGATGACAATACTTATTAGGGGAAACGATATTATTAAAGGACAAATAAATACAATATTGGTACAAAAGCATATGTGCATATATGAGCACACAATCCCAAAGAGTATTAACATAAATTACTTTTAATTTGATAACCCAAAAGAATCGTCACACCCCTCCTATCAGAGGATTTACATAGGGCCCCACCTGAGGTGAGGTGAAAGTCACATTAAGTTTAAGGGCCAATGGGAAATATAAAAATACATATATATACACAAAGTGGGGCAGTATTTATACCCAACACATTTGGAATATATGATACAGAAAACCGGTTTTGATTGATATAAACAATAGCCACGACAGGACACCTGGCCTGTACGACACATGTGGCTAAGGGAAATGGGGTATGACTGCCTGTTGGATGATCATACTAGTCAATATGAGGCTAGCTCCAACAGAATGTCAATACAAACTAATAGCAAATTTATCGATGTGTAATTCTTTATTCAATCAAGTTTAAGATTGCACACTTGTAGCGATAATATTGACTTTTCTATCAGAATGGCCGATGTGATACGGCCGGCGGGTAGGAAAAAACAATGGCATCTGAAAGCTTATTTTATTCATACCTATAAAAATAATGGGATTGACACAAGAATTCAAGGGTTGGTAGGGTAATCGAACCACAACATTTTTAGGCCTTGTCTGGAAGGGATATAATACAGAGGCCAAAATAAAATGTATATATACAAATGTTGAAAAATGTTGCAAAATTGAAGATGAATACGCTTTTCAATATATTCAGTCAGGTATGCATGGTAACATCATCAACAAACACTGGAAAGTCATCATGAAACTTGTACCGACTGATGCTGACATATTTGATGTTGGTGACGCTCTAGATGTGATTTCCTTTATGCTGCATTACTGTCATCAAACTTACTGTTGTGTAAAACTATAACAGCCTGGCATCAAATCGACAATACTGGCTGGTTGTACGCTTTGAAACATTATACACACATTTGTAATGGAGTGCAATTAATAAATGTGGAATTGGTAAAAAATAGCATGCATACACGGTTAATGCTACAGCTGTTGTATTGGTTGACCTGAATTCACAGAATGAACTAAAGTTACATGAAGGTTTAATAACTGATGCATACCGCGAATGGAATTCATTTAAAGTGTGGAATTGGTAATTAATATTATCATGCTTACCCAAATAGTGAGTGAGTGAGTTTAGTTTAACGCTGCTTTTAGCAATATTCGAAGCTATATCATGAAGGGGACGCCAGAAATGGGCTTCACACATGATTGTACCCATGTGGGGAATCGAACCCCACGACTTCATCGTGACGAGCGAATGCTTTAACCACTAGGCCACCCCACCCACCCCTTTCCCAAATATATCTGTATAAACATAAATCAATGTGTTTCATAAATGAAAATATATATTAGATTATTTGTTTTACTTTTGTACTTTTTCACTCAAAAACAACAAAATCAATTTGAAACATAAAATAACTTTAAACGCGGTATAAAGAGGCTCATGATACTTATCCTGGCTTGAGAGCGCACCTTGACCCTTTGAAGAATATCCCTGGATTTGGCGATTGCCTCTTCCAGCGTTTGTGATGTGTCCCCCTTGTATTCAGTCTGTGCAGAGTCTGGGTGAGCGGCCTCCTCGCACCCGGCGCTGATCAACCACATCTTCACCCCCATACATGTTCCCACTAGAACAAACGCGCACCTGCCAATGACTCGCAGATTCGATGGACCGAGGCGGAGACTATGCCGAGCGGTTCCGTGGCTCCCACTGTAAAATCTGCACAATGGATTTCTTTCAGTTTGTGCCAGGAGCCGAGTCTTGGATATGTTTTTGATATACGGTTTGACATATCTCGTGCAAGCGAATGCATTACGCAACATTTTGCATCACACGTCAGCTCCCCGTCCCAAATATCACAGCTTTGCACTTCTAAGGGAAGTAACTCCTTCCAAACCTCCCAAATTATTCCTCTTTATAATGCAGTATTACCACCGACAGTGAGGACATTAACATACACGAGTTGCACTCAGTGAAGACAGCTGGTGACATTCACATGAGAAATCGACACGTGTAACATAAGATAATTGCTGATTATAACGTGCAAACTCAGCACATATATACGTTGTACAAGGTTTCACAACCTTAAAGCGCTTTTCTAAACAGATGGGTTTTTCGATAGACGGGACACTGTCATGCTCAGCTTCAAAAGAAAAACGTGAAAGAATTTGTAAAACATGAATAAGGTCCTATAATAGATTTGGTTCTTTGACATGAAAAATAGAAGACTGTGTACACATTGAATAAAACAATTATGTGTCACTGAAAATACACACCTAAAATGAAAACATCATCCCAATTCTACAGTTTCGTGATGTTTCACAGCCTATCTGTTTTCCATACATTCAAATGAAAGTTGTGAGAAGCTGGAAGGTTAAACATTCATTTGGGCATCTAAAGCCACCGGGTACCCATTCACTGCTGGGTGAAAAGAAGCAACTTCTATTTTAACTGTCACTTGTGCAGTGATCACTGCCGTCGGAGTAGACAACATCGCTTGTGTACGACGACACCCCATGAACCACCGCATCGACACAGAACACGCGACCCATTCAGTTGCATCTTTATCGGCTCCTGGGCAGTGGTTAAAGCGTTCGCTCGTCACGCTGAAGACCCGGGTTCGATTCCCCACATGGAAGCCCATTTCTGGTGTCCCCACCGTGATATTGCTGTAATATTGCTAAAAGCGGCATAATCCTCAACTCACTCACTCCTGGGACAACGCCAAACCAGGAATACCTGTCCAGAGACTAACGGTGTGACACATTGTTGTTAAAACACCCTCTCTCTTATGTTGACTCGTGTCATCGTAAATGAGTTCTTTAATGCAATCAGCCCGTTCCAGCTCAACAATACACAACGATTAGTCTTTGAATATATATTTGATTGAAACAAATAACTTTATATAAATTGAAAAGCAGCTCAAGCGAGTCTGGGTAAAGTCTACATCGGCTTCATTTGGGACTTTTACATTACAGGTAAGACTTGGCAGAAAGGAAGACAATATGTTAAACCCTACAAGTCAATGGAGCCTCCTCACATGACGTAGGGGCGGCGATATAGCCTGACAGTTAAAGCGTTTGCTAGGGATACTGAAGAAGACGGGTTCGATTCCTCTCATGGCTATGCGATGTGTAAAGTCTATTTCTGACTCCTCGGTTGTGATATTGCTAGAATATCGCTGAAAGTGGCGTAAAACCATACATACTCACTCTTCTACCCAGGCAATCTCCATCCAAAACACACCCCGTTACGCGAGCAGCTATATCTGCCCCTTCCCCTAGATTTTTACAGATTACTTTTTATGCATCAAATTATTGATATAACACTCTTTTAACATTGATAGTGCCCCTTTATTAAAATAGTTAACTACGGCCCTGTACATCTATTATGTGTTACCTCTGTGAAACAGGTCCTTGTAGATATTCATGTATACTCCAATGGTATTCCAACTGTCTGTGTACACGTGGTGTGATAGTGACATGTCCAGCCACCGTGCTGCACGCTACACATGAGTGAGTGAGTTAGTTTAGGTTTACGCCGCTTTTAGCAATATTCCAGCAATATCACGTCAGGGGACGTCAGAAATGGGCTTCACACATTGTACCCATGTGGGGAATCGAACTCGGCTCTTCGGCGTGACGAGCGAACGTTTTAACCACTAGGCTACCCCACCGCCCCGCTGCACATGAAACAGCTCTTGATGAGGACTGTCATATCAGACAAAATGGGGCTGCATACCAGAAACCCTTTTCATCGAGTTTATATGTCATCGTAATCATTCAGATTTTTAAAATGAAAAGTAAAATTCAAATGGAGTCCAGAACAATCCTTAACTTCAGAGCTGAGGCTGTCTATACTTGCCACATCACTGACTTGGGTGGGAAACTGTTTCATAATATTCTCTCGAGTACTGGAGACGGCGAACCATGGTAGGCAATGTGTATTTTGCTGATGAATCATAGTTTATGATGTGACCGAAGCTCGATTCGAACACGCGAGTACAAGATCAAATGACTGGCACAACGGTTTATGTGCTGTTTAACACCGCACTCAGCAATATGCCAGCTATATGACGGCGGTCTGTAAATAACTGAGCGTGCACCATACAATCCAGTGATTGACGTCATAAGCATCGATCTATGCAACTGGGATACTGGGATACATGCATTAACGAAGCCATCGAGCCCAACCACGACGAGCATGGGTTCCTGAAGACCATTTCTAACCCGGATCTTGTAATATCATCTCATTGTATGAGGAGTTTATGCCTTACTTACAAGGTGGCACAGACCCCTGAAGATCCGGGTTAGAATTGATTTTCAGTAACCCATGTTTGTCGTAAGAGGCGACTAACAGGATCGGGTGGCCAGGCTCGCTGACTTGGTTTGTCTGGTCCACTCATGGCATCGTATCCCAACTGCGTAGATCAATGCTCATGCTGTTGATCATTATTTACAGACCGCCGCCATATGGGAAGCAATTTGTCGCATGAATACTGGTGGAGTGCGGCGTAAAACTAAATTCACCCACTCTTTGCTAGGGTGGTACAAGGAAGGACACTGCATATTTCTCCAGACGGTGGCGAGCAAATGGTCACATGCATTGATTGGTCAGAGGAAAACTGGTCAACTTGTCGCATGTGTTTGATCAGAGGGGTCGCAGATCAGAAGAAACTGGTCGCATGTGTTCGTAAGCAATGGAAATATCAAACACAGTATTTCAAATTTAGCCAAAATAGTTGTCAAAATTTTAGCGTAAAATCGGCACATGTACACATATTTCTTCTACACTGAAAATCATAATCAGTGCTCCTTTAACGCAACGAAGGCGGGGCTGAATACGTTATGATCATTTGAAATAGAAGCCACCAAACCATTTCCATAAATTTTCAGGATCCCTTGCTAAAACAGAGCTGTTGATATCCATATCATAAGCAGGTGCTCTTCATCATTAACAAGAGTGATGGTGTCAGGTGTTGGTGGTGCCGTGGAGTAGTCTGAAGGTACTGTCGGAAATAGAAAAACCCTGTTTTTCCCATTTATATCTACAATTTAGGTAGTAGATATGTGAAAGTGTGAAATATCTGTTGAACTAAGTTCGGCCTAACAACAGTCTCAGTGGTAGGGAGATAGAACACGTTAAAAAGGATTTTACTGAGGAGATATTAGTGCAGAAATGAGCAATGCGGTTTTTTCAAAGTCCGAGGAGACTTATTTGGAGCAGACCATGGCTTTATGCAAATTAGTGTGCGATGATATTGTAGAACAAATGACACTTTTGAATGTCCATTTTGAAATTAGACTTAGCTTCATAAAACCGATAGCAGACGTAAAAATAACAACTTTAATACTGAAATTATTAAGGATGTAGATACCATTGAGTCTCACTAACACTATAAAAAGAAACAGGTAGGAGGGTCGTATTAAAAGCAAAACCATGACGGGTGTTGCTGACGGTAGTTGGGGTCGGGCTTCGATTCCGTGCGTGCGTGCGTGCGTGCGTGCGTGCGTGCGTGCGTGCGTGCGTGCGTGCGTGTATAATTGGTTGGTTGGTTTGTTGTTTAACGCCGCCTCAGCAATATTCGAGCTATATGGCGGCGGTCTGTAAATAATCCGGTGATCAACAGCATGAGCATCGACCTACGCAACTGGGATACGATGACATGACATGTCAACCAAGTCAGCGAGTCTGACCACCCACCCTCTTTTAGGGTCTATGTCCCACTGGATACTGTGGTCGGTAATGTCTTTGATGTGATCTGATAGGGCTGATCTGGAGGTTTAATACTGACGTCTGATGCGGGTTTTGAGGGGTCTTGATGTTTCGCATACATAGGCCTGTCCACAATCGCATGGGACGTGGTAAGCCTTTCCCAGTAGTTGTAGTTTTTGGCTGGTTGGTGATTTGCCAGTTGCTTTGATGGTGTTAAGGATGCTGTTGTTTCTATTAAAAAACGCACCTATATTTGCCTGTTTTTTTTCAGGAGTCACTGGACTTTGTGGCTGACAACATCGTAGTCATCAACCTCCCCTACTACGGAATCCTTAACACCATGTGACGTCCTTAACACACAAGTCCATATGACAGGGACACGTGACGTCCTTAACACACAAGTCCTTAGTACAGGGACACCTGATGTCCTTAACACACAAGTCCTTATTACAGGGACACGTGGCGTCCTTAACACACAAGTCCTTATTACAGGGACACGTGGCGTCCTTAACACACAAGTCCTTATTACAGGAACGTGAGCGTCCTTAACACACAAGTCCTTCTTACAGGAACATGTGGCGTCCTTAACACACAAGTCCTTATTACAGGGACACGTGACGTGACGTCCTTATTACAGGGACACGTGATGTCCTTAACACACATGTCCTTATTACAGGGACAAGTGACGTCCTTAACACACAAGTCCTTATAACAGGGACACGTGACGTGCTTAACACACAAGTCCTTATTACAGGGACACGTGATGTCCTTAACACACAAGTCCTTATTACGGGGTCATGTGACGTCCTTAACACACAAGTCCTTATTACAGGGACATGTGGCGTCCTTTACACACGTCCTTCTTACAGGAACATGTGGCGTCCTTAACACACAAGTCCTTATTGCAGGGACACGTGACGTCCTTATTACAGGGACACGTGATGTCCTTAACACACAAGTCCTTATTACAGGTACACGTGACGTCCTTATTACAGGGACACGTGATGTCCTTAACACACAAGTCCTTATTACAGGGACACGTGATGTCCTTAACACACAAGTCCTTATTACAGGTACACGTGACGTCCTTAACACAGGGACACGTGACGTCCTTATTACAGGGACACGTGATGTCCTTAACACACAAGTCCTTATTACAGGGACACGTGATGTCCTTAACACACAAGTCCTTATTACAGGTACACGTGACGTCCTTATTACAGGGACACGTGATGTCCTTAACACACAAGTCCTTATTACAGGGACACGTGACGTCCTTAACACACAAGTCCTTATTACAGGGACACGTGACGTCCTTAACACACAAGTCCTTATTACAGGGACATGTGACGTCCTTAACACACAAGTCCTTATTACAGGGACACGTGACGTCCTTAACACACAAGTCCTTATTACAGGGACACGTGATGTCCTTAACACACAAGTCCTTATTACAGGGACACGTGACGTCCTTAACACACAAGTCCTTATTACAGGGACACGTGATGTCCTTAACACACATGTCCTTATTACAGGGACACATGACGTCCTTAACACACAAGTCCTTATTACAGGGACACGTGATGTCCTTAACACACAAGTCCTTATTACAGGGACACGTGACGTCCTTAACACACAAGTCCTTATTACAGGGACATGTGACGTCCTTAACACACAAGTCCTTATTACAGGGACACGTGATGTCCTTAACACACAAGTCCTTATTACAGGGACACGTGACGTCCTTAACACACAAGTCCTTATTACAGGGACACGTGATGTCCTTAACACACAAGTCCTTATTACAGGGACACGTGACGTCCTTAACACACATTACAGTCCCTTATTACATTACAGACACGTGATGTCCTTAACACACAAGTCCTTATTACAGGGACACATGTGACGTCCTTAACACACGTCCTTATTACAGGGACACGTGATGTCTTTAACACACAAGTCCTTATTACAGGGACATGTGACGTCCTTAACACACGTCCTTATTACAGGGACACGTGATGTCCTTAACACACAAGTCCTTATTACAGGGACACGTGACGTCCTTAACACACAAGTCCTTATTACAGGGACACGTGACGTCCTTAACACACAAGTCCTTATTACAGGGACATGTGACGTCCTTAACACACAAGTCCTTATTACAGGGACATGTGACGTCCTTAACACACAAGTCCTTATTACAGGGACATGTGACGTCCTTAACACACGTCCTTATTACAGGGACACGTGACGTCCTTAACACACAAGTCCTTATTACAGGGACACGTGACGTCCTTAACACACAAGTCCTTATTACAGGGACATGTGACGTCCTTAACACACATGTCCTTATTACAGGGACATGTGACGTCCTTAACACACAAGTCCTTATTACAGGGACATGTGACGTCCTTAACACACAAGTCCTTATTACAGGGACATGTGACGTCCTTAACACACAAGTCCTTATTACAGGGACATGTGACGTCCTTAACACACATGTCCTTATTACAGGGACAAGTGACGTCCTTAACACACAAGTCCTTATTACAGGGACACGTGACGTCCTTAACACACAAGTCCTTATTACAGGGACATGTGACGTCCTTAACACACATGTCCTTATTACAGGGACATGTGACGTCCTTAACACACGTCCTTATTACAGGGACATGTGACGTCCTTAACACACAAGTCCTTATTACAGGGACATGTGACGTCCTTAACACACAAGTCCTTATTACAGGGACATGTGACGTCCTTAACACACAAGTCCTTATTACAGGGACATGTGACGTCCTTAACACACATGTCCTTATTACAGGGACAAGTGACGTCCTTAACACACAAGTCCTTATAACAGGGACACGTGACGTGCTTAACACACAAGTCCTTATTACAGGGACATGTGATGTCCTTAACACACAAGTCCTTATTACAGGGACATGTATTACAGGGACGTGTGATGTCCTTAACACACAAGTCCTTATTACAGGGACACGTGATGTCCTTAACACACAAGTCCTTATTACAGGGACAAGTGACGTCCTTAACACACAAGTCCTTATTACAGGGACATGTGACGTCCTTAACACACAAGTCCTTATTACAGGGACACGTGATGTCCTTAACACACAAGTCCTTATTACAGGGACAAGTGACGTCCTTAACACACAAGTCCTTGTTACAGAGACAGGTGACGTCCTTAACACACAAGTCCATATGACAAAGACAGGTGACGTCCTTAACACACAAGTCCATATGACAGAGACACGCGACGTCCTTCTTACAGGAACATGTGGCGTCCTTTACACACAAGTCCTTCTTACAGGAACATGTGGCGTCCTTTACACACAAGTCCTTCTTACAGGAACATGTGGCGTCCTTTACACACAAGTCTTTCTTACAGGAACACGTGGCGTCCTTAACACACGTCTTTCTTACAGGAACATGTGGCGTCCTTTACACACAAGTCTTTCTTACAGGAACATGTGGCGTCCTTTACACACAAGTCTTTCTTACAGGAACACGTGCGTCCTTAACACACAAGTCCTTCTTACAGGAACATGTCGTCCTTTAACACACAAGTCCTTCTTACAGGAACATGTGGCGTCCTTTACACACAAGTCTTTCTTACAGGAACACGTGGCGTCCTTAACACACGTCTTTCTTACAGGAACATGTGGCATCCTTTACACACAAGTCTTTCTTACAGGAACATGTGGCGTCCTTAACACACAAGTCTTTCTTACAGGAACATGTGGCGTCCTTTACACACAAGTCTTTCTTACAGGAACACGTGGCGTCCTTAACACACAAGTCCTTCTTACAGGAACATGTGGCGTCCTTAACACACAAGTCCTTCTTACAGGAACATGTGGTGTCCTTATTACAGGAACATGTGGCGTCCTTTACACACAAGTCTTTCTTACAGGAACACGTTGCATCCTTAACACACAAGTCTTTCTTACAGGAACACGTGGCATCCTTAACACACAAGTCTTTCTTACAGGAACACTTGGCGTTCTTAACACACTGACTAGATAATGAAGGACCCATGAAGATCCGGTTAAGAATTTGTCTTCAGTAACCCATGCTTATCTTAAGAGGCGACTAACAGGATCGGGTGGTCAGACTCAGTGCCTTGGTTCATGATGTTGATCACTGGATTGTCTGGTCCAGACTTGATTATTTACAGACCACCGCCATATAGCTGGAATATTGCTGAGTGCAGATTTAAACAACAAACAGATAATGAGACATCTTTGACGGACAAGTCCATATGACTAGAACATGAGAAGTCCTCCACACAGAAGTCCACACAACAGGAACACCTGGTGTCCTAAACATACAATTCCACACAACAGGAACACCTGGTGTCCTAAACGTACAAGTGCACACAACAGGAACTCGTGGTGTCCTAAACATACAAGTCCACACAAGAGGAACAAGCATATATTTTATTGTCCATGTCATGTACACACGTTCTTTGAATCATTCACACCTTGCACACCAGAATCAGGATAACGGTGATATGTGAACAATACCCAACTGTGGTCGTAGTTAAAAACATACCAACAAAATCAGTTCCGTCTTAAATGTACAACAGTAAATACATTGGCCCTATTTAAGAAATGACATCAATATCTTTTTGATACATAGAAGTAGGAACATAAAACCCAGTGTTAAACATACTGAAGTCATTTCTTACTCATATATATCAACAATAATAATCGACTGGTTGATCAATAACACAATATGAAATCAGCAATCTTTTGGTGTGAACACAACCACCCACCTGTCTGATGATCAGCCAACTTTAGGAGCCAACAAGCCATCAGCTGGCCTGACTTAATTGCTTCTGGTTTTATGGAAATATTTATTAAATTGGTTAGCCAATTCCATGGGAATAAGTAATTTATCTGCAATAATATATCAATGTCAAGTCCAATAATTGATGAATATTACTCTTTATCAACCAGATGTATCGCATCTTGACAATGAACATTAATAGCATCCTTGATATTCTATGGCAATATTATCGCCAATCTGTTACGATAAATATCCCCAACTCATTTATTAACTAAGCTATCGTATATTCCCATATATAAGCCGACCCCATAACTTGACCAATAAAATCTGTATCAAAATCGTATGTTTCGTACATAAGCTGCCCCCCTGTGATGGGGTCCTAATCTCAGAGAATTCAGACCACAATATGATGTCGTTTTCTAACCCTGAAAAAACGTTTGATGAAAGTGTAACCTGTAGATAAGCTGACCCCATTCTTCAGACTGCTTTTTAGGTCTTCAACACTCGGCTTATTTACGGAAATATACGGCATATCTTGAAGTGAAGTTAACGCTCGTGAAAGAATTGGACATGATGGGTGTTCAGGTGAAAGCAATGGACTGAGTGCAATGTGGACACGAAGTGCTCAAATAACAGAGACTTAGGGACACAACACAGTATGAGACCCAAGTCACAAATTTTTGGTGTCTCCACCGGGATTTGAACCTGGGCCTTTGGCGTGAGAGGCCAGCATGCTAACCACTGCACCACTATCATGTCATGACATTTTATGAAGCATAAAATGATCTTATCAGACCCAGAATAATTTAGTTACAATGGCATTTTAAGTCATCAATACCGAAAGGCCAGCATTATAAATAATGATACATTGAGCAACAGGTGCAACCGGTTTCTGTCTGTGCAACAAGGATACATGTATTACCTAAGGTTACACCAGGTGCAAGTAGCTTTTATTCCTTAAATGGAGCCCTGCTATTTATTTGCAGCAGAGATGTGTTCGATGTACATTTCATTGGATGGTGAAAGAATTCCCTGGACTGACTGAGTTTAGTTTTACGCCGCTTTTTTAGCAATATTCCAGCAATATCACGGCGGGGGACACCAGAAATGGGCTTCACACATTGTACCCATGTGGGGATTCGAACCCGGGTCTTTGGCATGACGAGCCAACGCTTTAACCACTAGGCTACCCCACTGCCCCAATTCCCTGGAAAATGAAGGATGTCTTCGCCTCTATATGCAATTTCCTAAAGTTACACATTTTCCTGCAAGGAATCCACTTTGAGGCGAACATAACACATATCATGTATGTAGGGTAACGATTAAGAATAATAACAAGGCAGTTGATGTATTATTCAATATATTCAGTGAAGAAATAACAAAATAATTTATTTGAAATGTTCTGACCATGTCGACAGTGTCAATTTATCATGACAGTGCCCAGTGACTACATTACTGTCAAACTGAATATAAACAGCTATATTGGCTGTTATATTCCGTTGTGTCTATCATGTTGATAAATAACACCAATTCTTTTTCGTATCACAGGTAACACTGACATCATGAAGCATACAACTAGCTTGATAATGGTGCAAGGATCTACACCGAAATGTTGCTATATGCAATCAACAAGATCTTGGTATCCATAAAGTCATATGCTTCATTATCGACTTACCAACATCTACAATCCTGATCAAACAATTAACAATCGTATATCAACCCTCAAACATATCCTTCACATATCTACATCTCACAAAATAATAGCATTTGAGTGAATTCCTCCATTTATCACATGGTGCTGAAGAAAAACATTTTTCTCTCTCAAAATCAACACATTGGAAAAACCTAATATAAACTTAGTTAGAATATAAGCAGTATATTTAACATAGAAATGTTTTGGTAGTAGAATTACGTCACCTAATTTGCATACATATATATTGGTTTATCGTATCAGTTGTGATACCTATAACATGAGGTTCAAAACTAGATGTAAACAAATGGACATTAGTGGTCATGAACGGGCTGCTCACCAAGACCACTTCTCTGGGACACACACATCACTCTCTCCAACAGGCAGTGGTCATCAACAGGCTGCTCACCAAGACCACTTCTCTGGGACACACACATCACTCTCTCCAACAGACAGTGGTCATCAACAGGCTGCTCACCAAGACCACTTCTCTGGGACACACACATCACTCTCTCCAACAGACAGTGGTCATCAACGGGCTGCTCACCAAGACCACTTCTCCGGGACACACACATCACTCTCTCCAACAGACAGTGGTCATCAACAGGCTGCTCACCAAGACCACTTCTCCCGGACACACACATCACTCTCTCCAACAGACAGTGGTCATCAACGAGCTGCTCACCAAGACCACTTCTCTGGGACATACACATCACTCTCTCCAACAGACAGTGGTCATCAACGGGCTGCTCACCAAGACCACTTCTCTGGGACACACACATCACTCTCTCCAACAGACAGTGGTCATCAACGGGCTGCTCACCAAGACCACTTCTCCGGGACACACACATCACAACAATATAAACTCTGGGTTATATAATACAATAACAACATATAACATCTACATGCATTGATGAATTTAAAAATAAAATAATGTGCATAAAATATTTCATTTAAAAAACAAAATGAAACCTGGTCCCCAAGTACACCCTCATTGTAGTCGCATGTCATACAAAGACACCTGTGGACTCCAGTCACACGACATGTTGACACCGGTCATGTCACACAATAACATGACTGGGCTTTGGTCACAATGTCACACAATAACATGATTGGGCTCTGGTCACACAATAACATGATTGGGCTCTGTTCACATGTCACACAATAACATGATTAGGCTCTGGTCACATGTCACACAATAACATGATTGGGCTCTGGTCACATGTCACACAGTAACATGATTAGGCTCTGGTCACATGTCACACAATAACATGGTTGGGCACTGGTCACATGTCACACAATAACATGATTGGGCTCTGGTCACACAATAACATGATTGGGCTCTGGTCACATGTCACACAATAACATGATTAGGCTCTGGTCACATGTCACACAATAACATGGTTGGGCACTGGTCACACAATAACATGATTGGGCTCTGGTCACATGTCACACAGTAACATGAATGGGGTCTAGTCACATGTAAAACCATGACAAGGGACTGGATGATATCAGCTATAACAATGACCATCACCCTTTACACAGTGTTGTTTCAAGGATCTGCCCAGAGTGGGCCAAGCAGCCCCCTCACCTCACGAAAAATGGCCCACGATAGTACATGTCAACACCATTGGTAACACAGTTAAACAGCAGGAGGGGCGGTGGGGTAGCCCGGTGGTTAAAGTGTTCGCTTGTCAAGCCGAAGGCCTTGGTTTGTTACCCTACATGGGTACAATGTGTGCAGCCCATTTCTGGTGTCTCCTGCCGTGATATTGCTGGAACATTGCTAAAAGCGGCATAAAACACAACTTTTGGGAACTTTAACTATATGTTGGAGACCTGGGGCCAAATATTGACCAATAAAAAGGTGAAGATAATTCTCGAAAGTGTTATCTCATGTCAACATGTGTGAATATGCCACACCCATTTTCCAAAGACAAGGGAGTTAACAAATATAGTTTGGAACCTTTTGAAGTCTGTTATCTTCCCTGCCTGGGGAGAATGGCCCCTCCCATCTGCTTTCTAGTCTTGCAGTCAGGAAATAGTGAAGACACAGCTGACACAGATAAGAACGTCTGGGTTAACATTACTGTGAACAATATTTAACGTCGTCACTGCATACGCCCATAGATAATCATCTTGATAAACAATAAACCAGCACAATATATTACAGAAATAAGATAGGAATCGGAGATTCTTCTGTAAACCTGTTACCTGAGCCCACAATCGCATCACCAGAAAATCGCATCTCAATCATAAATAATTCAAATATTAACTAACGATAACCATCACAAAGAAGTAAGATTGAATATCGCTGACACTCCCGCTTAGTGATCACAGGACAACATCACTGCCACAGGCTAATTTGCATACCAAGGGACGCTTCTCTTGTTTGTAAATAAACTTGTTCTGAAATCAGAAGAGACTTGCTTAATGCAATTCTTCTAGTGCCCCAATCGTATTGATTAATCACAGATATGATGACAGTAAAGTGAATAACAATTCATATTTATACGGCGACTCTATTGCCAGCTCTCCAGGGGGCTTTGATGACAGCATGTGAAGCTGTACAGTCAATGTAAACAAAGAATAACAACTACGAAATTTTTAAAATGTTTTCTCGATGAAAGCTAACTATTCTAACCCATCTGTAGGTAAGTCAAAACTATTACCGATGAAAATCACATACAGTGTCCTGAATGGATTGTGAATGATGTGATGAATTATCAATAGCAGTATTATGCCGACCAGATGGAACTTTGGGTAGGACTTGGAAATGACTTTTGGGGTCCACATGATCTTGATTTGGTTTGGTTTGGTTGGGTTGTAGTTTCACGCCACACGCATCAATATTCCAGCTATTTGGTGGCAGTTTGTAAATAATTGAGTCTGGTGATAAAAAGCATGAACATTGATCTACGTAATCCGGATACAATAACATGTGTCAACCAGGTCAGCCAATCTGAATCCCTGAACACAAAAAACAAACATGGCATTACGACAATGCACAATTGACCGAGTCACTGAATAATTACATCTCTAAGAACAATGGTTGCTGGTCACCAGGTCCAGCCCTGCATCCTAACCGGAAACACTAACTACGTAACAGGAATCAGTGCTAAATATACAACCAAATAACAACAGAGCTCTAAAGTTTGTCACAGTAACAACCATACCAATCAGTGTGCGAAATAGTTTCCAAATTATGCAAGCCAGTCGGGCTAGCTATGCCTGAAAGTTACTAGCCCACAAAATAATTCACTATTCCGAAATTTGAATGTAAAAACTAAGATGAATATCACACAAAGGAAAGATGTTAATATGATGAACAATTTTATCAGGTCATAATCTTGCATGATTTAAAAGTGTATCATAACTTAAAAAGTCGGAGAGAGTGATATATTTACAAAATGACCCCATGAACCTTCACCAGCCAGTTGGGCCAGTGACTGTGGAGATTTGTGGCCCGAAATAAAAAAAAATACAATCTTTAAATTCTCAATAATTTCTGGTTGTACTGTATATCAATGTATCCAGGTAATGTACTCAAACATAACATATATTTTACATGCATGGAGTCCACATGCTTGGATTTCTCAAACAAAAGGTAAACATTGAAGTGGAAACATGAAGGAGATGACTGACCAAGTAATATTCTGGAAATACTAGCATTTACAAGAAAGAACCAGCCATTAAATGTTGTTTTTCATTGTTGTTTCTATACTAGTCAAAACATGTTCAGGAACACCCCCGACTGGCAGGTGCTTGTTGCCACTCCCTCCCCATGCCATGACTTATTAACATTAGTCAAATAATACAATCCAGTACTCATTTACTTCTTTTGAATGCAGAGATGCCAACCCTATTTTGGGCCTAAGTGTAATACTGGAGGTCAAAAAGTGTAATTTGGACCTAAAAAGTGTAATACTTAAAACACTTACATCGTGAAAGGTGATAACTTTATAAAAATTACTTTTAAAAAAGGTTTATTCACATGAATAGGAAAGATTCTAGACAGAAATACACGTGACCAATCATTATGCAGTTCCATACATCAAAAATTGTTGGTCAGGTGACACAAAATACTTTAATTCCTTACAAGTTAATTTAAATGAGCACAATGCTAAGAGTAAGCGATTCCTATTGGTGTAAGGCCATTTCTGAACCCCTGCACTAGTGCGTTACAAAATATTCCCTGTGAAATTTTATCCACTTTATTGATTTTCGCAAAACGGGTAGAAAAGCGTAATTTTCACAGATTAAGTGTAATGGCGTAATTTTATGGTCAAAATCATAATAATTACGCCCAAAGCGTAAGGGTTGGCATCTCTGTGAATGGCATGTATCTTGCAACAGAGACAGATAAGACAGTTCTGTTTCTCACAAAACATTAAATATCCCCCAACCCTACAGAATATCAAACCGGTTGTCTCTTTCGGGAAATGGTGACTGGTAACAAAGACATGCAAGGCATGGCACACTGAAGACAAGGACTTCCAGTTTATCTTGGTTAATATCACAAACCACCATCAAACACAACAATAAATAAACATCAGATGTAACACCTGACAGAACAAACATTGTCATCTCATGTTGACAAATCTTAATGTTTTATGTATGAGCAACTTCAACACAATTCCAATAATTTGGTTTACTCCCATAAGAACTACATCCCGTCTGAACTACTTCCCAAATTAACTACAGGGATTAATTATCTGAGTAGAGGCACCCCCATGGCATGTAATGAGCACAGCCCATCAGCTCTCCCAGAACTACATGCTTAAAATCCTATTGACCAGTAATTATGTTGTTGTAAAGGTAATCTAATAGCCAGAAAGTAGAGGACAAGAGCGATGGGTATGTTGTAGTTAGTGAATGTTCTTGTATTCATATGATAGAAAAAACAAGCTTAGTATATTGGAGTAAAGGTATATTGCAGTAAAGGTATAATTGGAGTAAAGGTGAAATATATACGAGTGAGTTATTAAGTTAAAATAGTATTGTTATAGACTGCAATCCAGTACCTCGATGCAGTTGGCTACTTATTGAAGCTGGGCTAAACTAGTTCTACATGGATCAGATTGAACACTGAGGATGAAAGTGACACTAAATTACCACACTAAATATATAAGCCTATCTATAGATGAACTATCTATACATCTATATATAAAACCCCAGACATTATCTGCACAAGATCTTGCGCCTGCCAACGGCTCCTCATGTGTACAATGAAAACTAAGCGTCGTCATGGGCGACGCAAAATGGTAGTAGCTGTTGTCATCATGCGTATGACGTTACAGTTAGTGACAATAGGTAATATGTAATAGATACATATGACATATCTTCTCAGGTAGTTGGAAATGCTGTTCATAAAGAAGTCCCAAGAGAGACACATAAACAAAAGAAACAAATACAGCGACGGACATTCTTCCATTTGTTTGTACCTACAATCCTAACAACTGTACAATTATGCCCATTATAAAAGCGAATCTTTAAATTTTGTATAAAAGTGATACTATGAAAAAAGGTTTATCAGCCAGTGTAACAAAATGTCAAACACCTCGATGCGGAACTTGTTCAATCATAACTGAAGATTGCAAATTTTCATTTTGTGGCAAACTATTTACTATCAAAACCAACAGGAACTGCGGCAGCAAAAATTTTATATATGTTTCATTTGTTTTGTGTTGGGCAAATGCATTAAGCAGATGCAGGTGACAGCATGTAGTTGATCTGTGCACTGGACCATAACAGGTGTATTTTTAAGCTGTAGTTCTTATGGGAGGACACCAATAATTTCACATCTCTGATTTGCAAATACAATGTCTAGATATGTTCTTCCATTCAGGGAGAATTAAAACCATCACACTGCCATCTGACCTACATGTGACAATGTCAAGTGGAGAAAGTATATTTTACAAAACAATGTAAGAAATCAAGCATGAAAATCTGATTCCTTGTCATGCTATAAATGCTGTCCCTCTTGATCTCAGAGGCAGCTGTGTTTGTACACTCCCCAGGGAGTTGAGAATACAACTTGAGTACACAATGATCCATTCACCAGGTCATAACAAAACAGCAAACAAGCACCTGTTAGCAGCCGATCTGTAACTCAGCAAATATAAATAGATTCTTATTTTTATCATCATTATCATTATTATTATAGGGAGACAACTCCATGTTATTCTACCAAGCTGAGACATAAGCATGAGCTGTCTCCAAGTAATTAGCATAGTCAGTACTTTTGAGAATGATACCATGAGATAATTTGTGTACACAAAGTTGGTCATAACTGATTTGATAGAGAAGTTTCAAATAACAATAAATAACAAAACATGAAGGACCCAGGATCCAAATTTATAACACTGGTGTTATGCAACATTGTGCAACAGGGAGAAAGGGATTGACAAAAACACTGACTATTATGTCCATATTCCCCGTATTGCCAGGATATACGTTATATAACACACACTCAGGTCCTACAAGAACCAGGTACTGAGAAACAAGAGCCCAACTATGCAGCTCTCAACAAAAGTACCCATCAACCAAGTATTAATGAACACAGTAAGTTTGCACAGCAAAATAATATCAACAGTCTGTAATGAATTGCAACATGTTGTGTCCAAAATGCTAACAACTTGATAATGGTTGCAAATGTTTACACGTATGTCCTGTTGGGAATGAAAATAATGGTTATCTGAATTGAATCAATTAAATTATAAGGTGAATGTTATTAAGATTGACATTTCCACTCGAGTGAAAATTCACTGAAACTTTTTTTACTTCATTTCATTGAAATTTCTATCTGTAATAGGTTTAACACCTTGGTCAGTTGACTTACTGTCATTTGAGTTCATGTAATGGGCTTACTTACCCAACATAATGACAACATATCAAACAACGTAATGATACATCTGATCCTAGTCTGCATACATACCTGTAATAATGAACAGACCTTCATTCAATTGAACTTTTTCAGCCTGCATACCTGTATTACCTTTGAGATCAGTATTTTCATATACTAAAGAGATGCTTGGCATCTTGAATTATATTAAATGCACTTAAATTCAAGCTGACATAAATATCTGGCAGCTTTTTTCAATAATAGGTTGCACTTTTGCATGCTTGAAATCAAACCCGATCATCCAAAAGCACAAAACCAAACAATTTTTGTCAGTTCAAATTCATAGAGATTCTGCTGTATAAGATCACACACATTCTTGGGCACAATGTTGACAAGTGGAAGACTGAGCACAACATGCATTGCTAAATCAGTTACACCTGTACGGTTGTGGCTAATCTGTTACCAGGTACAACTGTACAGTTGTGGACAAATCAGTTACACCTGTACAGTTGTGGACAAATCAGTTACACCTGTACAGTTGTATTTAACTCAGTTACACCTGTACAGTCGTATTTAATCAGTTACAACTGTACAGTCGTGACTAATCAGTTACACTTGTACAGTTTTTGGCTCATCAGTTACCTGGTACACCTGTACAGTTGTTGACAAATCAGTTACACCTGTACAATCATATTTAATCAGTTACACCTGTACAGTCATATTTAACCAGTTACAACTGTACAGTCGTGACTAATCAGTTACACCTGTACAGTTTTCGGCTCATCAGTTACCTGGTACACCTGTACAGTTGACAAATCAGTTACACCTGTACAGTTGTGGACAAATCATTTACACCTGTGCAGTTTTCGGCTAATCAGCTACCGGATACCTGTACAGTTGTGGCTAATCTGTTGCTGGGTACACCTGAACAGTTGGGGACAAATGAGTTACACCTGTACAGTCGCTGATAAATCAGTTACACCTGTACAGTCGCGGATAAATCAGTTACACCTGTACAGTCGTGGCTAATCAGTTACAATTGTACAGTTTTTCAGACAAAATCTGAAATCAAACATTTTGGAAAGAAATGTTACCAGTTATGACAAAATGAGATAAAATTGTTATTAGGCACAAAAAGCCAAATGTTCCGAATATCGCTTGCTACTAATATCAGCCTTATTGATGCCCACTGAAGGTTGACTTGGCATACAGGGGATAGCACTCACATGAAATACTGACTTTACCTTTTGAAATCCATAAGTCTTTAGCATTTCTTCACTAACAACATAGTAAAACATAATATCCAGGTTGCCAAAATGCAATGCTCTGGGTAACTCTTTCACTCGGATGAAATGTACCTCCACATGAAAATTTGAAAAACTGTCCCACCAGAGCATATCATTCTAATCAGCCAAAGTTTTTTGAATCTTGTAACAAGCAAACAAAGCTGTCAGACCACCATGTCTGATTTTCATATCTCAAAAACAAATATAAAAGGACAGTTCCAAATGAAAAAAAAAGGCACTACCACTAACATTGTGGTGGATACTGAGTACATCACTTATTATTTCCGAGTAGTACCAACCATCTCTAACAAAAGGATTATGCAGTTAAAATCATATCAGGGGTTTGTTTCTTAAAGCCAAGTTTCCAAATCATAATGACCAAGAAACAAACTGTAATAGACAGGAAATGGCCTACAGTGGATGGTTTGATAATGTTCATGCAGTGATACATAGAGGCTGTTCTGATTTAATGAGACTACTGTGTGAGATGTCTACAGGAAGCCATCATCAAGACGACGCGAAGAAGTTGTTGTCTTTATAGTGCTGCGTCTCGGGCTCTTGTAGCTTTCTGTCCGTTTCTGATATATCGTTTTTTATTGCCGTTATCAATTCATCTGAAACAGCAAGAAAATCATGTAATTGTGTGATTGGCATTTTAGAAGTCAACAAGTGTTTGCCACTAATATGGCATGTCCCCCGACGCTAAAGAAGAATAAATATTTATAACATTTACTACTTTATTTTAGTAATTTTTTTGCTCGCATGCAAGATGCCTGAAATGACTGGTGTCTGCATAATCACCCAATGTAGGCTGTTGACATAATTGAAGACATTGGGTGCAATGTTTTATGAGATATCGCATTTACGTTAAGTTTGAAAAGTGGTCAAAGTGTCGTGGTGGCCTTGAAGATAAGGTCAAGGTCACCCAAATTGACTGGTGTCTGCGTAATCCCCTAATGTAGGCCATCCCCAAATTTGAAGACATTGGGTACAACAGTTCATGAGATATCGTGCTACAAGGAATCGGGACGTTTGTATGGAAGCCGCTGAATACTTAGTCCCCCGTTCCGCCGGAGGACAATAATAAACCATCAGTTATATTTAACTGCAAAGAGCGGAGTTTCGATGTAGATTCTACTTGTTATCCATAAGAGAGAGGGAGAGGGAGAGGGAGATTTTTGTTTTATGCCACTTTTAGCAATATTGCAGCAATATCATGGCGGGGAACACCAGAAATGGGCTTCACACATTGTACCCATGTGGGGAATCAGACCCAGGGCTTTGGTGTTGTTTACCACCAGACTATCCCACTATCCCAGTTATCCATACATTTTACGCTTCAAGAAAAAGATGCATTAGGATTACAGTGTTCACGAATGGTGTTTCAAAGTCACAGGACATTGGGTCCTGTAAGTTTCAGATGTCTGTCTGACCCATTGAAAATGCTCAGGACCCATGGAATAAAATTAAACACACATTTCAGATTATATATTTCTTATAATTGACATTGAAATTATTAAGAAACATAAGATTTATAAACAGCAAACAAGTGTCACATGTCACATATAACAACTTAAGTCAAAGTCATTGTGAAATATACAGTCAGACACTGGGGCCGGCGGGTTGTAAACTTCTGTCTGACCGTTGGTGAATCTGTCGGATTTGTCAGAGGGTCAGACGCTATTCGTGAACACTGGGATTATGTCACGAGTATTTATATCTGTGTCTGAACACTCAAACTGAGTTGCTTTTCTCTGACAACTATATCTCATGGTGCAGCCAGGCCACTCTGAGCTGACCAGCGCCTGCACTCAGGACCAAAACACAATGTGTTTGGTTTCAAGACTGCATAAGTCATTACAAAATTCCTAAATTGGAAGTTTCAAATTCATGTAGTAACAACCACTGACTGACTATGGTTTTACACAGCTTAAGGAAAACTTCCAGCATATCAAGGCGGGAGACATCAGAGATGGCTTTCACACATTGCTTCCATGTGGGGAATCAAACTCGGGTCCTCTGCATGACGAGCGACTGCTTTAACCACTAGACTACCCCACCACCCTAGTAACTAAGCCATATGTGGCTTTGGAAAAGTCCCCAGTTTGAATAAAATATTGAATTTTTCCAGATGCCAGATGAGATGACTCTCTGATGATAGTGACTGACTGACTGACTGAGTTTGGTTTTAGGCCGCTTTTAGCAATATTCCAGCAACATCACGGGGGGGGACACCAGAAATGGGCTTCAAACATTGTACCCATGTGGGGATTGATGGTAGTGACAACAACTGGTACCACACAAAGACACAGGATACATTGAACAGATGTAGTATATTATTGTACACAGCTGAACACTGATTCTCTGGTCACAGGACTAATTGGGGATAATCACAAGCTGTTTCCAGAATTAGTTCTGTGTGCCTGATTGCTAGACAACAAACTGTATGGGGAATGGCTTTATCCATTAGAAATATTGGCAACTGATAATTGTCACAACCAAATCACTTACAGTCCGTTTGGCTCAAAAGCGGACCGATGAATTGCAGTCTAACTTGAAAACTAATAAACATAACATACTCAATGAAACCCTGATCATAATCAAAACATCATACCCACTCTGTGAGTTTTTTGCAGAATTTTTGTCCTAAAAATAATAAAGTTGTTTAACAATCTATCATTAAAATATTGACACAGTTCACTATTTGTTACGAGGGAGGAGTGCAGAGAAAGGACAGCCAGGTGTCCATGCAGAAGGAGGTTCACAGACAAACTTATTTATTCATTAACCTGTGCTGTGCCGTCTCCATCCGTTCTCGAACACCTGGCTGTCCCTTTCTCTGCACTCCTCCCTCGTAACAAATAGTCAACTGTGTCAATATTTTAACGATAGATTGTTAAACAACTTTTTTATTTTTACGACAAAATTCTGCAAAAACCTCACAGAGTGGGTATGATGTTTTGATTATGATCAGCGTTTCATTGTGTATTTTATGTTTATTAGTTTTCGAGTTAGATTGCAATTCATCGGTCCGCTTTTGAGCCAAACGGACTATAACTGATTCTCCGATAAACTGCACAAGCCACAACAATATTCATCTGTACATACAGTCTGAGACTTTTGCCAAAACATGGGTGAAGTCAAATCTATGTATTTTCATTGTTTCTGAGACAAACATATTTATAATTGACGATGGCATGGTTAGGACACAAACTCAGAATTTGCACATTAATAACTTTGGCGTAACCCAAAATCACAATATGCTGACAACCGAGGTATCAAAATCTGAGGGACGGTGGGGTAGCCTAGTGGTTAAAGCGTTGGCTCGTCACACCGAAGACCCGAGTTCGAATCCCCACATGGGTACAATGTGTGAAGCCCATTTCTGGTGTCCCCATGGGCTGACACGTGATGTTGCTGGAATATTGCTTTAAAGCGTCGATTTTGCAGAATAAAAACCAAACTCAGTCAGTCAGTCAAAGCTGAGCAGTGGAATACTTATATGGATAGACAACTTCTTTGTTGCAGTAGTAGTTCGCGGCGTTTGACCGTTCGTGTAGATCCTAACACCGTTATCAAGCAAATGATACACAACATTTGCACAAGGAGAAATATATATTGTGCAAATGTTGTGTATCATGTATCATTTGCTTGTAACTACACCGAAACGTCACAACTACTACTGCAACAAAGAAGTTGTCTATCCATAAAAGTGTTCCACTTCATCATACCAGCTTCTAAATGTCACTTAAGGAAGTAAAATCTGATCAGATCCTGACACAGCTAAGGGAGGGAACTGTTCATAACTTGGAGAAATGTTCCCTTCAAGTTCACTGCTAATGCACCTGCTGCTACTAACACAATGACAGTAGCAAGAATTGGGGTCATATTTAGACTCCATTGAAAGAGGAACAAATGTTTTATCAAGAAAGGAGATTATTCTCACCTAGAGAAACAAATGTTGACATGGGGCGGATGTAGCCAACCATTACAATCTTCAGCCTTGATCCATAAAAATCATCCTGGAACTTGTGCATTATGTGAGTTTCCTGAAAATACAGCAAGCGTCCAGCAACACATTTCAAAACAGACAAAAACAGTCAGCGCCAAATCTATTTTCAAATTCAGTATTGATGAACACAGGGTCTTACCTTGATCTACAAAACTAAGGTGCAAGAGGACGACCAATAACTCCTTTAATAGATCATCACAGGAAACACGTGGTTCTCATAAAGTAACGAAATACTGTAATGATCTGTTTTGCAAGATTAATAAATACTTTAATCAAGGAAACTTCATATGTCTGGTCAAGATTTTGGTAACATGCACATAATATACTAAGCAGCAAAAGAAACATCAGTTTGGAATTTTCCTTCGCAGAAACGGATAACTGTATAAACTCATTTAATGTTTTGATTACATATATTTGACAACATCTCCAACTTTACCTGGGCAAAGACATTCCTTCCCAAACTCAGAATGGAAACCAGGAAATGGTCTCAAAAAGGCAACCTGATCTCGGAGATGGTACGGTGTTCTATGCTTTTTATGCAACTCATGCTGCACGTGCTGTTCACAAAGACCAGCCCAAGAAATGCACCCCCAAACCGGTTGAAACATTCACACTACATCATCAGCAGGATGCCACGACTCACGACAGCTCACAGGATACAGGCGCTAGAAAGACTTGAAGCTGGCCACACTGCACAAGCTGTTGCCAATCACTTCCAGAACAATTTTTGGACCATCTACAGGCTGCAGCAACGTTTCCGGGCCATCAACACCACAAATGATCGCCCACGTACTGGCAGACCAAGGGTGACGACAAGACCACCATGTTGTGCAACAGCATGTACAGTAACTCTTCATGCAGGCATCCGAAACAGCACACCAGACAGTGAGAACACATTGAAGACCAATCAGTACTGATACAGTACGCCGACGTCTTAACAGCGGGAACCTCCATTGCCGTAGATCTTATCGTGGACCTATCCTGACCCCTCGTCATCGGCGTGAACGTCTACAGTTTGCCCTATAACACCAAAACTGGCGATACAGGCAATGGAGAACTGTTCTGTTCACAGATGAGAGTCGGTCCTGCGTATCAACTGCAGATGGCAGAACAAGAATATGGCGACAACGAGGCCAGCGTTACTCAGACCAATGCGTTGTGGAAAGAGACCCATGGGGAGGTGCAAGCATCATGGTATAGGGTGGAATAGGTTTGAACCAGAGAGTGGGTCGTGTGGTGTTCCAGAACCTTGGTCCAGGGAGAGGAGGTGGCATCACAGCGGTGCGCTACATCGACCAAGCTCTCAGTCTCAGACCTCACGTCATACCACATTTCGCACGTCACCGGAACAACATTTTCCAGCATGATAACGCCTGGCCCATACTGCCAGAGCTACACGGGACTTCCTTCACCGGAACAACATTTTCCAGCATGATAATGCCCAGGCCCATACTGCCAGAGCTACACGGGACTTCCTACAGCAGAACGGTGTCAACATTAAGCAGTGGCCAGCTCTTAGTCCTGATTTAAACCCAATTGAACATCTTTGGGATGAAATTCAGAGGAGACTGAATAATGTCATACCAAGGCCAAACACAGCGGATTTATTGCGCCAGGCCTTTTTCAGAGCGTGGTTCCAGGTGCCAATGGCCTTCATCAATTGATTGGTGCACTCCATGCATAGACGCTGTGCTGCAGTTATTGTCGCATGCGGTGGTCACAGTAGATACTGAAGTCAAGAGTCTGAATGGCCTGCAAACGTTCACGTAATGTCTTGAAATTGTGCTTAGTTATTCTTTGATGTGTCAAGATATTGTACACAAAAAATGTTTTTGATCTGCTTATTATGTCAATTTCTGTAATGATTTGATTACAGTGCCTATCTAAGTTTGAATTCGTACTGACAGGGTTTTTTGCTGCTGAGTATATTGTATTTATATTTTTAGTATCAAATATATATTTTTTAGTCCGTTCTATAGATTTTGTGAGAACTGGACACAGATTTCTACGTCATGTAAGTCTGTTAACTCCCTTCCCTTTGGAAGATGACAACAGTATGAATCATCATGGCAATTTTCAACATTAATATCTGCAAACACCACTGTTTTTGTAAATTATGTACATACCTTTAGTGACTGTATTGATAATGAGGAGAGCTGACTTGCAGTTTTCAGCTTCTGTACCATTACAATGAGATATTTCAGAACAGGTGCTTGACATCTATCTCTATCCCTCCTACTCATACCCAACTTGACAATTCACCCTATGACACATTAAATATCCGGTGGGACCTAAAGAATCCATAACACCTGACCAGCTTTATTTCTTGTTTTACAGATCCGCTGGTCATATTTTTTCAAGAATAAAAATTAAAATTAATTTTACCCGCTCAAAAAATAAAATCCTAATGTTTTTAGTGGCCAAATAAATCAAGAAATATTTTCCAGATTGTTTCTTGCCCCATATACACTTAAAAAACTGCCAATAGTAAAATACTTTCAGTACTTATAAGGAATATTACTTTGACTGGTGATTTTTATTTTTGTTTTTTTTCCCTCCTGCCTTTGGGTTTTCTGAGGACAAAAATCTTTAAAACAAAAAACAAAATTGGTCTGGCATTACAGACAGTCCCAAAGTGCTTGCAAATAAACAGAGCCAGGTAAGTTTGTGAACAAGCCCCCTCCCACTTACCATTGTCTTCTTGGTGTTCTTGTAGTATGGGTTCCAGCCCACACTCATACACATCTTGTGTACTTCTCCACCGTCAACGTTGGCCCAGCCGTAGTAGACGCCAGTGGGCATATCTGCCGGAAGCTTCTCCACAACATTCTCGGGGAAGTTGGCTGAAGAAAATACATATTATCATCACTATCAGATTAAGACAGATGAATGCAGCAAAGAGGGTTGGGTAATCCTGGCACAGTCAGGTTCTCTGGGTTCATCATCAGGCCAAGGCCATAATCCCCTTTACGTGCAGCCCAGACAGCAAATGGGACTTCTCCCAGGAAGCACTGCCTTGCTGGACACCTTTACAAAGAATGCGTAGACTCCTCTACACTGCAGCCTTCTGCAGTACCCTGAGTATCAGGACTGAGTTCCTGCTAGCCAACCCGGTGTAGCAGGCCATTTCCTCCCCGGTTTAAACTTTCCCCGGGGAGAATCTGGCCTAGGCCAACTTTCCCCGGGGAGGTTTTGTCCTAGGATATTCTTACCCGGGGGAAAGTTTGGGCTAGGCTAATGTGTCCACCCACCCCCACCCCACACACACACTTTTCCCCGGGCCAAACTTTTCCCCTGTTTAACTAGTATATTTTGTTCTGTTTTCTATGAAATGGGGAGATTCTGGCCTATTTAGGCCACTTCTTCCCAATCCTTGTTCTCATATCTAAAGGGGGAGATTCTGGCCTACCTAGGCTACTTCTTCCCCACCCTTGTTTTTATATCAAAAGGGGGAGATTCTGGCCTAGCTAGGCTACTTCTTCCCCACCCTTGTTTTTATATCTAAAGGGGAGATTCTTATATCAAAAGGGGAGATTCTGGCCTAGCTAGGCTACTTCTTCCCCACCCTTGTTTTATATCAAAGGGAGATTCTGGCCTACCTAGGCTACTTCTTCCCCACCCTTGTTTTATATCAAAGGGAGATTCTGGCCTATTTAGGCCACTTCTTCCCCACCCTTGTTTTTTATATCAAAGGGGAGATTCTGGCCTAGCTAGGCTACTTCTTCCCCACCCTTGTTTTATATCAAAGGGAGATTCTGGCCTACCTAGGCTACTTCTTCCCCACCCTTGTTTTATATCAAAGGGGAGATTCTGGCCTAGCTAGGCTACTTCTTCCCCACCCTTGTTTTATATCTAAAGGGGAGATTCTGGCCTACCTAGGCTACTTCTTCCCCACCCTTGTTTTTATATCAAAAGGGGGAGATTCTGGCCTACCTAGGCTACTTCTTCCCCACCCTTGTTTTTATATCTAAAGGGGGAGATTCTGGCCTACCTAGGCTACTTCTTCCCCACCCTTGTTTTTATATCAAAAGGGGGAGATTCTGGCCTACCTAGGCTACTTCTTCCCCACCCTTGTTTTTATATCTAAAGGGGAGATTCTAGGCTTCTTCCCCACCCTTGTTTTATATCAAAAATTCTGGGAGGACTTCTCCCCCACCCTTGTTTTTATATCAAAAAGGGGAGATTCTGGCCAACCTAGGCTACTTCTTCCCTACCCCTTACTCTTATAAACCGACAGTAGGTTTGACTTAAATATTGGTACACATTTTTGGTAATTAGTCAATTTCTGCCTCTGAGTTGGGTGTAGTGATTTGAATGCATACATGTTTGAACGGCATATATCTCTAAATCCATCCTCCTCCTGCCGCCATTCCTATGAAGACACATTGCATTAGTTCATCATCTGTCCACCATAAGATGTAAACATTCAATCGCACATTTGATGGGTAAATAAGACGTAATATACACAGGTTGCTTGCTCTCTTATCATGCTGTTCATTATCTAATATTTGTTGTATTTATGTATAAATGTAATGGAATATAATTCACATAAGCTTGTTTACTAATCCATAATCACTTTGGGTGGATGAAATATGATTCAGATATCCATGGGTCAAGTATACCCCTTATTAAACCTTGTCTTTTGAATATAGAATAAGGCAATATACTGTAAACGTATTATATTTCGGGCAGGTTTTATTTTCGCGCTTTTTGCGCAAAACATTTTAGCGCAAAAATTTATACACCGCGAATAAACCTGTCATTCATTCAGTCTAGCCACGCTCGCCCCTGAGTTGTTACCATAACACATCAAATTTGAAGACAGAAATCTACAGGAATCTTAAAATGCAATAAACGCCGCCTGACAAGTTAAGCCACTCTGTTTGTTTTCACTGCTATTAGTGGCGGCCAAAGAGACAGCTGGCAGTTCCGGCAATTACTGATTGCGCGAATAATTGACCGCGTGATGTAGTCTAAACTGTCAATTCCGCGAAAATTGCACCACGCGAAAATAAGTACGTTTACAGTAGTGGAATGATAGATGATACAGATATTGTGTTGGGGTGTTGTTGTTGTGTTGATGTTTACATCTGCTTCCAACTGTTAAGTTGATGTCGCCGACATGGATGCCATATTTAAAGTCATCAGTGAGGGAATAATATTTTGAATGGATATGGACATCCAAATAAAACTGGGTATTTAGTTACAGTTTCGAATATAGTAATGATTTTGACATAAGCCAATTTTTAGTAAGTGGGGATAAGTAAATTATTGAAATATAAAAATAAGTAAATGATGATATAAAACAATAGTAATGATATAATATCTTTGCTTTTATGCTTGCTTTTCTTTTTAATCTCACCTTATAGAAGGGTATTGAAACAAAATGGGAACCATGTACATGTTATATATGAAGATGAAGATGACCTGTAAATTGTTAATGGAACTTGACATCAATATGAATATCTTATCAATGTGTTCACGTGAATAGCTATATCTTGTTTTAGTATCTGACTTTTTCAAGACGAAAATAAACATGAAAACAAGGTTGGGGAAGAAATAGCCTAGCTAGGCCAGAATCTCCCCCTTTTGATATAAGAACAAGGATGGGAAACAAGCAGCCTTTAAAGTTGATTCAAGGGGGGGAAAGTTCTCAAAAATCCACTTTATACTGTGATATGTTGGTGATTAATATAACAATGACCTTCCCAGCAAATGTATGAATATAGAGTGAGTAAATGTTGCTTAACTCCGCACTGCGCAATATTCCAGCTATATGGCGGCGGTCTGTAAATAATCGAGTCTGGACCAGACAATGCAGTGATCAACAGCATGAACATCATTCTACGTAATTGGGATACAATGACATATGTCAGCGAGCCTGACTACCTGATCCCATTAGTCGCCTCTTACGACAAGCACTGGTTACTGAAGACCAGTTCTAATCCAGATCTTCATGGGTCATATGAATAAAGAAGTAGTGAGCAACTACTGTACCAGCATTGAAGCAGAGTCAACAACCTGTGTGAAATCATGGGAAATATGGTTTGTTGAAAGATTTGATAATTAACTGACTTGTATCTTACTAATATGATACTATAAAGAGCATGTAAACATTTGTAAGCATTCATTTTTTTCTACCAGTACAACAGAATGATAAGTGCCATTAATCATAGCTAACTCATCCACAGTTCATTCTAGATTAGTGGTTTATGCAAAATAACTACATGTATATTTGGGGAAAATAAAGTCAATGGCAAGATTTGAAATTATGTGGGGTGCCTGTTGTTCTTGAGGTTAGACCTATTTCTTTGTTTGTATTTCAATTTGGCGCAATGTTGTGGCGAAACCTAAATCTGCACAGTCATCACAAGCACTCCTAAATGCAGATACCTGTTTCAAGGGTTTGACAAAGTGGTTAATAGATGAGGGTCTTCACAGGGGGAAATGCATGGCAGTAAAATCTGGACCCTTTCCTGGGTAGTGAGTATTTTGGGGTTAGTTAAAAAGACCCTTGATCAGAAGAGAAACTGGCAAGATGTATCTAAAATGAAAAATAAACTCAATGTCAGTCACCAGGAATACATGGTTGGTTTGTTCCACCAATATTCCAGCTATATGGCAGTGGTCTGTAAATAATTGAGTCTGGACCAGACAATCCAGTGATCAACATTATGATCACCGATCTACACAATTGGGATACGATGACATGTGTCAACCAAGTCAGCGAGCCTGACCTCCTGATCCTGTAAGTTGACTCTTACAAGAAGCATGGATTACTGGAGATCAATCGAACTGGATCTTCATGGGTTCCATTTTTTACACATGTACTAGGGGGGGTCAGAAAATTTGCATATAAAAATATCAAAATACTGAGCTTAAAATTATGGGAGGGTGTAATTGATTTTGTACATGACATGAAGAAAGAGGGGATGAATGAATACATGAATGAATGATAATTGATTTGTATAGCGCCTGGTTTCCAGATTGGACATGACTGCTCAACGGCGCTTGTTGAAGTGAGCGGAAAAAAGATGTCTTCAGATGAGTTAGAAAAGAGTCTTTTGTTTGACAGTTTCTGATTTCCAGTCTTAGAACATTCCACAGTTTTGGAGCTGCAAAGCATAGACCCACTTCACCCATCTTTGTTTTAGTTTTAGGATCTTGAAGTAGTTTATCATCGGCTGATCTTAAAGTTCTTGTGGGTTGGTAGTGAAGTAACATGTCATTAATATAGGTTGGGGAGTTTTCATCATTCAGTGCTGAATATGTGATAGAAAGAGTCTTGAAAGTGATGCAGTGCTCTACGGGTAGCCAGTGGAGTGATTTCAGGACGGGGGTGATATGGTCAGTTCTCTTGGTACCAGTCAGCATCCTCGCAGCACTGTTCTGCACTTGTTGCAGTAGTTTGATGTTAGTGGCAGTAGTCCCATTGAGGGGGGCATTTCCATAGTCAAGACGTGATGTGACACAGGCTTGGATAACTGTCCTCAGACTGTCATTGTCAAGGTATTTCTTGATCTTGCTGATCTTAAATAGCTGGAAGAAGGCAGATCTGCATGTTGACTTGACATGGGTTTTCATCGTCATGTTTGTCGAACTTGACTCCCAGATTTCGCACGTCATTGCTTGGCTTGATATGACTGCCACTAATCTCAAGAGTTACATCTGGGATTTTGGGCTGTAATTTTCCAGAGCTAATAGTCATGAATTCTGTTTTGCAACTGTTGAATTTGAGTGCATTTGCTGTCATCCACTGTTGAATATCACTGATACAATGTTCAAGCTGTAACTTGGAAGCAACTACTTGGGTAGGTTTTGGGATCACTTAGTGTGATCATAAATTTTTAAGGTGTGTGTCGTTTGTGTGTGTGTGTGTGTGTGTGTGTGTGTGTGTGTGTGTGTGTGTGTGTGTGTGTGTGTGTGTGTGTGTGTGTGTGTGTGTGTGTGTGTGTGTGTGTATGTGTGTCATTCATACTGTACATGCTCCTACATCCCAACTGCTTTCTCCCATATACCACGAACTTAATGTGATGTCTATAAGAATTAGGAACTGTGCAAATGTATTGTTATTTCTGTTGTCCTTCCATGTGAACAATGTATAATATATCCTCGTGTCATGTAAGTTCGATCACTTAAGAACTGTCGCTGAATTTTCAAAGTTATATTCATATAATCTTATTTTCAAATCTCTTACCTCTAAACTTGTTTATTTATGTCAAACATTTCCAAAATCCAGGTATTTTTACTGCTTTTCACAATCGCGGCATGGCCGCCCTCTCACTGTCAACACAAGTGACCCAGAAAGCTATGTCACATAAGTTCGATCATATGATTGGCCGGCTTGTCGCGTAAACAGGATGACTTGTAAGGACGATCTCTTGTGTCAAATTCAGAGCTAGAGCAGTCCCAAGTAATTTTATGGTATTTATGTCCATGAAACGTTCATTTTATGTTTCAATACTTCTAAAAACGATGAAAAGTCACAAATATTCAGCTTATATTCAAGTATTATGCAGGGAATTATTCTTCAGGCTCATCGTGACGGGCATCAAACCTCAGAATGTAGACAAACACCACGAACTGGCTAGCAGAAACGTAAATGTGTTCTGTGCTGACATGTAGGGTGGGTACATTGTGCCAAGGTTGTATTTATCAATGAGGCAATAGCTCGAACTTCATCAGGTACAAATTCACGGAAATTCTCAAAAAGCATTAAGTTTTCTATAAGAAATGACCCTTACTTGTTTCCAAAGTTTTAAATTTTGACAAGGATATCACGTGTCTGGACATGTCACAATTAGACCAGCAACGTAAACAAACAGAAGACAGGGGTGCTGTCAATTTACAACGTGTGACATTTATACTGTTTACATTTTATTGGAGCTGATAAAGTTACATTATTGATCTAGGGTTAAAAAGTAGTTGTTTGCTGAAAATGAGCTATAACTTACATTTGGTAACATGACACGAAACATTTTCCGGTCCAAACGAATGAAAGTGGTGTCACCAGAAGATCAAAGCTGCAGATATCGTAAGTTATCGCTCCGTATTGCGACAATTACCATTCAAAATGGGCGATCGAAGTTACATGACGATCAAACTTATGTGACTTGACGATATTACTAATCAAGCTGATATAACATCGTTTGTTGCCATTTTTATGTGGCAAATCGGACTACATTTTTTAGGCAATTTAGATGTTTTTGTGGCTGATAGATATTTTTTTTCTGAAGCAGTATTGACTTTGTTAGTTGACCTGCTACCACTACCCACTCAGGACCCTCAGAACGATGTGGTTCAATGTCGAACATGAGTTTGGCTTTGACAAGGACGTAAAAAGGTTAGGCCTCTGAGCATTAATACAAATCAAAACTTACTAACACAGTTGTAGGAAGAGGTAAGAGAAGAGTCTAACTACAAGTGTCTAACTACAAGTGTCTATTAAGTAAAGTTAAACAAAAGTCACACAAAAGTCGCAACTCGTATCAAAAAATCAAAACCGCTGTTTGCATAATGCTTAATTTCGCATGGTCCCTAAATATCTGGCTGTACCACAGTTTAAGTGAGAGATATGTCTCAGTAATTATTATCAAAAGTAAAACAGACATACTTGTATTTTCCGGTTCAGGGATGACCCAGCCTATCTCATTCAATCACCCTGACAAAACTATCTAGAAATTTCGGAATTTCTCATGGCAGCTGTACATTGGTTCTTTCGTCACTGACCGAGTTATTACATTTCTGAGTATATTCCTTGTGGGCTTATCACATCACGTTACCTGTTGGAATACCGAGCTCCTTGCTGCCACGACCAAATCCTTTGACCACTTCACCTTCTGCGTAGTGAGGGAGATATTTCTCAGCCATCCTTACACAACTAAATATTCCTCGCGTTTGCAGACGACGCTAGGGGGCGCTGTGACAAGGGAGAGCACTTTGTTTGTGTCCTGCTCAATGGAAAGCTCCGAACACAGTTGGCTTCTCATTTGCTTTACTAGTAACAACTAACTGTTTAGGGTACGCGCTGTGTGAAGCTTTGTACGTTTGCACGTACCAGGAATTTCTGTTCCTGTTCCGAGTAAAAACCGGAACCAGGATGTGAGGAAGGGTCCTTGTGTGTCCCACAAACCTTGAAGTTGAACTATTCCGCCCAATGAAAGAAGCAATTCTAGATTTCTCATTGTCTCGTTCTGAATCACCCAACTCCTTCTCGCTCCTAGTTCCATGGAGTTATTTAATTCGTAAAAAAATACATACAATGTGTGTGTGTGTGTGCGTGAGAGAGAGAGAGAGAGTGTGTGTGTGTGTGTGTGTGTGTGTGTACGTGTGTGTGTGTGTTTTCCGTGATCGATACTCATAATGATGATTACTGGATGATTATTTACAGACCACCGTCATGAGTGATCGAGTGCGTACGTGCGTGTGTAACTTACACACGCACGTACGCACTCGATCACTCATGACGGTGGTCTGTGAATAATAGACTATATATCAAGTGTTCCTGGATTTCATCACAGTGGTAAACATTTTAGAGCGACTACCTCACACGTTAGGCTCTCACGTCGTTACATATAGATATCTACCTACAGAGTCGTGCAAAAAGTATTCGGCACCTTGACGTAATTTCCATAGACTTACATGTTAATTTGGTGTAGCATAAATAATTTTCATGAATTAAATTTTCGTAAAATCCAAGTCAAATTTTGTACTTTGGGGGAATCATCTTTCCTACAATCACACAATTTCTGTTTAATTTTCCGTTGCTTCTTTATCGAATGACAACAATTTAACCAACGTATGTACAGTGCCGTGAACTCCTTTAACATGGCGGCCTATGGGATTGTGCATTGTGGAACAATGCGTAAGTTGATAAAAGTGATGTCATTAGTTAAATAGTGGTCGGAAAATTGAACTGAAATTATTTGCGCAGAGCAGAGATGATTTCAAATTTGCCTGTCAAATTTTACAAAGATCCATCCTAAACTCACTTCATTAAAATTATTTATGCTACACTGAAATAGCATGTAAGTCTATGGAAATTACGACAAGTGCCGAATACATTTTGGACTGACTGACTGAGTTTAGTTTTACGCCGCTTTTAGCAATATTCCAGCAATATCACGGCCGGGAACACCAGAAATGGGCTTCACAGATTGTACCCATATTGGGAATCGAACCCGGGTCCTTCGCGTGACGAGTAAACGCTTGTACCACTACGCTACCCCACAGCCCTTGATGATATACAATCACCGTTTTACTTGAGCGCAAATTTCATAACTTTCGATCTTCAAATACATAATGTCAACACATTGTATTTATATAACTGTTATTCATGAATTCATGATTCTCGCATCACGTTCACTCAAAATATGTTTAGAAAAGTAGTCGATATTTTATCAGCTTATATTTAGGCACTGATTTGGAGTTAATGGAGTAAAACAATATTTATTCATTCATAATTCATTGATACCCTGGTCGTGAAGTCAATTCTTGGTGTCCCCCGCCGTAATACTGCTGGAATATCGCTCCAAGCGACGTAAACACTCACTCACTCGGAGAAAGACTGTTGAGTCGGTGCAGCTAACATTCGTTTTATTGCAGTAAATACTGAGCTGTAATGATGTTATGCAAACATTTTTTAGGTTTCAAAAATATGCCATGTGGAGTTGTTGCTACTATTTCCAAAACGAGGATATGTTTTTTTGTAACTATACGTCACGCTGAAATGCATATCATGCAACAGGACAATTCCAGAAACTGACGAAAATGATCAACATTCAGCTGCCAGCGTTCCTCGCACTCCTCAATGAAGAACGGACTAATATTACCAGTATTCCCATTTTGGCTAGGGTACATTTCTATTCAGGTACATACCTGTCGTACCCGTCCCGACAACAACCAGTTCGTTAGCCTGGTTCCACAGTTGCTTAACAGACAGACAGCAATCAGTCGTGGTCAACGGTTATTCGTCTATCAGCCAACCTGTCCGTTCGGGAGTTCCCCAGGGATCTGTCTTGGGGCCGCTACTGTTCCTCATCTATAAAAATGACTTAACCAAGGTTTATCAAGTAATATAAGGCTTTTCACCGACGACACATCGCTGTATGTTGTAATAGAAGACGTTACACAAGCACACCGGTTATTGAACGAGGACTTAAGTGAAATTTCCAATTGGGCTGAGACTTGGCAAGTAACTTTCAGTCCCGAAAAAACCGAAGCCATGCTTTTTACAACTAAAACAAAACCAAGTCAGAAGTTTGATCTATTTTTTAATAACACTAAAGTAAAAGAAGTGACAACGCATAAGCACTTGGGCATCGTATTCCAAGAAAACGGTAAATGTCACAGCCATATTGACTCTGTTGTTAACAAAATAAGTCCATTAATAAACTGCCTACGTAGCTTTAAATACCGTCTTAGTAGGAAAAGTCTCGAAATTCTGTATGAATCGTTCATTCTACCTATATTTGATTACTGTGACCACATTTGGCATAATTGCACTAAAGACCAAGAATTAAGATTCGAAAAATTACATATGGATGCAATTAGAACTATAACCGGTGCAGTTCGTCGAACTAATCATGAAAACTTACTGAGAGAAGTAGGATTAAGTTCCCTTGCTGAACGCCGATACTGTCACCGGTTGAGTTTATTTTATAAAATGAAAAACGGTATGACACCCTCATCACACTATCTATCACTGTTAGTCCCCCTTCTGTTGCAGAAAGGACTGACTATAATTTACGTGATTCGGCCAACCTCAGAGCAGAAGGCTCAAGGTCAGTCAGTCACGGCCGGACATTTATTCCTTCTGTTGTTCAAGACTGGAATAACTTCAGTCACACAATTAAAAATGCACAAACTGTGAAACACTTTAACCTTCTTATCAATCAGGATAGACCTCTTACACAAGACTTTAAACGGTATGTAAACTATGGTTCACTGCACTTACAAATAATTATGTGTAGATTAAGATTAGAATGCAGTAACCCAAAGGCAGATATGCACAGAAGATTCTTAGTTGAAAATCCTTCATGCCAATGTGGCCATCCAACAGAAGATGTCTATCATTACTTATTCGTCTGTCCAGTATACCAACACATACGCAAAGATAAATATTTCTTCACACATAACATAAGTATCATAGATATCCTACATGGGAGAGGTGTACCTGAACAAGACGCTCTAAAAAATATTGACTCTGTTATTCAATATATTACAGCAACTGAGCGATTTCCTGAATGACAAGAACCATTTTATTCTGGTCGACACGTTTCTTTCCAAGTTTTATTCTTTCTTTCTATTGTTGCGATGATTAATCTTTAATCTTTAAAACTGAATAAGAAGACACTTTTCCTTGTCCGCCACCTAAGTTATTATTGTACCAAAATAAGTGCACGTAAAAATTTGTAATATTTCACTTGATTCCGCACATCTAACATCTACTATCTTCTCGCATTTAAAATTGATCTTCCATGCTCTAGAATTTATGTTTTATGTATGTCGTGTATAATTGTCTTAATATGTTGTAATATGTAGTGTACCCTCATTGTATATTCTGCACCATGTGGAAAGGCATTGATATAAGCCACAGGCTTGTTTGCCAATCCACTCTATTTAGGAGATAAATTCATTAATATATAATGTGCACATGCTCTATTGAATAATAAATATCGTTTAAAACAACAACCTTACAACGATACTAGGGTCCAAACTTGGTTAGTGTGTGACTAGAAATAATGAGATCACTCTTTGTGAGATCTGGCGGAAAAGTTCGACTGTGTTCAATCACAAATAACATCCCCCAATTTGAAGTTCAATCAGATTCAACGCTGCAACTTGATTATGTATGAAACCTGTGAAGATCCAGCTTCGAATTGGTCTTCATCAACCCATGCCTGTCCTAATAGGTGACAAACGGGGGTCTGAGGGTTTGAGACATCGAGTTTAGACCCACAGTGAGGGATTTTATGAACGCTTCACTCAACATAAGCCAACGCTGTTTGCACTTAAATGTTGACAGACTGCCTTCACGCATTGGAAACTGACGTCTGTCAAATTTGCCTTCTTTGATGAAAATCAGAAATATTGGCAGCTGCAAAGAAAAATTTAAATGGACATAAATGGGATTTCTGGGAGCGAGTTCGAAAATTAGATCGAAATTTATTCCCTCTATGATGGCAGGGGTGGCAAAGATCCATCACATATATAACCCATGACAAGTGTGTTATCGATAGCATATGATGGCTGATTAGGGCCATCGCTTTCTCGTCTTAAAATTCGAAAGCGATGGCCCTAATCAGCCACCATAATAGCACGATGTTTGTATTGGGCCATGAAACCAAGCCGCGAGACGAACGAGTCACCAGCCGCCCCAACTGTGTCATCTGGACATGGGGGTGAGGGGTTGTTCAGGGGTGCAGCGTCGCTAACCAGGGGAATACCAGATTATGAAGAAAATAGTTTCCAGAACACCCCTCCTTTTGTGCTGAAAGTTTGTTAAATGACCACTGAAACTCGGGTGAAAAAGAAGTGTGCACCCCTCCTTTTCTCAATAGTGTGCACCCCACACACCCACACACCCCCTTTCTCAAAAAGCTGTATCCGCCCCTGGTTGTCAGGCAGACCTGGCGTAAACATGGTCTCAGTGCCAGATGTCAGTATAACTGATATTGGGAGTGACAAGACTGGCTCGCTGTTCAAGGTGTTATTACCACTATATACTCCCGGATTGCCAAACGCTCAGTATTCAGGGTTTTACTGCACTTTCATAAGAAATACAACTTCTGTTTAATGGAGACAATGTGTGTAAGTGCATGTAATGTTTTACAAAACGTGCTTAAACACTTCGGTATCTTTAGTTACCATCCAAAAGGTTACAAAAGTGTGGAAGATTTGCAGGAGGAATATCGGGATGTGTTATACAGAATATAGCCCTCTTTCTGGAGAGAGTTTTGTGCCAGTCCGATAACACTTTTCTTTTCATGATGAAGAATGAGTAGTCTCCCTTTAATCTTCTTTCTTTACATCCACACCAGTAACTGCATCCTGACAGGAGTGCGGACTGACGTGATTCCATAGAAAGTTAAAAACATTCTTTATGCATGATTATGACGGTTCATGCAAATGTATCCTTTCAAAGTCAGGGCTGGTAATTAGATAGATTATATATTGATGAGCAGTATCTATCTATCTATCTATCTATCTATCTACCCTCACGTTAAAAGTAGAAAGCTCAAAATAAGTATTGAAATAGTATTCAGTTATGAAGCCTTTGTTTTTCATCCTACCCAAACAAGGGTTCCCCCAATGTGTACGCTCATAGCTAAGTTTATTTCCCTTGGAACCTTTATAAATCGAGTGATTCTGTGATTGTATCTTCTAAAATGTTATTCGAACTCTGACACAGGATGCAGAAGTCCTTTTGGTTCGGATCGGTTTGTTTTGTTTTAGCTCGATTAACCCTAACGTAACCTACCTTCCTAGGGAACAGGTCAAAAGGGCCAAAGGACAAAACTGCCCAAACTGGAAACGTCAAAAGAGCCAAAGAAAAGTCAAAAGCGCCAAGGGAAAGTCAAAGGAGCCATAGAGTAAAGTCAAAGGAGCCATAGAGTAAAGTCAAAGGGGCCATAGAGTAAAGTCAAAGGGGCCATAGAGTAAAGTCAAAGGAGCCATAGAGTAAAGTCAAAGGGGCCATAGAGTAAAGTCAAAGGGGTCATAGAGTAAAGTCAAAGGGGCCATAGAGTAAAGTCAAAGGAGCCATAGAGTAAAGTCAAAGGGGCCATAGAGTAAAGTCAAAGGAGCCATAGAGTAAAGTCAAAGGGGCCATAGAGTAAAGTCAAAGGCCATAGAGTAAAGTCAAAGGGCCATAGAGTAAAGTCAAAGGGGCCATAGAGAAGTCAAAGGGGATAGATCAAAAAAGGCCATAGAGAGTAAAGTCAAAGGGGCCAGAGAGTAAAAGTCAAAGTCAAAGGGGCCAGAGAGTAAAGTCAAAGGGGCCATAGAGTAAAGTCAAAAGGGCCATAGAGTAAAGTCAAAGGGGCCAGAGAGTAAAGTCAAAAGGGCCAGACTTTTAGAAAATAGTAAGATTAGAAGAAATTAATTGCATGTTGTTGCATTAGTTCTAATCCTAAAACTCTAAGAGTGTCTCAGTGTTGTTTATTTAAAACATCTCAGAGTGGTTAAGTGTTTCTTTTATGAATATAACTTCTTTGATTGGCATTCTAGAAGTTGGGTAGATGAAGAATGACGATATGTCGAAACGTCACCTATACAGAATAAAGAAGTTGTATATCCATAAAAATAGTCCTCATTCTTTATGAATATAGTCAACCATACAACTGTTTATTTAATGATTTCACGAGGTTTTAACAGAGGCACTGGTGACAACTACACCAGTCGGTTATCTAAACAAGATTAACATTCTAATTAGTTGTGAATGGTCTCATGTCTCGGAATGCAAGCACGAAATGTACTGATAGGTATATTGAGAAATATAAAAATACTCGATGATTTAAGCTTAACATCCTTTTCAGATCATTTGATGTTAAAATCAAACCAATTTTAGAAATGAACTGGTGTAATGAGTTGAGAATGTCACTATTTATTGAGCATGAGTGAGTTTGTGAGTTTCTACGGAAGCGTCCTAGTGCCACAGTCAGATTTTTTTTATCTCCTAATTAGGTGATACTATCTCCTAATTAGGAATTAATATCTCCTAATTAGGACATAGTTATCTCCTAATTAGGTGATACTATCTCCTAATTAGAACTTAGCTATCTCCTAATTAGGTGATACTATCTCCTAATTAGGACTTAATATCTCCTAATTAGGACATAGCTATCTCCTAATTAGGACTTAGTATCTCCTAATTAGGACTTAATATCTCCTAATTAGGACTTAAGGATCTTATAAATATGTTTGAAAAAGTCAACCAGTAGTCATTCACTTCTTCTGTTTGGGTTTAGCATCTTGGATGAAGTCATGGATGAAAGCATATGCATTTGTTTCATGTTGGACATGAAGTATTCAGAAATTGTGTCTTGTTTGGCCCATGTAAATGGCATCATTATCAGCATGAAGACTTTGAAAAGGAAATCAAAGAGACCGAAACTGTGTAGGCAAGACATAATAGTGATATTGCAGAAGTTGCTATGTTCGTAGTGAAAGTGAGTAAGTGAGTATGGTTTTACGCCGCTTTTAGCAATATTCCAGCAACATCCTGGCGGGGGACACCAGAAATGGGCTTCACACATTGTACCCATGTGGGGATTCGAACCCGGGTCTTTGGAGTGACGAGCCAACGCTTTAACCACTAGGCTACCTCACCGCCCCTATGATTTGAAGAGACACATGAGAGTCAAACATTCTGATGAATGCCTAAATGTGGTTCCACTGACGCTTAGGAGATACTAAGTCCTAATTAGGAGATAGTATCACCTAATTAGGAGATAGCTATGTCCTAATTAGGAGATATTAAGTCCTAATTAGGAGATATTAAGTCCTAATTAGGAGATAGTATCACCTAATTAGGAGATGAAAAAAATTCTGACTGTGGCACTAGGACGCTTCCGTAAGTTTCTGTTGGGTTTATCATGGTTTTAAATTGATTCAGGGAAATAGCGTTTACAGCTCCATCGGGCAATAGATTCCATGACATAATAGCGCTCGGTAAAAATGACTGAGAATATCTTTGCGTTCTACAGTTAACAGTTTGAATGGAAGTACTATTTCTAAGATTATAGTTGCTTTGTTTAAATACTCTACCTGGTACAAGATCGTTTAGATAATCAGGAGTCATGTTGATTGACAACCTGTGTGATGATGTGTGGAGTGATGATGTCTGTTGTAGACTTGAAAGATGTGTGAATTATGAAATTTGAACTACCTATGAATACATGTATTTGATTACATATCAAGAACTGAATGTATGATTATCACACTATATATTATTACTACATATTGATACAAATATAATAAAACATATTAAATGTATATTAGTTTGTATATGCTTATTTCAATTCAATTCTTTATTACAGAAGTGTAGGCCATCGGCCCATAACTACATAGGTTACATTTACATGGCAAAACATGGTGTGTACAGTATAGATTGATAATTTTTAACATCTTAGATACATTGCATGATAGATAAAGCTAGCTAAGTTATTTATAAGTTTACAATCTGATGATGACATGAGGTGTTTGAATTTGGCTTTACTTGGGTTGATACAATAGATTTTAGGTAAATGGTTCAAGCGGAGCTGTTGGAATTTGGAACACACGAGGAGAAGATGGTATTCATCCTCAATATAACCTTCATCGCACTGTAAACATAATCTATCATTTCTATCTATATTATAATACCTTCCAGTTTCTATACGTAACTGATGTGAAAAACATCTAAACTGAGCGAGTGCTACTCTAAACTTTTTAATGTTAATCACATTTAAATACAATTCCCTGGACAATGATATTTTGAAGTAAGAATAAAACATAGATTTGCTGCCATTTTGAAGTGAACTATACCAATTCTGTTCATGAATACATTTAAGTCGACTCACAAATTCAGATAAAAACGAGGTAGGAGAAATAACCGATTGCTGTTCCCAAACAAAACCAAAACCCAAACTGTACAGCAGATCTCGACACTTCGACGCCCAATTAACTTTATTATGATCTAAAGCCATTAACATCATATAATAACATTTTTTGGGATGACGAGAATCAGACATACTCAATGATTTTAACCAATACTTTATTACCCTTTTTATATGCTAAGATATATAGGGGATACCGCCCACATTCACCACGAGCTATATTATTAGTTGTAGAGATCTTAACGCCTAAAAACCGTTTGCAAGCCAATGTGTACACAGATTCAACATAATCATTCTGACAGAATCCCCAGACCTCGGCACCATACAGCAGAATAGGAGATATTTTCATATCAAATATCTTAAAGTATAATTCATGAGATATATTACCAAGCTTACTTATATTTTAAGAACACCAAATAAAGCCTTGTTACCTTGCAAAGCTGCATTAGAACAATGACTAGACCAAGACAAGCCCCTTGTGAATGTTATACCTAGATACTTATATGAGGTTACCGCTTCCAACTTCCTTCCATTATAAAACCAACTTTCTCTTTTTGATAAAATACCACCTTTCTGAAAAACGACAACTTTTGTCTTATCCAAATTGACCTCAAGACCGTATTCTATACAAAACCTTTCTAAAACATCGATGCGCTTCTGTAGCCCTCCAATAGTATCAGATATAAGTGCGATGTCATCCGCAAAAAGAAGAATAAATATTTGAATAACATCAGGATGTAATTGAATACCTGGACCTGAACTTCGTTCTACCTCAACAGCCAACTCGTTGATAAAAATCGAAAACAACAGAGGGCTAAGGACACAGCCCTGACGAACACCACGTGAACAAGGGAAAAATCCTGACAACACATTATTAAATTTTACGCTAGCCTTAACGGATGAATAGATGGACTGTATAGAGTTAACCATTTTGGGGGAAACACCTCTAGATTTCAAAACTGACCATAATTTCAAACGACTTACACTGTCGAATGCCTTAGCAAAATCCACGAACACACAATAAAGTTTAACCTTTTGCTTACTAAGGTACCTCTGGATAATAGACTGGAGGGTAAGGATATTATCAATGGTGGAGTAATCATGACGGAAACCAGCCTGTGACTCTGCAATTTTACCATATGCTTCACACCAATACGTTAACCTCCTGTTTAGTATAGACACATAAAGCTTGCTAAATACACTAAGAAAAGAAATACCTCTATAGTTAGATGGAGAGTGTATATCACCTTTCTTATATAAAGGAACAATGACAGCCTCCGACCATGATTCTGGAAAGTAAGCATATTCAAACATGACATTGAAAAGCACTGTAAGATATGGTACCAGAATGTCTGTTGTTTATTTGAAAAATTCAGGAATTAATAAATCAGTACCTGAGGATTTGCCACACTTCAGTCCTTCAATGGCGGTTAAAATTTCCTCTTGTGTTATAGGAGAGTCTAAAATGGAGCGTGTCATATCATCACAATTATCAGAGTCAGTTTCATCGTTAACATTGGCGTCTTCGGCAGTGACATCCTCTGATATAAACAGGTTTTTGAAAAAATCAGCCCATTCAACAATGGTTATATTAGGAACACGAGTATAAGCAGTATGGGACAGCCCTTTTAATGTAGACCAAAATGATTTACTGTGATGGAGACATGTTGAAATTTTATTGCTCACAAGTTCATAATATGTTTTCTTTTTATTTCTAAGTAGAGGTGTGTAGGCATTCCGGGCTTTAATATAATTATTTAGATGAACATCATTTTTGTGACGACGAAATACTTTAAGAAGTCGTTCCCTTTCTGATCTATGGAATCTACATTCCGCATCAAACCATGGTTCGGTGTGTATGAGTCTAGTTTTGTTATGGCGCTACATACTTCACATACCGCTTCTGTAAACTGAGTGACAACCTCATCAATGTCTTCAACGAGTAGTGTACATTTCTCAAATATGTCAACAACAGCAGGTAACAGCAAGTTCTCCCTGAACTGTTGAAGATACTCTATGTCCCATACATAGCGGTCCGTCACACGTATTGCGCGTGCTCCTTCAGCTCTGTCGTCGGTGGCAGGATCACGTGACTGAAATGAGCACGTTAACGGTAGATGGCATGACTCAGCTCGTGAAACAACTTCAAAATGTTTACAATATGGAAATAGGCTATTAGATACAATAATATAATCGATTACACTAGATCCACTCTGATTAATGAACGTAAAGTCGCCGATACTGGCATCTGCACCACAACGGCCGTTTAGGATGGACATGTTAAGAGTAGCACACATATTCACCAGAACACGACCAGCACTGTTGATAATATTATCACACGATGACCTAACAATGTTCACACTATCCTCCAACGACGACATATCCTCATCCCCTAAAATATCAGAGATATCATTATCGATGACATCGGATAGTGTTCCCGTTCGAGCATTCAAGTCGCCACCAACAATCACATGCACATCTTTATTTATAGATCCGAGTACTTCAACAAGTGAGTTATAGAATAGTGTGATACCACACTTAATCTGTTTGTGTGTATACCAGGTAGAGCCACTTGGATTTACATATACGCTGGCATATAGGACGTCTTTATCCAGTGAAAAGGCGGTCTTGTCAAATAACAAGAATACAGCATTCTCTGTGATTTTAGAAGTTTTCACATAAATATTAAGTGACTTTTGCACAAGAACAGTTATACCTCCTGACGGTCTTCCTCTTATAGCTGTTTTAAGAGCGTTGATACTGTAAGATATGTGTTTATGGAAAATATGGTCATAATCATAATCAACAGTCCATGTTTCTAGAAGTCCAATAATATCTGAATCAGTGATGTAGTCGGTAAAGCATGTATCTGAAAGTTTATTGAGGAAACCAGAGATATTCCAAAAAAGAAATTGTTTGCTTACGCACAACGTCGTAGGGTTGTGTAGCTGGGCGTGACCACACCCCTATGCACCTGTGGAAGGTGTGTTTACATGAGGAGTTTCCGCTGCACTGGAGCTAGATGTGCCTGTGTTCGAGGTGTCCGTGTTCTCCGTTACTTCCAGCTCGTCGCCGTTCCTGAAGTAGCCACGTTTGTTCTGTGCTCGTAGATCTTGAAGTATTTTCCTATGTCTGTGAGTCAGGTCACTGGCGATCCCATAGCCTTTACTCCTCAGTCCGTTCCGTAGTCCGAGTGAACGTATTTTACAGTCCGAGGTAAAGAATTTGATTATGATTGGCCTGGTACGTTTGCCTTCTGGTGACCGACGTCCGATCCTATGAGCTTCAGCACTATCCTGTGGAGACAGCCGGACACTGTCCGAGTTCAGACCATCATTCAGAATCTCACATGACAAGGCTCTCACATCACTGCGAACTTCTTCAGGTTTTTCGGACACACCATATAGCAAAACGTTATTCCGCCTACTATATTGTTCTAATTTTTCAACTTCATTTTGCAAGAATTACACTCAAGTTTGTCCAAACGGTCACTAACAGCTTCTACATCTAAACGGAGGATAGATTGTTCCCCCTGTATATCCTGAATGTTACGCTTTATGTCGTCTACAGTACTACTTAGTTTCCTAGTTTGAGTTTTTATGTCCCTAATGTCACGAGTAAGTTCGTTCTTCATTGCACGAATCTCCTGTAGAAGATCGTTTTTCATGGCTTCAAAGTCGCTTTCACTAACATGACTAGCCTTGCCGGTGGGTCCCGGGTTTAGTTCAACATCCCCCGAGAGTAGGATATTAGACCAGGTAGACACAACAATGAAACCTGCATTGTATATGGAGCTAAGCAGCACATATGTAGTAGCTAGGAGCTGATAGCCCACGTCGACATACCACGGCCATTCCGTGTATATGGGGTGTACGGGCTGACATGTCCGACCTGCCGGGTCCCATGTGGGTGTGAGAAATTTCCTATTCTCGCTCTCCAAACGTCAAGGGATATTCCCATCGATAACGGTGACTTTACAACACTTTAATAAACCAATATGTCCTGTCAGGTGTTACTCACAGCTTTTGGTTTGGCTTTTGTTGGGTGGTTTAGCGAGAGCGTGTACACACACACGTCTTGTCAGTAGGGGCAGGTAACTCGTGACTCGTGACACGCAACTCCTTTGAAATTGATCTATGGCCCTTTTGACTTTCCATTGGCCCATTCGACTTGTCTTTGGCCCTTTTGTCCTTTTGTCTACAAACGACCGCCTCCGTGGTGTAGTGGTTAGAGCGTCCGCCTGGAGAGCGGAAGGTCGCGGGTTCTATCCCCGACGGCGTCATACCAAAAGACGTTAAAATATCGTACTTGTTGGTCCCTGCCTGGCGCTCGGCATTAATGGGTACAACAAGGACTGGTCGGAGTCAGTATAATGTGTCTGAGTTGGATCTTCATGCTTCACTGCGGCATGGTATCTCAGTGGGCTAGCACTATAAAACCAGCTTCAGTCTGGGCTAGTACAAGCAGCCGCACATACACATGCACACGCATGCACGCCGTCATATGTGCGAAATATTCTCAAGCACGACGTTAAACCCAATTTCACCTCACCTTGACTACAACCCCTTTCCTATGTTGAAATGTTTAAATCTACAATTGCGAATTCAATATTTAGAAAATCGCAAATTTTAGTTAGCCAGATATCACCGGAAAATCACTCGTTTCGTAAAATTGGTATCTAACGATAACTGGCGTAGTAGTCTGTGTATCTCAGCCAAACTCTCCGTGGATATAATTTGACATCATCACGAGGAGTTACGTTTCAACCTTTTCCGTTTGTACACAGCAATGACCCGTGTCTGTGGTGTAAAACTTACCAACTTACCAGATATGAGTGATGTCATATGTCTGATGTCATAGTATCAAGTGACGTCACACTGTCCTGCAAAGCATTGTGATGCAGTTCCATTGTAGTCTATATCCTGTGGGTGATCGTTTTGGCCGATTAGATTAGGCGGCTTCGTTGTGTCAATGAGTTTTGAGGAAACTAGCTTCAATTTTAAAGCGTTTGTAATATTTCAGTCTTATAAAACAACTTATTTGAAAGCTGGCAACTTTAATGTGTATAAATTCCACAAACGAACAAACAGCAGCCAATGCGTATCTAAAGCGGACGTAAAATATTACGGTAATGTCCGCAAAACAAATAATGTGACTGACGGACTCCGAGGTGGGTCAGATCAATTTGATTTACTGTGGTTTGTTTTTTAAAATATTGAGTCTGTGGTCAGAACAAATACAATAAATATGTATCGTTCCCTTAGTTAAATGTGTATGATAGCAAAATGTCATTTAGAAAGTGGCCAAGAGTAGCATATGGTGTTACACTTTCTCAGTAAAGTACAGATTCTAGTACTTTTGCTGGGTCTGAGTCCCATCCGGGGTTCGAATCCGCTCTACTTAGAAAGTCGCGGTGGCTGAGCGGGCTAGGCGTCTGACTTTGTGAGCTGGCGATTAGGTGCCTGACTCTGAGAGTGTAGGTTCGAATCCAGGATGGGACTCAGCCTAACAAAGGTACTATAAAGTGTACTTTACTAAGATAGTGTAATCCCAACTGTAACATATGTTACATGTACAGGGTATACCGGACAAGATGCATGACATCTCACTGCACGTCGTTATTTACATTTGCCGTATGTATACATTTCTCACATTTGCCGTATGCCTGTTTATTGTTTTACGATGCACTCACTCATCAGTGTCCCAATTATATAAAGGTGGTTGGTAAATAATCAAGTCTGGACAAGTGATTGACATCATGAGCATCAATCTACGCAATTGGGATTCGATCACATGTGTGGGAGTTCGAGTCAGTGAGCCTGACCACACGATTCCCTTAGTCAACTCCTACGACAAACATGGGTTGTTGAAGATCACTTCCGACCCGGATCTTCTCAGGTAATTCGTCGTATTTGGTTGAACTTTGTATAACCGACAATACTTTGAAGGGACCATTTCAAAGATCAGGCTTCTTGTTTATTCTTTTTATTCATTTTCCAATCTACCAAGAGGGTCCAAGAGAATTTTCAAATCTACAGCAGTACTTTAAGCACGAATACACACTTTTGGAAAGCTGGCAATATTGATTTCAAAATTCAAGATCAATTTGGAATTTGTAGTCGTGTCGATTTTGTTGAAAACTATGAGTGATTTTACGCTGCTTTTAGCAATATTCCAGTAATATCACGGCGGGGGCACCAGAAAAGGGCATCATACATTGTACCCATGTGTGGAATGGAACCCGGGTCCTCGGCGTGACGAACGAACGCTTTAACCACCAGTCTACCCCACCTACCTACCTACCTACCTACCGAAAGAGAGAGAGAGGGAGAGAGAGAGAGAGAGAGAGAGAGAGAGAGAGAGAGAGAGAGAGAGAGAGAGAGAGAGAGAGAGAGAGAGAGAGGAGAGAGAGAGGAGAGAGAGAGGGAGGAGAGAGGGAGAGGAGAGAGAGAGGGAGGGAGAGAGAGGGAGGAGGGGGAGGAGGGAGGGAGAGAGAGAGGAGGAGAGAGAGAGGGAGGGAGAGAGAGAGAGGGAGGGAGAGAGAGGAGAGAGAGAGGAGAGAGGAGGGGAGGGAGAGAGAGAGAGAGGAATGGGGATACAGGGGGAAGAATGGGGAGCGCCCTCAACACTCATCCCGCCGTACTAAGGATATACGCACGAGGTGACATCTGTGTCACGATCTCGGCGTCATGTTTCCTGTGGAGGTGTGGAATACAGTAGCTATAACATTGACACGGGTCGGGTCCTTTAACACGATGCGTACATAAAGTATTAGTGTATACATTATAGTACACATTGTGTTAATACCAATGGCGGAACCCGGTCAGTGGAGATTTGACATCTCTTCCATTTGAAAATACAAATGGTATGGTCTCCCAAAGCCATGAACCAACATGATATACCAACACCCAAAGGCTGGTACAGTACCCAACATATACTGATCGGATTGTTTACATACGGATATTTCTCCCGTGTAGTAACTTAAATCACCAGACTTCTGAACATCGATTTTGGATGTGAGAAAACATACTGTTGTTTGGTTTTCTCAGATTGACAGAAGAACTATTACATATGGGCAGTGATGTGGGGTAGCGTTCGCTTGTCGCGCTGAAGACCCGGGTTCGATTCCCACGTGTGTACAATGTATGAAAACCACTTCTGGTGCTCCCCGCCGTGTTGCTGGAATATTGCTCAAGGCGGCGTAAAAGCACACTCACTCACTTTAATAATTACAATTTTACAGATAAATTGTACGTTTACGAATAAACTTAAACAAACACAAAATAAATTTTCCTTGTTAGTAAAAAGAAACAGATTGATTCACCCATACACAAATGAAATCTAATCTAGTCTTATATACATTAACCGGCATGCTGAATATTATCTGTGGCTGAGGAAGCTTTGAACTTGTTTGTTTCCCTGAAAGGATCTATTTTCAAACCATTGAGGTCCATTTCTCTTTGAAGTAAACATCTACTTGCAACGGATACGAACATTTAAATCTTTCGGACTTGTAAGCTCTCAAAATGTAGGTGTGTCGACTTGATTGCAGTTTATCACGACCGATGTTTATGAACTATATTTAACCCGGAAGATCACGTACGTGACGTCATCAGCGAAAGCAGTGCGCATGCGTGCTCAATGGTTGAAGGCGATCAGATCGTTCTTGATTGTAGATAGACCCTTGAAAAATCGTCTCACTTATGTGGATATTTATCTGACCCTGCGAGGAATTTACTAAGGGGTTCCTAAGGAACTTGTCTATCACTTTGTCTTTCAAATCTAGTCCCTAGCAGCTAGCCACCGATACAATGAGGACGTTTCTCCTGGTGTTTATATGCAGTGTCGTCCAGTTGATCAGCCTATCAGGTGAGTGACTTTCATAGAGGAAGGGTTTCAAAGGTGGCAGGGAAGACCTCGGGTAGAAATGGGGCTGTATTGTAGACTGAATACTATATCAAACCTAGCAACGCTAAGAAATGATTTGAAAAGCTTGTATTTTTTCAGTGATGTGTTTTGTTTGCGTCCTGAATCATAATGTTTACATACTGTAAATGACGTCCGAGATAGTTATGACTTGGTGACATTCAAGTCGGTGTTGTAAAGTGCAGGGACACAAGGTATACAAACTATCAATCATCTCCAGAGATGAAATATACAAACATGACAGTTATAATTGACAGTGAACTTCATCAATAACTGTAGCTATTAGCTTACTAAACAGCTAACAATGCCACCATACTGAGTTCACTGTTGATGATAATAGCTTATTATCATGGTAATCAGATTGTTGTAAATTCAATGTACTGTGTGTTAGTTCGAAGCACTACACTAAATATAAATGTATATCAATACAAAGACAGAGCTGTTGCTGGAAGAGAGGTATTTACTTGCTTGTTAAGTGTGTCCGAAGAAGTCTGGTGTCAGGTTGAGTGGCACATGATTCTAAAGATTTGCACGACATGAGCCCTGACTCAAATATGCACTAAACAGGTGTCTCTTGAAATGAACATGAACAATGGTAGTTCTTGTCAATACCATAATATTATACGGTATAAATTTATAGGGCCCTTAAATTCACATTGCAAAAAGCTTTCAAAATTAAGCAGATCTATTAAAATCATGGGATCTGTGTCATAATCTTTATGATCAAAATTGTAAGGTTTGTCTCTGTCTCTGTGTGTGATGGTGGGCAGGGGTGCAGCAAACCTCAAATCTGAGTTTCATATCGGTACACTTCTAAAATGCTGGAATATTGCTAAAAGTGGCGTAAAGCCATACTCGCTCACTGAACTGTGGATAATTAATGGTATAGCATGTTGTCCTGTCGTGGGTAAAAACATCCTGTCCAAATGTTTAATTAGCAAAATCACCAATATGAAGTGTGAATGACTGCCCTTAATTTCCACAGCAGACAACACTGACAAAGCTTCCTAATTTTTGAAATCTTCATAGTTATTCGGTAACTGACAGGGCATACTGTTATTCACCACTGTTGGAAAAATGTACCTGTCCTGCCTTTCATGCATTATCCAACTAAATCTCCTTTTTGAATGTTTGATACTCATGACCTATTTGTTGCCATAGTTTTGATAATGATTTTGAATGCCATGAGATTAAAATAGGCGTCTATCAATGTACAAAGTCCTCTCATGTTGGAAACAAGTTGCAATATTAGATGTACCTTAACTAATGTTCTGCAGTGCTGTGAGAAAGCCCAAAATGAAGCCTAGATTTCCTCAGATTCAAGTCTGAATCTCCAAGCTCAGTAAGGCTCCTGTTCAATTTAAATGGAGTGTTTTGTTTTTATCCAAATCATGCATTTTAAGAGTATCATGACTCAGGGAAATTTTGCGTCATAGTTTTACACGTTGGTGAGGATACTTATGTATGTAAAACACCTTTGTGAATACATCAGAATAGAATGGGGATGAGACACTGGATAACTGTCTTCTGACAAGCTGTGTTCATGTTGCTTAAGTGTTACCAAGTGATAAGTGTAGTCATTTTGTCTAATTCAGTAAAATGTAGGGCTGTGTACTGCAAATAAATTACTTTGCAATATATTGCGATACAGGCATACATATACGGAGTTAAGGTGTTTGACAGTGAATGGCATTGATTGTAAACGTAGATCTTATTTTCTACATAGTAACGCCCTAAAACCAAGTGGTATGGTTCAGATAGCATCAATCTCAAAAACAGGTTAGATAGTTAAGGATTCTTTCTATATTCTACTATGTAAAGTATTGCGCTGTTTTCAGTTTCTTACCAAGGTAAGCACCAGAGGTGAATGAATGTCTCTGTAGATTTTAAACTTGAACGGTGGACTTTATTGCAAAACTAGTTAAGACTATTACTAAATGTAGCGGTTCTCAGAAAAAATGTTGCAGTAAGTATCGTTTGAAAAGTGTAGTGTGGTATACCAGTTAGTGCTGTAACAATGCATCGAACTATCGATGGATTGCAATTGTTGAGTCTACGATAGTAATTAATTGATTGTACAAACGAAAAGCTATCAGTGCATCGATAGTATGTGTGACTATCGATAGTTTAGCGCAAAATACAAGAAGTACCAAATTCGTTCACTTTGATTTGGAGTTATCCGCCCCTGTTACCTCTTAGACAAACATTGTTTGGGTGCATACTTGCAGCTTCATTGAGTTTATGTTTTAACTGTTTACTTGATCTGAGTTTCAAGTTTTTTGTCAGTTATTAAGACACTGAAACTTCTTCAACTTGTTTAGGTTTCATATAAACTATACATTTATTTGGGAAATGACTTCAAATGAGACAATTCAAGGAGAAGGAACTATTGCAATAGTATTTCAATAGTTGTGTGCAATAGACTATCGCTGTCGTAATAGTATGTTGCATTAGACTATCGCTATCACAATAGTTGTTTCCCCCTCACTAGTCACCCCTAATACCAGTAATATAGTAATTTTATATAGTAAAATAGTAACGTGATGACTTTCAATCTTGATGAACTCTGTTGAATATTCTTGCTTGAAAATGGTACAAAAATCTGTATCGAAACGTCACACTTACGAAATGGAAGAAGTTGTTATCCATAAAATCTGTTGATATTGTACTTCCTAAGTTCAAATATGCCACTCAAAGAAGTTACCTGATAAACTCTGGTTCAGGTGTTAACAGATTCATCATCTCACATGAAAACACATTCAAACACCACTTTTTTACTCATAAATCTTTCGTGCTTGTACAATGTTCAGAATTAGGTTTGAACATGATGAAAGTCTTCCTATCCTTGTCATTGTCAACCCGTGATGGTCCGTGTTAGAATGAGCCTTCAGTAACCTATGCTTATCGTAAGAGGCGACTAACGGGATCAGGTGGTCAGGCTCGCTGACTTCGTTGACACATGTCATCTGTTCTCAATTGCGCAGATCGAAGCTCATGCTGTTGATCACTGGATTGTCTGGTCCAGACTCGATTATTTACAGACTGCCACCATTTAGCTGGAATATTGCTGAGTGCGGCGTAAAACTAATCTCACTCACTCACCCTTGTCCAAATGGTAACACTAACAGTTTACAATTACAAGAGTCACTCAATTAAAATACAGTCTATGGGGTAGTCTAGTGGTTAAGGCATTCACTCGTCACTCCATTGACCCGGGTTTGATTCCTCATATGAGTACATTGTGGGAAGCCCATTTCTGGTGTCCCCGGCCATGATATTAATGGAATATTGCTGAAAGCGGACTAAAACGAAACTCACTCATTCACTAAGTAACGTCTCTGGCAATAACCTGTATGTGACCCAGCACCAGCCTCCGTTTTACACACTGTAATTGTGACTGGGTGATTGTCAGGGTTCGATTCTCCTAATGGGTAGAATCTATGAAGCCCATTCTGATGTAACCTTCAGTGCTATTGCTGGAATAGTACTAAAAGAAGCATGAAACCTAACTTGTCCACTTGTTCGGCATTGAATGGTACAATTCCCACATTTGGGTGTTTTTATTTTCAGATAACATTGTATCAAACACCCAATATGCCTGGGCCCCATTTCACAAAGCTCTTGTAAACCTATGATCTCGTAACATTTCTCGTAGCATTCGTACCTCTTATACTGTAACATAGGAGATACGAATGCTTTGTGAAACGGGACCGTGGTCCCCCTCAATAAGTATTGTCATTCATGAGATTTCGTGGGCCTCTGTCATGTGTAACGTTGTCACTTGGCCCGGTCTAATGGACAAGCGTAGTCAGCTATGTTCTGTGTTACACACCTGTGTGTCACGCTTGAGCAGGCACAGTGTTAATTGTCACCTATCCAGCTCTCTCAACATAGGACGAGGATGTCTGACTAGATGTTGAGACAGTTGGCGGTTGGTGTGACCTAATTGCTTCTGTAGCCAGCCACAGGTGTTCACAAACTGACTTGCACAATCAGATCCACGATCATGCCGTATAATTATGAATTCTTCACTGTCTTTGTCTATACAGTTTCAGATAAGAATTTGACTAAATTACCAGATCATATTTGGTAATATGTCAGATATTAAGCAGTTTATGAATTTTGCTGGAGACAGATGGCACAGGGATGTTATCTTGATTTGATGCAATGTTGTTTGGACATTATATAATGTCTGTACCAGATGTATATACATCAAGGCATATACCACACAATATACAACATGGCATATACCAGTGTTACCACACAATATACATCAAGGCATATACCACACAATATACAACATGGCATATGCCACACAATATACAACATGGCATGTACCACACAATATACAACATGACATATACCACACAATATACAACATGGCATATAATACACAATATACATCATGGCATATACCACACAATATACAACATGGCATATACCACACAATATACAACATGGCATGTACCACACAATATACAACATGGCATGTACCACACAATATACAACATGGCATATAATATACAACATGGCAATATACAACATGGCATGTACCACACAATATACAACATGGCATGTACCACACAATATACAACATGGCATGTACCGCACAATATACAACATGGCATGTACCACACAATATACAACATGACATATACCACACAATATACAACATGGCATATAATACACAATATACATCATGGCATATACCACACAATATACAACATGGCATGTACCACACAATATACAACATGGCATGTACCACACAATATACAACATGGCATATACCACACAATATACAACATGGCATATACCACACAATATACAACATGGCATGTACCACACAATATACAACATGGCATATACCGCACAATATACAACATGGCATGTACCACACAATATACAACATGGCATGTACCACACAATATACAACATGGCATGTACAACATGGCATTTACCACACAATATACAACATGGCATATACCGCACAATATACAACATGGCATGTACATGTACCACACAATATATAACAATATACAACATGGCATGTACCACACAATATACAACATGGCATGTACCACACAATATACAACATGGCATGTACCGCACAATATACAACATGGCATGTACCACACAATATACAACATGGCATGTACCACACAATATACAACATGGCATATACCACACAATATACAACATGGCATATACCACACAATATACAACATGGCATATACGACACAATATACAACATGGCATATACCACACAATATACAACAGCCAGTAAGGTTGTAACTGGAAACAATGGAAATGATAAAGTGTGTGTTTACATCACTAGACCACAGTACAGGTAAACAGATCGGCAAACTTTTATATTTAATGTACTAGGACATGGTGACTGTTCACGGTTAGCACTTACGGATGGCGTTATAAAGTGTGAAAAGCCAAAAAGGCAAGTATTACGATCCAATAAAAATACAACCAACATCGAGGCTAATTTTAGTAAGAATTCTTTTTGTACAGTGCCTACTTACTCTGTAATTTGTTTCCTAAACCTCAGTTCTGACAGCAGCGTACTATGTGTCTTTTTCTGTTAATAAGCACTGTTCACGAATAGCGTCTGACCCTCTGACAAATCCGGCAGATTTGCCAACGGTCCGATAGAAGTCTACAACCCACCAGCCCCAGTGTCTGACTGTATATTTTACAATGACTTTGACTGAAGCTGTTATATGTGACATGTAACACTTGTTTGCTGTTTATAAATATTATGTTTGTTAATAATTTCAATGCCAATTATAAGAAATGTTAAATCTGAAATGTGTGTTTAATTTTATTCTATGGGTCCTGTGAATTTTCAATGGGTCAGACAGACATCTGAAACTGACAGGACCCAATGTCCTGTTACTTTGAAACACCATTCGTGAACACTGAATAAGTATGATCACAAATTCATGTAATCAAGATTATAAAATTGTTGTTCCTAATATATCATGGATAATAATAATTGAGCAAAGACTGACTTGTTTAATCATGTGTAGGGTTTGAATAATTAGACGAACATTAATGACCAAATATTGACTGTTTTGCCATGACATGGTGTTCGAGTGTTTGAGATAGTGTAGTATACTGACATATACGTATATAGTGACAATGTGAACGTAGGTCACGGTGACCTAGTGGTTGAACTGATTCAACTAGAATCTTTTGGTGTGGTAGGAAACCGAGGTCATTGAGGTTATCACCAGTACCAGGATTACACATTGTCATAGAAACAATAGTGTTTCAGCTGATTCACTTTCATTATGGCCAAACAAATAGGATGACAGGACTAGGGGGGTACATTCGAAGGTGGGGTGTTTAGACTGGGTTTATAATGGTTGGGTATTAAAGGTGGGTATTGTGAAGGTGGGTATTGAAATGGGTATTGAGGATTGGTATTACAGAAATGGGTACTGAGGATGGGTGTTATAAAAGGTTGGTATTGAAGATGGATATTATAATGGTGGGAATTGAGGTAGATATTAATATGATAGAGTATTTGGAGTTTGTAAGGTGGGTATACAACTATGTGTTTTAAAATAGTAGGGTACTGAGTGTAGGTATTATGAAGAATGGATATTAAGGGTGGGTATTATACAGGTTGGATATAAGGTGAGTATTAGGTGGCAAGTTGGGTATCAAGGGTTTTCTGTGATTATTAAGGGGGGGTCCTACGATGACATCCTTGTTGATACAGGCCTGTGTGGGTGATGGTAGCACCTTGTCGTAAGTAGCTACATACTTCCGTCACTTTCTGACCTTACAGGAACAGCCTGACCTCTAGTTAGTCTCAAGTAGGTGCTGCGAGGTGCTGTTTATAAATTTATAAATAAGAGGGAGCATCGTGTGAAGTTTGCCTGTATGTTGTCGCTGGTTGTACTGGTGGGTGGGAGGGGGGTGTACTTCAGGGTGGGGCTTGTACTGGCTTGGGTGGGAAAGGGTGTACTTCTGGGTGGGGCTTGTACTGGTGGGTTGGAGGGGTGTACTTCTGGGTGGGGCTTGTACTGGGTGGATGGGGGGGTGTACTTCAGGGTGGGGGCTTGTACTGGGGTGGAAGGGGTGTACTTCTGGGTGGGGCTTGTACTGGGTGGGTTGGAGGGGTGTACTTCAGGGTGGGGCTTGTACTGGTGGATGGGAGGGGGTGTACTTCAGGGTGGGGTTGTACTGGTGGGTGGGAGGGGTGTACTTCAGGGTGGGGGCTTGTACTGGCGGATGGGAGGGTGTACTTCAGGGTGGGGTTGTACTGGCGGGTGGGAAAGGGTGTACTTCTGGGTGGGGCTTGTACTGGTGGGTTGGAGGGGGTGTACTTCAGGGTGGGGCTTGTACTGGTGGATGGGAGGGGGGGGTGTACTTCAGGGTGGGGTTGTACTGGTGGATGGGAGGGTGTACTTCAGGGTGGGGCTTGTACTGGGGCGGATGGGAGGGGTGTACTTCTAGGGTGGGGTTGTACTGGCGGGTGGGAGAGGGTGCAAGGTTAAACATAGATGATTGTAAATAGAATGTTTATATTTTAATATGGGATATCATTACAAACTCAGAAAGTTCTTTCCCAGAAAAAAATTATATTGAGTCCACAAGGATGCACAGAATTTTAGTTTGGGGGTACTTCATCAAATGTCTGCATCCACCACGCAGGAATCACCCCCTGTAAAACCCTGGGGGTGTACTTGAGGGTGGGGCTTGTACTGTGGGGATGGCGCATGTACTCTGTTTTGGAACATGCATTTTTGAGAGGGCATGTACTGTGGGGTGGACATTTGCATGGGGGTTGGAAATTTGCATGGGGTAGGACATATATTGGCAGTTAGAGAATGTACCTCAATGATTTTGTTAGATACAATAAAATCATTTTATGATTTCCACAGTAACTGACAATATTCATTTGTTCACTTGTTTTGGTTGAATAGGGTTGGTAGATGGTAGATGTCAGTAGTTGTGCCATAGAGTTCCATATCATTACCAAATTTGAAAAATATATTTGGGACATTTTAAATGAACAAGTCCAAACACAAGGATTTGGTTCACCTCTGAGGGTATGGTCATGTGCCTTTAGGGGGTTGGGGACATGGGTTACAATACTGACACAGATGTTAATGAAAAACACACTGGTATCTCTGTTTAAAATGGCATTCCTTCATTCAGTTGTTAGAATGTTTACCTCGGAGGGCATGGTCATGTGCCTTTAGGGGTGGGATACATGAATTATACAACAGACACAGATTTAAATGAAGAACACACTGGTGCCAGGTTATCTGTGTTCAGAGATTCCTTCAGTCCATTGTTTGAATGACCTGGACCGTGTTGTCTGAATTGTTCTCACAGTCAATGACCTGTGACCAATCATGAAGACCTGTCACAGGCTGGAGGGCCTGGGGCTCAGAGGCTGTTGAAACAATGTGAGGATGCATAACCAGCAGCTGTAGATCAAGTGACTTGCTCACACTGGACCTGACACAGATAGGCTAACTGTTAGTGTGTGTCTCTCTCTCTCCCTCCCTCTCCCCTCTCTCTCCCCTCCCTCCCTCCCCCCTCTCTCTCAGAATTTAGTTTTTGCTGTTTCCATGGAAACACGACTTAGTGCCAAATGTATTCGATTATGTTGTCCAGAGCATATCTCTTAAAGTTTACATGCTAGGTTCACCAAACTTCACACACATGTTAATCATTACCCGTTGATGTGCCTTTTGCTATTTTAAAGTTTTTTCAGAATTTTGTTTTTTTGCTGTTTCCATGGAAACACGACTTAGGCTGTGACTATGAGGATGTCATCTTGTCCGGAGCAGATCTTCAAAACTATACATGCTAGCTTCATCAAACTTGGTACACATATCAAGCATGATCCCTAGATGTGCCTTTTGGGGGGTAGATCCAGATATGAATTGTATTTTTTGCTGTTTCCATGGAAACATGACTTAGGCTGTGACTATGAGGATGTCATCTTGTCCGGAGCAGATCTTCCAAACTATACATGCTAGCTTCATCAAACTTGGTACACATATCAAGCATGATCCCTAGATGTGCCTTTTGGGGTTTAGATCCAGATATGAATTTTATTTTTTGCTGTTTCCATGGAAACATGACTTAGTGCCAAATGTGTTCGATTATTTTGTCTGGAGCATATCTCTTAAAGTTTACATGCTAGGTACATGCAAAATGTATTTGATGGTTACCTGACCACGGCATATCATCGAAACTATACATGCTAGGTTCACCAAACTTAATACACAAGTTAATCATGACCCACAGATATGCCATGTGCTAAAAAATAGCAATCATGCCAAAACTATTATCTAACATGTATATAAAGTTTAGTAGAGTCAAAGAGAAAGTCTTGTGAGCTGCTGATCCTTGTCACATTATATATATCAATATCAGTCATTTCCATGTCCCAAAGTGGGAAGCGGGGGTATGTGAGCTTTGCTCACTTCTACACTTGTCTATCATGCAGTGTTTGCCCTAAAGTACTGTCGGAAATGCTAGCAAAATGCTTTTTGACTTATATTTAAAATTCAGAGGTATTACAGTTACTTAAATAACAAATATCACTTCAAGAAACATCTACCTAATGTAGACCGAGGGAATAAATTTTGAGACATGCTCTAAAATGTGTTTTTACTGATGAAAATACCAAAAACTTAGAAAAATAAGGGGTAGTTGGACGTTATTTGAAACAAACATTAACTGCCTGTGTTACGTCATCAGCATGCACGGTATCGACAGGTGAAATTGACACCTGAGCACACGCTCGGGGCGAGGGTCATCTCAATAGATGTTTTCTGCAAAATGTTGAATATGTGTATGCATTATAGTATCATTATCAGTTATGTAAGGGATCATTTGTGTATGTGTGTTTGTTTTGAAATAAACATACAATTACTGTACATTGGAAAGAATCATATCACTTGTGTTATCTTATCGACTGATTGTAGAAATGTGCAACGTTTTAATAAATGTTTTGCATGTCAACAGTATATTTCATTGAAAAATATGGATGTAATTCGGTCAGTTTAATCTAGTTGTGAACATTGGCCAAAGATTTAACGAAGTCACTGGTGTAGCTTCTTTAGAATATATATATTTTTCTTCTCATAAAGTTTGTAGACCGCCCGTCTAAGCACTCTCTTGTCAAAGTTGTCAAGGATGGTTTTACGTCCCCATTTTGCATTTGAGACGGTCCCTGTCTTGTCTGATTTGTTTACAATATTGTCAACTTGTTGGTAAGACATGCCAACAGCTCTACAAGTTCTGTAATAAACCTTTCTAAACTAATGAAAGGTTTACCTCTGTCTTTTTTAAGCAGAAAAAACCTATAAACCTTTGCAACAATCGACTGCAAATCGTTGGCCATAGTGGACGCTGTGATAAAGATGTGCATGCATGACGGGAAACTTATTTATCAAGACTTAACATTTATATTAATATTTCTTCAAAAAAGAAAACGATACTTTAGTAAAGTAACACAAACATTCAACATTTATTTGTTTAGGATAAAGCGTTAATTCATATTTTTACACCACCTGTATTATTAGCATAAATGTAAAGGACTATTTCAGATTTCTGTTGTTGAACTCTGAAAAAATCTTAAGTTGCTGTTTTGGTACCAAATTCTCTCCTGTAAACTGCCCTTTAAATGCATGGGAATGTTAAATCGATTGAAATAAAAATTAGGTAGACAATAGGCGAGTTGATATATTGACAACATAGTACATTTATCACCTTTATAAAGATATTAAGGCTAAAAAGCATTTTTCTAGCATTTCTGACAGTACTTTAGGCATAACAATTTAGGAGTCATCATGACACCCTGGTGTCATGAGAGGGAGTCATGGACATGTTTTTGGGAGTCAACTTCAGTTTGGGACTTTCATCAAGACATCAACTGTTATTGTTTAATAACGACAAAAACAAGGTAAGGCAGGTCAGGTATTTAATCAGCACTGAGCAGTTGACTGGCAAACATTTGATTTCAGAAGTTTATATTATCTGAACTAAGAGCCCAGTAGCATTGCGTCAACAATGATGCATGCTTCTAAATTCACTGCGTATTTGAGATAATTTGTGTGTCAAGTACGCAGGTTTTCTGCGTCATGGCAAACACCGATCATGTGTGAGTTTTGTTAACTTTCATTGGTTGCAGTACCTGCCACTAGGGGTGGTGGGGTAGCCTAGTTAAAGTACTCACTCACTCACTCACTCACTCACTCACTCACTCACTCACTCACTCTCACTCACTCACTCACTCACTCACTCACTCACTCACCACCTCACTCACTCACTCACTCACTCACTCACTCACTCAGGATCACTGTCACTAAATTTTCACCTGTAGTCGGTCATCTCCAGTCATCTTCAGCTACTGGAGTGAATTTCAAAGGCTGATGTCATTTGTGGAGTATGTAAAGGCATAAAATTGATGATATTGCACTGGCTTTTACTCATTGTACCCCAGGACCTCAAAACCTCTCGCCATACTGTAGATAAGTTGCTATCAGCTGACAAATCACAGGTACATCAAGTATTGCCTGGCAGTCTTCATACTGGGCTAGGGGGAGGTGTGTCATTAGAGCTGATTAGAGTGAGTGAGTGAGTTTAGTTTTACGCTGCACTTAGCAATATTCCAGCTGTATGGCGGTGTTCTGTAAATAATCGAGTCTGGACCAGACAATCCAGTGATCAACAGCATGCGCATCGATCTGTGCAATTGGGAACCGGTGACATGTGACAACCAACTCAGCGAGCCTGATCACCTGATTAGAATGTGAGACAGATCTATCATGTCAGAAAGAAATTAAACTAATTATTATTAATTAATAAATTGTTTGTAAAGTTATGGTTGTGAGGCATTATATTTATTCTGTTATTTTTTCATAAGAAAACCATTAAAGGCATTGGTAACATTGTCTGAAGTTATTGTGGCTTGAGGTATGAGGGGTGGGCATTATACATGTGGGATATTGAGGGTGGGCGTTATACATGTGGGATATTGAGGGTGGGCGTTATACATGTGGGATATTGAGGGTGGGTGTTATACATGTGGGATATTGAGGGTGGGTGTTATACATGTGGGATATTGAGGGGGTGGGTGTCGCGATATTGAGGTGGGTGTTATACATGTGGGATATTGAGGGTGGGTGTTATACATGTGGGATATTGAGGGTGGGCGTTATACATGTGGGATATTGAGGGTGGGTGTTATACATGTGGGATATTGAGGGTGGGTGTTATACATGTGGGATATTGAGGGTGGGTGTTATACATGTGGGATATTGAGGGGTGGGTGTTATACATGGGATATTGAGGGTGGGTGTTATACATGTGGGATATTGAGGGTGGGTGTTATACATGTGGGATATTGAGGGTGGGTGTTATACATGTGGGATATTGAGGGTGGGTGTTATACATGTGGGATATTGAGGGTGGGTGTTATACATGTGGGATATTGAGGGTGGGTGTTATACATGTGGGATATTGAGGGTGGGTGTTATACATGTGTTATGCAGGTAGTGTAGTGAGGGTGGATATTATACAGGTATAGGAACAAATCTGTCTTTTTTGATGAAATTCTTGACATACAATACCAGTCGTCAATAACTACAAATCTGAAAATTCAGAAATTAGAAAAATTAACATAACCTGACAATATCCCTATCTGAACTGATATATATTTCTCATTTATAAGTGTATGGTCACTTTAGCAAATGTTTAGTTAATCCTTTTGCTGTATTATGGTTGTCTGATTGAAGAACTGTGAAAGGTCCAGCCCAGTCTTCAGTAAACATAGTAAACCGACCACTGTCATTGTATAACTAATATATGTCCTGCTGTGTCATAAGCAAACATACAACACATTCACATGGAAAGTTCTCCAGCCTGACTATGGTTGTCATTATGTGGTAAATAATACTTGGTAAGGGCCAAACTTAATAACAGTCAACCCTGGTCATGTGTATGTCATTCGGCTGTGATTACAGGTGTGTATAAAGCGTATTCAACTTTTAGTGTCTGTCACGATATCTGTCACACTGCAGGGATTTATCAGGTTGCAATACAAATATTTACATTGTACAACACAGTATACGTGCTTATCTGTCAGCAGCGTGGTGTATAATAGCTATAACAGATATATCCTGACTCACATTTCTGGGATTAACTGATATGTCTGCCTGTGCTGAGGACTCAGTAATATATTTCAGGGAGATTTATAAGAGGGGTCTCCGTGTAATTAGCATGATTAGTGTAGTAGGTGTGGTCCCTGAAGCCTTGTAGAAAGGTGTTTTATTATTTTGAGCCAAAACTTTCTAAGTAGAAGAAAATGTGAACCAGTTTAGTGACTGTAGGTTTGAACTTTGTAAGAATTGATGTTATCATGTTCACTGGATTTGGCTGAGCTTACTGGGCCCATAATTTGCTCGGACCTTCAGCTTTCTTGGCCCCTTATTTGCTGGGACCCGGAGCATGCTGGACCTTCAGCTTGCTGGGATCCAGAGCTTGCTGGTACCCTGAGCTTGCTGGACCCAAGCTTGCTTGGAGCTTGCTGCACCACTGAAGACCAAACAGAAGTTACCTTAGGTTTTGGACTGGTGGCCAAGGTCACACATTGTAATATTGTATTTGTAAACTGAACTGAAATATCAGATAAATCTAATCATTCTCAGGCTTCAGTTGAATTAGTTTCAAACATTCCAACATTCATACCTTTCTGCATAAAATTGGAAACTGACAGTGAGCGTACTTGAGAATATTTCGCTCATATGACGACGTGCATGCGTGCGTGTGTATGTGTATGTGCTGCTGCTAGTACTAGCCCAGACTTAAGCTGGTTTTATAGTGATAGCTCACTGAGATACCATGCCGCAGTGAAGCATGAATACCCCACTCAGACACATTATACTGACTCCGAGCCAACCAGTCCTTGTTGTACCCATTAATGCCGAGCACCAGGCAGGGACCAACAAGTACCATATTTGAACGTCTTTTGGTATGACGTGGTGGGGATCGAACCCGCGACCTTCCGCTCTCCGGGCAGATGCTCTAACCACTACACCACAGAGGCGGTCTTGTTTGCTGATGACAAAGCAGGACATATATTAGTTATGATGACAGTGGTCAGTTTACTATGTTTCCTGAAGCCTGGGCTTCAATGACACAACCATAATGCAGCGAAAGGATTAACTAAACATTTGTTAAAGAGACCATACACTGATACAATGAGAAATATATATCACTGCAGACTGACAGTTATCTGCATCAATGTAATGAGAATACTTTCTCAGGAACAGCCAGGGGTAAGAGATAAAATGTAATCAAAGCTCCACACATTCGTAAACTTCATCATGTGATGCTAATTAACCGGTTTTCTGAGACACAATTTGGATTTCTGATTTTTTAAATTTATATATTTGTTTAGCACACATTCATGCCATTTCAGTTTATTGTTTAATCATCAGGCCTAGAAAAAAAATATGTTGTTCCGATAACCCGACCAACCCTTGAATTCTGGTGCCGACCCTAGTTTTTTGACAAGGTATGAATAAAATAAGCTTTCCGATACCATTGTTTTTTTTCCCCAGCACCAACCGACATCGATAGAAAAAGTCGACATGAGGGCCGCAAGCTTGATTGAATAAACAAGTACACATTGATAAATGTGTTATTAGTTCGTACTTTACTTCTAAAAATAAATGTAAAATAATATTCCTACCTACCCTAAATTTTAAAGAGGTGTAATCGGAACCACAACATTTTTTATTTATTTTGGGCCTCGGTAAACAACAGGTAAACCTGTTAACTTGAGCTTGATTTCCTGAACACTATAAGGATAGGTCAGCTTCATTTGTCCTGACCCCATAAACTAACGTACATGCTGTTATCATCCAAAACATGACTTCCTGTTATGCACAAAGGCAATAAAAATTACCATGCCTGTGTTATGCTGTGAGATAGTAAATAGTTTGACAGGGTAAAATTAGATTTTGAATCATTTGAGTTGGTAAGATTTATCGCATTTCCGATGAAATGAATCATGGTATTATTTTTATTATTTTAGTCCTGCCTCCAGGACACATTCAGAATATTTCATCTGTGCCATTTCAATATTTACTGTGCAATGGCACGCAAATTAAGCAATATTTCAGTCCCTTTAATATCAATGAAAATAGTCATAAGATGCCCATACTTTTGTTAAGGTAATGATATCTGAAAACAGGGCTATAATATTAAGCTTGAACACCCGTAGGCCCTTATCATAATGTTAAAAGTTAATTATTTAGGTCTCTTTGGGATGTTGTTAGAAGCAAACCTCAAGAACTGAGAGCTGTTGTTCAGAACAACCTTATACTTGACAACGCTACAAGAATGTGTATCGAAACGTCGTATCTACAGAATAAAGAAGTTGTTTATCCATAAAGTTTGTCTGTACATTACTCTCCAACTTCTAAACAATGCCACTCAAAAAAGAACAACCTTAGTACGACGACTATCTTAGTCAGTGTTAAGGTATGGGAGCTACCATCACCTTAGGGCTAAGATCTCTTCGCACAAGTGCACCAGGGACCCCACTTACTTCAAACACTTCCAAGTGTGCCCCTAGGCACAGGGAACTTGTTTAACTGTGCCATTATGATTTTCACTCTCCTACTGGCACTTAATACCAGGAATTAGGAAGCCTGGATGTACAGTGATTTGCAGGGCATAGCTGAAGGAGAGTGTTTGCCAGTTAGTTAGAGTGTGTGTTAGTGTGTGTTATCACCTAGACTGAGATGGGATATGACACTATAATCTACTGTAATGACATCTGTTAGATCCTCTGTCCCCTGAGGCCACACTGATTGATTGTCTCCACTTGGTGGCACTGTGTCTCACCAGCCAATCACATTACAGGGTTTTCATTATCACAACTCAGTAATACTGGTGAAGCTTCGAGTTCAGAGATATTTTGATAATTCCATCAGTAATTGAAGCCCACTTGAACCAAATTCAGAATTTACACTCCCCTCACACATATCCATCACCCACCCACCCCCACACATCAATCACATCTCAATCTGCTGGTCATGTATGGATCATCCAGATGCATGTAAAACCCTGTGATTTTAACCCATCTTACCCCATTATCAGAAAGACGTATATTCCTGTATTCCTGGAACAGTCCAAGTGGGTGGGCAAGTGTGAGTGAGTCTCTATGCTGTCAATATTCCAGTGTTCACGAATAGCGCCTGACCCTCTGACAAATCCGGTAGATTCGCCAACGGTCCGATAGAAGTCTACAACCCGCCGGCCCTAGTGTCTGACTGTATATTTCACAATGACTTTGACTGAAGTTGTTATATGTGACATGTAACACTTGTTTGCTGTTTATAAATCTTATGTTTGTTAATAATTTCAATGCCAATTATAAGAAATGTTAAATCTGAAATGTGTGTTTAATTTTATTCTATGGTTCCTGTGAATTTTGATTGGGTCAGACAGACATCTGAAACTTACAGGACCCAATGTCCTGTTAACTTTGAAACACCATTCGTGAACACTGATATTCCATCAATGTCATGGTAGGGAATATCATGTGCTTCACACAGTGTACCCAACTGGGGAATCGAACCCCAGTCTTCGGTGGAACGAGTGAACACTTGAACCATAAGACTACCCCCATGCCTCTAGACCCAAGAGAATAACAATATTTCTGGGACTAAATGTTAGTTTGTTCTATGACATACCATGTATGTATAGTGACTGTGGCTGGTTGTCGAGTGTTGTCAGATACACCACACTATAAGGTGTTGGGTAACTATTGACATATGTTATGGCTTGTATTGATCACAGGAGATAATGCTTCGTATTCCACAGGCAACCACTGGCCAGGTATGTCATCTGTTGTGATTTAGTACAGATAAATTTATGGTACTGACAGTCAGGGTCACTGGTGGTTACCTCTCCTTGGAAGTTCTAGGTCAGAATCTGTCTTCAGCAACCCATGCTTGTTGTAAGTGATGACAAACCGAATCAGGTGACTTGGTTGACACATGTCATTGTGTCCCCATGGTCCATACTCATGATGTCAATCATTGGATTGTCTGGTCCAATCTCAATTATTTACAGACTGCCTGTATATAGGTGGAGCGTTGCTGATTGTGGTGTTACACAACAAACAAACAAAGAAACAATGATGACTTGGGACAGGTCATGCCATGGGTTCAGAGAGGGAAGTCAATGTCCACAATAGCGAACTCTGTATTGTGATCACACAACGACTAGACGTACCCTGACTCAGTTGTTTCTCAACAAAAATGGTGAAAGTGTTTTACTCGCCATGCCGAAGGCCTGGGTTCGATTCCACACATGGGTACAATGTGTAAAGCCCATTTCTGGTGTCCCCCGCCGTGATGTTGCTGGAATATTTCTAAAAGAGGCGTGAAACTATACTCACTCACTCACTCACTCAATCACAGACAATGATATTGCTGGATTGTTGCTAAAACTAAACCCACTCACTCACTCACTCAACTAATAGGATCATAGACATAGTTGTTGGCTTTGCATATATTGACCTCGTAATTCTTTGAGCTGGTTTCTAGAAGTGTGATACACCATTTATTGACCAAAAGATGGAAAAAAGTATCGTATCAATTCAAGATGATATATGTGACACATAAAAGTATTTTTTTAAGTGGTTTCAAGCAGCTGTTGCAATATTAAACTCAAATCTAATGCATATGTTATTGTTCGTCGTCTATACATCCTTGTGGAGATATCGCTTGCATCACAAGTGTCGAGAGTACATGTATCATGTCATTTATCTGTCAGGACCTGCTATCAAGATAGGGATAGTGTTGCTATACAGTGCAGCCCTACCTCTCAGGGTGGATATCATGTTATGTAGTTCAATGCTTAATCCTCGTTTGACATTCATGTAACAGGGAACACAGTGTTGGAAATGAGACCTTGGGGTGTGTTGGCCCTTGGGGTATGCTTACAAGGTATTTGGATCTAGCTGACCCATCAATGTTCATCCTCCTCCTTATGACAATGACCCTTTGACCTCTTGCTTAAATTCCAACACTAGTCATGTAACCAAGGTAACAGTATTGAAGTGGTATCTTGACAAGTTGACATTCGTAACCATGGTAATACTGCTGCTTAGACCAGATAAGACGTAAATGATTAATTCTAGTCTGTCTTAAGATAATACTTGTCTTATCCTCAAATATAAATATAAGCACCACTTGCTATATATATATATATATATATTCGGTGATGGGCTATAAAAGAATTATACCTTTCTTCACTGTAGACTAAACGTCAAGTGTTGGTTTAGCAGTTAGGGACGAAGAGGGTTCTTACCCCACCATATTCTTACCCCACCATATTCTTACCTGGGGCAGTGGGGTAGCCTAGTGGTTAAAGCGTTGGCTCGTCACGCCGAAGACCTGGGTTCGATTCCCCACATGGGCACAATGTGTGAAGCCCATTTCTGGTGTCCCCTGCCGTGATATTGCTGGAATATTGCTAAAAGCGGCGTAAAACTAAACTCAGTCAGTCAGTCTTACCCCATCTTAATTTTTGAGGGAGATCAGGGTCATGTGGTACATGGGATTATGTTACCTGGTGTACTGTTTCTATAGTGCTTGGTTTAGTGGTCAGTGGCTAGGTATAAAGTTTATGAATCCATGAAACAAAGTTCCTCTTGCCAAGGCTATATTTATTAGAAGTAAGATGTATGTCACACTTACAGAAGTGAAAATCACATTTGTTCTCAAGGCAGGTGATGCGTGCTCAAAATGCGTATCTTTGAGGGACCTTCTTCCTTTGCAGGATGTTAATAGGTTTGAATGAGGTCATGGAGTATATTTCCTCTTTATCACACGCGGGACAGCTTCATGGGATGTATGGGATAGAGAGGGGTTGATATAGCAGGCAATACGGGCGTATTTACCTCCAGTAAACACTACCTGGCCAGTGATTCAGTAAGATGACACAGACGCTGTAGCTTGGTCATATAACTCAACAGGCACACTTACATAAGTCTGTGTTCTCAATACGTGACTACAAGCTTAGACGACAAGCTGAGAGTGTATTAATAGCCATTATTAATCATTCACCTTGCCTCTCTTCAAGTGTCACGTGACATACAGTGTGATGAAAGGATATCAATTGTTTGATGATTGACTCATGATTGACTCAATCCAGTCTTTGCAATAGTGCTTTTCAAGTATCAAATGTTGCCTGGCCTTAGGCAGTGTGCTGATAGAATCTCCTGAGTGGGGGTTAACTGTCCAGGATTTTGAGTGAGTGTGAGTTTAGTTTTACGCCACACCCAGCAATATTCCAGCTAAATGGCGAGGTCTGTAAATAATTGAATCTGGACCAGACAATCCAGTGATAAAAAAATGAGCATCGATCAGCGCAATTGGGAACCTATGACGTGTCAACCTAGTCAGCGAGCCTGACCACCCGATCCCGTTAGTCGCCTCTTACGACAAGCATGGGTTACTGAATATCAACATTCTAACCCGGACCTTCACGGGTCTCCAGGATTTTGAAGATGGGGCTCATGTTTCCTTAGTTTGAGCAACCGATGGCCTTTGTAATAGAACAGTTTCAGGGTGTCATCTAGACTTACTCAGAGCAACCGATGGCCTTTGTAATAGAACAGTTTCAGGGTGTCATCTAGACTTACTCAGAGCAACCGATGGCCTTTGTAATAGAACAGTTTCAGGGTGTCATCTAGACTTACTCAGAGCAACCGATGGCCTTTGTAATAGAACAGTTTCAGGGTGTCATCTAGACTTACTCAGAGCAACCGATGGCCTTTGTAATAGAACAGTTTCAGGGTGTCATCTAGACTTACTCAGAGCAACCGATGGCCTTTGTAATAGAACAGTTTCAGGGTGTCATCTAGACTTACTCAGAGCAACCGATGGCCTTTGTAATAGAACAGTTTCAGGGTGTCATCTAGACTTACTCAGGCCCGTATTTGGCCCTGAAGTCTGCAGCTATTGTCAGCAAACATTTCTAAATTGTATGTAGATTAGATCCTATGTTTTAGTTGATGTTATAGCTTAAAGAGGCAAATTGTATTTTATCTTTAGTTGGCAAATGATGAGTGAAAGACTTTAATGCTTATTTCTGCAGTTTTGCACGAGTGTGTTGAACAAAGAACTCTGAAGTTATGGAATTGTAGACTTCAAAAACATCTCAATTTTTAACAAAATACGGACTTTGGTCCCAATTTTCATGCCAAGGGCAGTTAATTTTTAATTTGAGAAGTCCCTGGGTTTATACAGCTTCAGGGATCTTATTGCAATTTCTTTTCAGTTTCAATCAAATTTCAGAGCTTGAATATCAGTAACACAGACTTCATGATGCAAAATCAGCTCAGTGGGAGCACACTGCAGCTGTTTCCAAACTCACGTGATACAGCAGAATTTCTGTCATTTATGGTTAATGGTGAACGCATGTTGAATGAGCATGGTTAGACTAGGGAAAGTGAAAAGTGGCTTAACGTGACTGTGTCTCTGTATGTTTGACTATCTCACTTAAAGTAAGATTGGGTTTAATGTCTGTCTGTATATCTATGTATTCAACATGTATGTATGTACTGTACTGTACTGTTGCTATATTTCTCATGGTTGTCGACTGAAACACCATGCCACAATATACCATGTATACCTCAGTCAGTCAGATGCAGTATACTCCAAGCCTACAGGTCCTGGCTTAAGTCTTCACTGCTGACCGACCTGCTTACATCTGGGACTTCAGATGATATTCTTCATGGGGCAGGACTCTTTGGAAACGTAAACATGTTTAAGAAAATGATGCACATATTACTGGAGATTCTGTATGTTCTGACAATTAAATTATGTTTTAGAAATGATGTTTAGCTCCTCTGATCAGAGGAAGTGTTTATATTTCCTTAACACTATGAAGCTGTGGCCGTAACGAATGTCTGTCACTAAATACATCGCAGGCGTCACCCTGTCAGTTGAATAGTTGGCCCTTTGTCTGTATAACAAACATTAGATACAGGGATATTTGCTTTCACATTGTATTACTATTCTTAGTAGTAACCATGGTAACCACAAAGATCAAGATGTCCTATCATGTGGGTATTTTCAGTGCAAATTTGTAAAACCTAGACAGGTAAAACTACATGGCATAATTACACAGGTAAAATGACGGTAAGACTACAGAATACCGGATACCTTCCGCCTTCTTTGAAAGCACGCGAGTTTACTTAGGGTTAGGGTAAGGTTTAGGGTTAGGGTTAGGGTTAGTGTTTGGGTTCGGGTGACGTGACACTAAACAATATGGCTGGTAGGTATCCGGTATTCTGTAGGTGTACCAAAATGACCTGTTGTTACCAGGTGTAACAACACTTACAATCATGTAGGGTAAACTACACAGGTAAAATGACAGACGTACCTGCACAGGTGTAACAACACTTACAATCATGTAGGGGAAACTACACAGGTAAACTACACAGGTAAAATGACAGACATACCTGCACAGGTGTAACAACACTTACAATCATGTAGGGTAAACTACACACGTAAAATGTCAGATGTAACTATGCTTACGACCACACAGGTATATGTTCACAGGTAAAATGACAGATGTAGCTACACTTACGACCACACAGGTATATCTTCACAGGTAAAATGACAGATGTAGCTACACTTACGACCACACAGGTATATGTTCACAGGTAAAATGACAGATGTAGCTACACTTACGACCACACAGGTATATCTTCACACAGGTAAAATGACAGTATATGTTAGTAAAATGACAGATGTAGCTACACTACTACGACCACACAGGTATATCTTCACAGGTAAAATGACAGATGTAGCTACACTTACGACCACACAGGTATATTTTCACAGGTAAAATGACAGATGTAGCTACACTTACGACCACACAGGTATATCTTCACAGGTAAAATGTCAGATGTAGCTACACTTACGACCACACAGGTATATCTTCACAGGTAAAATGACAGATGTAGCTACACTTACGACCACACAGGTATATTTTCACAGGTAAAATGACAGATGTAGCTACACTTACGACCACACAGGTATATGTTCACAGGTAAAATGTCAGATGTAGCTACACTTACGACCACACAGGTATATCTTCACAGGTAAAATGACAGATGTAGCTACACTTACGACCACACAGGTATATTTTCACAGGTAAAACGACCACACAGGTATATCTTCACAGGTAAAATGACAGATGTAGCTACACTTACAGGTAAAATGACAGATGTAGCTCACACAGGTATATGTTCACAGGTAAAATGTCAGATGTAGCTACACTTACGACCACACAGGTATATGTTCACAGGTAAAATGACAGATGTAGCTACACTTACGACCACACAGGTATATGTTCACAAGTAAAATGACAGGTATATCTTCACAGGTATATGTTAAAATGACAGATGTAGCTACACTTCACAGGTAAAATGACCACACACGACCACACAGGTATATCTTCACAGGTAAAATGACAGATGTAGCTACACTTACGACCACACAGGTATATCTTCACAGGTAAAATGACAGATGTAGCTACACTTACGACCACACAGGTATATCTTCACAGGTAAAATGACAGATGTAGCTACACTCACGACCACACAGGTATATCTTCACAGGTAAAATGTCAGATGTAGCTACACTTACGACACACAGGTATATCTTCAGGTATGACAGATGTAGCTTCACTTACGACCACACAGGTATATCTTCACAGGTAAAATGTCAGATGTAGCTACACTTATGACCACACAGGTGAAACTGGACCACGTGGACTATAATTACAAAGTTGAAACAAGGAAATTAAATACATTATAACCACGATAGATTCATCTACTAAGCTGGCTATCCATATCAAGTGTAGGTTTAGTGGTTGGCTAGAATGGGGGTCATGACCTTTGAACTGAGTAATTTGATAGATACTTATAATATTGAGGCAGGTGTTGTGTTGCTGGGGGATTCCTGTATCCCCTGATTCTGGGTTCAAATCCAGTGTCTTGGTTTGTCCTCACCACTCCGATGTTAAAGGTATTAAATGTTATATGCTATGATTTGGGCCAGTCTTTCCTCATATGTGTGAAGCCCATTTCTGGTGTCCCCCGCCTTGATATAGCTGGAATATTGTTAAAAGCGGCGTAAGACTGAACTCACTCACTCACTCACTTTCCTCATATGTTGAACGGACCGCTGTGGTATAACTGAAGTAATGGTCAACATTTTATTTAAACACAATATTTTACCTCAAATATGAAATAGTCCTGCTATAAGAAATCAAATTCATTGTGTAGACTTGGGTCCCTTTCATGCCAGAGATCTGTTGGTTTATGTCCCACATTGTTTTCATGTTTTCTGTAAGAACTTGTGGGTGTGGTCCATGTGTATGAGTTGAAGACTCTGGATGTTCCTTCCATGGAGCTGACTCACTCTCCTCACTCACTCACTAACTCCAGGTGTTTCAAACTCACTCCACTCACTCACTCACTCACTCCATCACTCACTCACTCACTCACTCACTCTGCTAATGTTTTCCTGTGCACCACACAAACTTACCTCCTTTCACTTAGTTATCAATAAACAAGGTAGACACGCTGAGTGAACAGTTGATACGGGCAATATAGAGTGTAAACAGAAATGATGTTCCAGCGATCACGTTGTGTCTGTGGTTTATGATCAATCACAAACAGGAGGCAATGAGCTAAAAAGTGGCCTTGACCCTGTTTGACACAGCAATCTTAACCTACAGCATGTTATGACTATGTTAGAGTTAGTGAGTCTTTTATCTCCTGCTTAGGTATTGGATATAAAGTTATGGGATTACAATAGTAGTGAGTTGAGGGAGCTACGACAGGCTGTCACGTGGTTATCTCCTTTAGGCTGGAGTACACAATGGCGGCGACGGAACAAGCTGAGCAGTAAATTAAAGGAAGTCAGGTCTTTATGTGCAATCAGTATCCCTCACTGTCAGACACTTAATGTCTCAACATGTTGCAGTACAAATTGTCATGATGATGATGATGATGTTCGTCCTTCGCAGGCGAAGGTGACCACGACTTCATGTCACTGGGGTGTGGTGTGTGTGCGAAGATGGCTTATTAGACCGATCCTTGCTCAGAAGGGTCTGTTGCAGTGGGGACATTAACCAGGTTGGGAGGTAGAATTGTCATAATCTTTTTTTTCTGCCACTTCTGTACTTTGTCTCTGATGCGTCTCTCTTCGGAAACTGCGATGCCAGTCTTAACGACACATCACCAAGCAAAGCAGTCCTCAGCCGTGTCTTCCCAGGTTAAGTCATGCTTCTTCAGAGTGTCCTTGAAGCATGTAAATTCCAATAAGCATACCAGAGCTTCATCACAAGTATTCCTGGCATCCCGTGATGACCTATAACTAAAAGAATGGGGTGAAACGTTAAACCACTCAACATCACCTCCCTTTTGATCTACATACTGCATCGTCATGGTTATCAGGAGATCTTGTTTTGTGACTGTACCTGACCCTATCCCACAAGCTGTCGTGTCCATGGTTCGCTGGACTGGACTAACACACTAACCTACCAGAGGTGAGGTACATGACACGGCCCTACTGGATTCACTTTGTGTTTGTTAAGACTTGCTCATCCAGTCATGCCCTAAACCACTCATGTTCTATCCCACCCAGTATTAAACCCGTGGCCTCCGTGGTGCAGTGGACTTAGTGTTTACCTGGACAGTGGAAGGTCAGTGGTTCGATCCCAGGCATCATCGTACCAAACCACATGGCACTTGTTACATTTGTCCAAACTGCTACAAACACCCTCCTACCCTTCCCCCCTACTAACGGGGCGGTGGGGTAGCCTAGTGGTTAAAGCGTTGGCTTGTCACGCTGAAGACCCGGGTTCGATTCCCCACATGGGTACAATGAGTGAAGTCCATTTCTGGTGTCCCCCGCCGTGATATTGCTGGAATATTGCTAAAAGCGGCGTAAAACCAAACTCAGTCAGTCAGTCAGTCCCCCCTACTAACAAAACTCCTCCTTCCCTCCTCCTACAAACAGCACTCCCTCTCCCAACAAACAAAACCTTTCCCTTCCCCTCCTATCCTACCCTCACCTACAAACAGCATCCCCTCCTTCCCCTGACAAACAGCATCCCTCCTCCCTCCTCCCCTCCCTTCAAACAGCACCCCCACCCCTACAAACACCCTCCCTCCTACCCTCCCTCACAAACAGCATCCCTCCCCTGCAAACAGCACTCCTTCCTCCTCCTACCCTCCCTTATAAACAGCACCCCCTTCTTCCCCCTCCCCTACAATCAACACCCCCTACAAACAGCACCCATTTCCTACAACACCCCCTACCTCCCCACAAACAGCACCCTACCTCCCCCTCCTACCTTTCCCTACAATCAAACACCCCTCCTTCCCCTCCTACCCTCCCTCTACAAACAGCACCCCCTTCTTCCCCTCTCCTACTCTCCTCCGCTCAACCCGACAATAAACCCCATTTAACCTGACCACTTCCTTCTTGTGGGTGTGTATAGAGAGTTTAGAAATGGCGGTATACTAAAGGACTGACAACTAATGACAACAAAACCTCGAGTCCCATGGGAAGATATTTACAGCACAGTCAACAAAACTGTCAATCAGAATTTGCATCAGTTATTCCACCTGGCTGCTTCTGGTGAGTGCTACGTCAGGTGTGAATGGTTCACAATATATGTGACACAGCGAAGGTTTATACTTGAATGATATACCTAACAATGACGACGTCGTCATGCTCCCCCAGTGTGGTACCGAGTGAATGAGTTCAGATTTTTAGTCACATTGGGATTATTTCAGCCATATAGTGACTAAAACAAGTTATACATTTATGATACTTCAACTTAGATTATAGAAACTTGTCAATGAAGTATGGTTAAAAGTAAATAGAGACAAGTACGAAAAAACTTGCAGCTACCAGGATGACGTAAATCGAAACATGTTTTGCTATTGAACACAATACAGTGTATAAATGGGCTATAGATCACCAACTGAAGGTAGATCGTCATACTACAGACCACGGGGTGGTGGGGTAGCCTTGTGGTTAAAGCATTCGTTCGACACGCCGAAGAACCGGGTTCAATTCCCCCACGGGTACAATGTGTGAAGCTCATTTCTGGTAGTCCCAACCGTGATGTTGCTGGAATATTGCAGAAAGTGGCGTAAAACTAAACTATCTACTAAGCACCATGCCAGTACTTTTACTTCCTGCATGGACCCAAGCTGGATTTACACCATCCCTTCAGCCATTGTACTATTTGTCTATTTACAAAGCATATTTATAAAAATCTTCCAAACTATTCTATTTCTTTTAACAATTCAAAAATTAAATGAAAACTGACAGTGAGTGAGTTTTGTTTGACACCGCTTTTAGCAATATTCCAGCAATATCATGTCGGGGGACACCACAAATGGGCTTCACACATTGTGCCCATGTGCGGAATCAAACCTGGGTCTTCTGCATGACTAGCGCACGCTTTAACCACTAGGCTAAATGACAATGTTTTGAGGGTGCCATGGAGTTTTTAGTGAGAAATTGATTGCTAAAAATACCATTATCAGGGGTGGAAATAACCCATTGCCCGACGTCCGAGTCCAGTGTTTTTTTCTGTCGGGCAAGCTAATTTGTATATCACACTGTACCGGTGTCCAGTTGACTTTCCAATGTTTATTATGTTGTTTATTTAAAAAATCAGCAAGAAACGGTTGGTATAGTGGGAAAATAATCAGGGCAAGTGACTTTACATGTGCCACTGTACCGGAGTACACTAGCAATTTTAAACTTATTTCCAACCCTGCATTATGTATAATTTTGATGGTGGTTTTGCAAAAATATCCTTCGTTTGCTTTAAGTTGTTTAAAAACTGTTGGAAATTATTTATTTGTCTCTTACTACAGAAATGTTTTTGGAACACTAGCTGATATTGTTAGTTTATTGGGATTGTAGAGATCCCAGTGAAGATCTGTGTTAGAATTCAGCTTTAGCAATCTGTTTCTGGTTGTAAGAGGGAACCTGTGAGATTGGGTTGTCAGGCTCACTGGCTTGGTTTGTCAATGTCATCGTATCATATCCAGTGTTTCTGCTGGCATTTTTTACATTGTGACGGGCTACCATTTCAAATACCGGTCAGTAGCTTCAATAGTGCTGAATTTAGCATGAAAACACAACCAATCACTGTAAAGCACTGTTGAATTAACTGTACTAGTTACATTCGCCTTTTTGCCTGATTAGATCATCATAAATATAGGGTCAAAATACAATCCAGTACAGATCACAGCTTGGATATTATCTCAAAGGGGATGTATCACACGGTAGATATATGAATATTTGCTCTGATGGTATAAGATGAAGTCATCCTCTACTCTGTAGGTGTATATATTAACTTATGTGACAGAACTTCTGCATAATTGTTTGAATTATACTCTAGAAGTTGGAAAGTCAATCTTTGTTGGAAAGTCAATCTTTGTTGGAAATTTCTTCCCTAATTGTTTGACTGGCACTCTAGAAGTTAAAAGATCAATCTTTGTTATAAACTTTTGCCGCTGTAGCCCCAAAATATGTATCTTGGCATCACTTTTGTCAGATTGGAGCGTTAACAGCTTCCTCCCACAGTGAGATCACGGCGAGATTGAGTGTTCTCATATTGAGGCACAAACAGGGTAAATGGTGGAGTTGTAGGATCAATACACGAGTGATGGGGATTGAGAGATTGGGCAAACAAAGAAGGCCGGAGTGTTTAATGTGTCTTACAGTGTCCTGCATCACCCCACCAGTCTCTTACAGAGGAGCACTGTTTGCTGCCCGGCCAGGGGATTGATCATCTTGGAAACACCATTGGAAAAGTTGTCAAACACCTGGGGAAACATTGTTATCAAATCATGGACATGTTTGATGGGGGATAAAGTACTGGTGTTGTCATTTGATACAGGCAATGTTTGATGTGTTTTATCACCTTAAGGCCAGACCAATTTTATTTCTTGTTTTACGGATCCTCCGGTCATATTTTTTCAAGAATAAGAAAAAATAAATAAATTATTTTTCTCGCTCAAAAAATAAAATCCTAATGTTTTTATTGGCCAAAAATGTAAACTTAAAAAAACCAACAACTTGTTTTTGGTTGTTTTTGCCCCAGTAAACACTGTTATTATTTAAAAGGAATATTACTTTGACTGGTCATTTTTACTCTTTTTTTTTCTTTCCCTCCCATCTTTAGGTTTTCTGAGGACAAAATCTGTAAAACAAGAAATAAAATTGGTCTGACCTAAAGTTGGGTATGTTTCTTGTGGACATGTTGGAGATCTCATGACAGTACTGTTGTTTTATTAATCTGGAGATTAGAGACCTGTTACACTGAGCGACCAGCTGAATCATATGCTACTGTCATGGTCTGATTGAGGATCCTTTGGATGGATAAAAATACAATGTTGTTTTAATTTATTGAGGGTATGGTAAATTATAGAACAAACAATGTTGTTTTTATTTGTTTGGTGGAAAAATGTAAAGAATTATTTTTATGATGTGTTTAAGCAATATCTTGGATAATGTACCTTTGTGTTATAAATCTGGTTGAGGATATGGTGGATTACAGGACAAACAACTAGGGCTCGCTATCAATACAGATAGTAGAGATCAGTATTACTTAAATGATGAGATTATTGATAAATATAGGAGAAGTAACTTTGAGCAAAAATGAAAAAATATGTCTAAAAGAAATGAATGTATTCCGCATCACTGGTGAGTGCTGGGGGGCGGTGGGGTAGCCTAATGGTTAAAGCGTTGGCTCGTCACGCCGAAGACCCGGGTTCGAATCCCCACATGGGTACAATGTGTGAAGCCCATTTCTGGTGTTCCCCGCTGTGATGTTGCTGGAATATTGCTAAAAGCGGCGTAAAACCAAACTTAGTCAGTCAGTGGTGAGTGGTGACCTGTTTATGCATGGAGTATATTAACACAACAGCATCCTGAACAGAACTGATGAAGCAGCCCATGAATATAAACCTAACTTTGTATTTTGTTTGAGTAAATTAAAGCTATTTTCTATCACACATGTTGATGTACAATATCATCGATAACATAATTTTTATATTGATAATCATTGATAAGTTTTCCTATTGACAGTATTTCCGATTGTCGATCATTTTTGCAAACACCTTTTGTTTTTATCTGACAGTTAGCATTATTTGATTGGTAGATAGCGGTAATGACTGCGGATATGTTTGATGGGTGGATAAGTTAGTGTTATTCCTTTTTCTGATGAGTGAAGCCCTTTTCTTGTGATCCCTTCATTAATAGTGTGCTGTAGAATTAATTGAGATAGAATTAATTCATAAATTGTAGTGTATATATTATTCTAGGGAACCCTGCAGGAAGCAGAAGTATAGTGAATCCATGCCGTTTGGTTAGTGGTTGCTAGGAATCTCTAGCACCTCTTTAGATTGTGTTGTTAGTTGATAGTTTAATATTTCACAAGCTCTCTATTTAGTTTTAAATAATATGTGATAATTTAGTTGTTCTTCTGTCCTTCAGTAACAGGTTTTTATAAAGTATAATACATTTATTATTAATGTATGACTTTTTGTTGTCATGAAATATTGCTGATGTGACGTAAAATGTAAATCTACTCACTCATAGCTGCCCATGTTATGGACAGCTTGTTTCCCATAATGTGATAATAGAATTAGACAGGCCAATGAACAAGTTTGTTCTGGCTTGTGGAATATCAGTGAGCTGATCCCACAGTGTGTACATATTTGCCTGTTAGCCTCCTACACACTGACTGTAGACACACTGTTGCACTGGTTGTCCTTTCCAGACTGTTACACTGTGGATATTACGAGTATACAATAGCTTTTATAGTATGTGTAGCATATCTCACTTTATGGCCAGTTTATTGCCTAGGAATGATGGTATGTTATGACTTATATCCCACGTGTCAGCTTGCCTCAACCGTGAGACGTTTTCAGTCTTCATCACTGAGACTTTATCAGGTCCAGCCATCAACAGGGAGAGACTTTATCAGATCGAGCTGTCTCAGTTTAGACTTTTTGAGATCTAGCTGTTAACATTAAGAATGTAGCAGGTCCAGTTAGTTGTCGACCTGCCTCAGTAGGTGTCAAGGCTTGTGGACTAGCGACCTGCCTCAGTAGGTGTCAAGGGCTTGTGGACTAGCGACCTGCCTCAGTAGGTGTCAAGGGCTGTGGACTAGCGACCTGCCTCAGTAGGTGTCAAGGGCTGTGGACTAGCGACCTGCCTCAGTAGGTGTCAAGGGCTGTGGACTAGAAGTGGTATCAAGGGCTGTGGACCTGCCTCAGTAGGTGTCAAGGGCTGTGGACTAGCGACCTGCCTCAGTAGGTGTCAAGGGCTGTGGACTAGCGACCTGCCTCAGTAGGTGTCAAGGGCTGTGGACTAGCGACCTGCCTCAGTAGGTGTCAAGGGCTGTGGACTAGCGACCTGCCTCAGTAGGTGTCAAGGGCTGTGGACTAGCGACCTGCCTCAGTAGGTGTCAAGGGCTGTGGACTAGCGACCTGCCTCAGTAGGTGTCAAGGGCTGTGGACTAGCGACCTGCCTCAGTAGGTGTCAAGGGCTGTGGACTAGCGACCTGCCTCAGTAGGTGTCACGGGCTGTGGACTAGCGGCTAGGAGTTGGATTCAGCCTGAAAGACTGATGAACTCAGGACTAGGTTATGGGGATCAGAGTTTGACTATGCCAAGAATATCAATTGTCTGTATCATACACTTCAAAGTATCATGAGCCCAGTGTGTAAACCAATATGAGAATATTTCGAAATTTCAGAAGACATTTTTAATGACATTTTTAAACATAAATGACAAATTCATTTGTGTATTTCTGCTTGGTGTGTCTTGATCATACATCTGTATCCTGACTGAGCAGCCTAACAAGAAGCTTCACAATACTTCCCCGTTACAACAACAAGCCTGAGTCATATCTTGTCATGACACAGGTATACAACATCCTGGTTGAGACGAGGCTCCACATGAGCGGGTAGTGGGAAATAAAGACTGTGAGAGTTGATTGAGGCCCTTCAAGGGTGGTGGTGGTGGGAAATAAAAGACATGATAGAGACAATCGGTATCCAATCTTCTTAATTCTCAGTATGAACAAGCAATATTTGGTTATCTTTCTTTTCATGAAGACATTATATAATTTTTTTTATCTAAAAAATAAGATATACAACCAATTCCAAGTTTAATTGAAACAGAATGCTCGGGTCTTTTTACATGACATGACTTCAACACACTATGAGTAGTATTTGTTTTCTGTATTTCTCATTGTATTGTCATTTCTGAACAGAGGTGGTCAAAAATGAAGGCAAATTCTTTGTAGAAATCTGAAATCTGATTGGCATAAAAAACATGCTTCCTTCATTTTGACTGTGTGGTCAAAGTCCTCGTCACTGAACCGGGTTATATTGCTAAGACGAGTTCAGTGTGTGAAGATTATTTCTGTTGTGATATTGCTGAAATACTTCTAAAATCTTGAACCCTACTCAGTGTAGAGGCCAAGCTCACTCACTCTCACTCTCACACTCTCACTCACTGATTTTACTGAGATAGGTGGTAGAAGACAATAAATGTTACAGACATTTTCTTTCTGTTTTGTGAACATGAAGATGTTTCACAGAAGATCCAACACCATAGTGGCACACAGTATAAGCTGTATTTCTCAACTTGTTGAATTAGCTACAGAAATTCTTACCCATAGCGGGGCGGTGGGGCAGCCTAATGGTTAAAGCATTAGCTCCTCATGCTGAAGGCCCAGGTTCAATTCCCTACATGGATACAATGTGTGAAGCCCATTTCTGGTGTTCCCCGCTGTGATATTGCTGGAATACTGCTAAAAGCTCAAACCATACCCAGTATAAAGGCCAAGAGCACTCACTCACCCACTCACTCACTCCCTGATTTAACTGAGATTTCTGGTGTTCCCCGCCGTGATATTGCTGGAATACTGCTAAAAGCTTAAACCATACCCAGTATAAAGGCCAAGAGCACTCACTCACCCACTCACTCACTCACTGATTTTACTGAGATTTCTGGTGTTCCCCGCCGTGATATTGCTGGAATACTGCTAAAAGCTCAAACCATACCCAGTATAAAGGCCAAGAGCACTCACTCACCCACTCACTCACTGATTTAACTGAGATTTCTCACTGATTTGGAATACTGCTAAAAGATTTCTGGTGTTGCGATTTAACTGATATGTTGCTGGAATAATACTGCTTAAAGCTTAAACCATACCCAGTATAAAGGCCAAGAGCACTCACTCACCCACTCACTCACTCACTGATTTAACTGAGATTTCTGGTGTTCCCCGCCATGATATTGCTGGAATACTGCTAAAAGCTCAAACCATACCCAGTATAAAGGCCAAGAGCACTCACTCACCCACTCACTCACTGATTTAACTGAGATTTCTGGTGTTCCCCGCCGTGATATTGCTGGAATACTGCTAAAAGCTTAAACCATACCCAGTATAAAGGCCAAGAGCACTCACTCACCCACTCACTCACTGATTTTACTGAGAATTCTGGTGTTCCCCGCCATGATATTGCTGGAATATCGCTAAAAGCAGCGTAAAACTAAAGTCGCAGCACTCTCTCACCCAGAAATGTCTGTGTCTTACAACGATTAGAGAAGGCACAAGGTACCAGCATGTTTCACTGAACACATTAGACTTTTGGGTTTTATCAGCCAATTATGCATTAACAATGACAGAGCTGTCACATGGAGTTTATGTCTTATGATGCACCTGTTCAACCAGCTGGACTGGGATTGGTCTGTAGATGTGTTGTGACTTATTTGCAGTGTTGGTCATAGGAGAATGACATCAATAGCTGACTGGTAACATAGTTTATGTGTTGTGGGTCTAGTGGAGTTAGTTGCTGCATAAATTGATTTAATGTGTCTGTGAAAAACAAATTTTTGTTCATAAACACTACCCATGAAAATGCAGGTTAGATTGGTATTCGACCGCCTACTGGTTAGAGCGTCCGCCTGGAGAGCGGAAGGTCGCGGGTTCGATCCCCGACCGCGTCATACCAAAAGACGTTAAAATATGGTACTTGTTGGTCCCTGCCTGGCGCTCGGCATTAATGGGTACAACAAGGACTGGTCGGCTCAGAGTCAGTATAATGTGTCTGAGTGGGGTATTCATGCTTCACTGCGGCATGGTATCTCAGTGGGCTAGCACTATAAAACCAGCTTCAGTCTGGGCTAGTACAAGCAGCCGCACATACACATACACACGCATGCACGTCGTCACATGAGCGAAATATTCTGAAGCACGACGTAAAACCCAATTTCACCTCACCTCACCTAGATTGGTATTCAAACATTCGTAACAGGATTGGGTGCTTCCGCCCATAATATATTTATGATATAGCTGAAATTAGCTTTATACAAACAAACAAACATAATCCCTGCAACCACAACAAGTACTAGATTGAGCAGAGTGGAGACCACCTTTAACATGTCCACCAAGTACTAGATTGAGCAGAGTGGAGATCACCTTTAACATGTCCACCAAGTACTAGATTGAGCAGAGTGGAGACCACCTTTAACATGTCCACCAAGTACTAGATTGAGCAGAGTGGAGACCACCTTTAACATGTCCACCAAGTACTAGATTGAGCAGAGTGGAGACCACCTTTAACATGTCCACCAAGTACTAGATTGAGCAGAGTGGAGACCACCTTTAACATGTCCACCAAGTACTAGATTGAGCAGAGTGGAGACCACCTTTAACATGTCCACCAAGTACTAGATTGAGCAGAGTGGAGACCACCTTTAACAGTCCACCAAGTACTAGATTGAGCAGAGTGGAGGAGAGATTGAGCAGAGTGGAGACCACCTTTAACATGTCCACCAAGTACTAGATTGAGCAGAGTGGAGACCACCTTTAACATGTCCACCAAGTACTAGATTGAGCAGAGTGGAGACCACCTTTAACATGTCCACATTAGATTGAGCAGAGTGGAGACCACCTTTAACATGTCCACCAAGTACTAGATTGAGCAGAGTGGAGACCACCTTTAACATGTCCACCAAGTACTAGATTGAGCAGAGTGGAGCAGTGGAGACCACCTTTAACATGTCCACCAAGTACTAGATTGAGCAGAGTGGAGACCACCTTTAACATGTCCACCAAGCACTAGATTGAGCAGAGTGGAGACCACCTTTAACATATCCACCAAGCACTAGACTGAGCAGAGTGGAGACCACCTTTAACCTGTCCAAGTATTAAATTCAACTGAGTTAAGACAAACTTTCACATCTTGTCTGGGTCAGGCTATAGGTCTCCAATAAAGTATGTGTGTTGTGATAAAATGTTGTATTGATAAGTTGGTTACGCCCCATGACAGCATGCACTGAAATTACTTTCATCTTGCTTATCCAGATGTTATACCAAGTTTTTCTTTCTGTGACAGTGAAATGAAATTGTGACAGCTGTTACAGGAATTCAAACAGCTCTCATTTGTTTTCCATATGAGGTGAAAAATTAGAGGAAGCAGGTTTATCTAGACTTGCTCAGTGTCTGATGCATGGCTCCAAATGTGTACCTAATGTCGGTATGATGTATGATGGAATTATAATTCTCTGCTTCCTGGTAATATACAGGACATAGTAATTGCTGATCTTGCCGATGTTAGGCTTACATCTCCAAGGAGGGACCTAGTTGTTGAATAGAAATGTGGAATGTATTAAATGAAAATATTTGTTGCATATTTGTTTGTTTTTTCCAGAACAAAAATCCTTGACGGACTACATCAAATACTATGAGGAGCTGCGCTTGGATCCAGTCAGTATTCACCGAGACCATGAGCGTGTTCGTCGGTCACTGGACTCACACTTATACCTGCGCTTTAAAGCTTTCAAAAGGTGAGATCCAGTACAATTGTGAGGGAAGTGTTGCTTCCTTTGTGTTTGTAGGGAGTTACCTCCCTTGGATTTGTTTGGTGGAGTTACCTCCCTTGGATTTGTTTGGTTGAGTTACCTAGATTTGTTTGGTGGAGTTACCTCCCTTGGATGTGTTTTGGTGGTGATGCAGGTTACACAAATGTTTTCCCCATTGACTTGTATAGTAACGGGGGGCGGGGGTGGTGGTTGTGTTTAAAAACGTAACTAAGCCAACAACAGGTATGGCATGTGTGCATGTAATCAGACCAAACCCCAGTTCTGCACAAAATTAATGTCAACCACTTGAAAATACCTGTGGTCACATTCAGCAGATGTCATTATGTAAAATATGACAGCACTAAATATTAAAAACTTTCTGCAGTTCTAATTACTGGATGGATGTACACTTAAAAAACTAGAAAAATATGCAGAAAATTAATGAATCACTGGTAGTATAACCTACTTCCCTTGTATTGTATGGCCATCTGAGTGTTTTAATGAATCTAGGTCCTGTGTTTTAATGAATCTAGGTCCTGTGTTTTCAGTGTTTTAATGAATCTAGATCCAGTGTTTTAATGAATCTAGGTCCAGTGTTTTAATCCATCTTCGAAATGATATGGATTTATATTGAATATTGTACTTACTAGTATTTAATTTCACATTTTTCTGTTTGTCCAATGTTTGGGGGGAAATTGTGATTCAGAATGATGGATTATGACAATTACGATATACAACCCTGTCTCATTTTGATATGAAATATATCAACACTCATGTGAATAGTTAACAGGAAAATGTAAAAAACGTTCCATGTGTACAGAAAACAGTAAATGATTGTTTTCAAAATGGTTCATGTGACTTCAGCTCCTATTGTTATGATATATATCATCATTTTCATCATCATTTTTCCGTATAAATGGCCAGGAGGCCATGAGTACAACATGTGATACATACATATGCTCTATATTTACAGAGATTTTCACTTAAAATTAGAAAAGGACACGTCCGTTTACAGCCCGGATCATGTAACATCTAGCTTTGATGGACATTTGCAACCAGTAGATACGTCATTTATATACCAAGGAGTACTTGAAGGTAAGTACTTCGTAGCTTGGGGTTGGATAACAGTTGGATATCCTGCAGTGTTTATAGAGAACATTTGGTCATTCTGCTGGTGATCCAGAACACTGCATTGATTGCAAGATGGGTTATTTGATACTAATGACAATTTCATGGCTATGATTCTTAAGTTATGAGGAGTAGCCTAGCGGTTGAAGGTTCGCTCATCCAGTGTTCAACTCCTCCAATCAGTCCAGTGTGTGAGGCTCATTTCTGATGTCTCCAGCTGTCACTTTGCTGGACTATTGCTAAACATGGTATAAAAACATGCTCACTAACTCCTACTTATGAGTGATACAGTTAGCTAACCCTTGTCAAATATTACAGGTGTGCCTCGAAGTTACGTTCACCTTTCTATCATCAACGGCACAACTCGGGGGCATGTTCACATCCCAGGGGAGACAACTTACCATATAGAACCTGCAGCGCAGTATATGCAAAACCCACACTTTCATTCTGTGATATACGATGAACAGCATGTTGACCTTGACCCTTACAGGTAAGAATGACAAGTTATCCAAGGACAGAACATTTTCAACAGAAGCTGCACTTAATCAGTAGGACTGTTCTCATGCATTTTGAAAAGTGTGATAAATAGTAGCTTGATAGCAATATCTGCCCTCAGTATTTGGTCTTAACATATGTCATTTCTTTACAACCAGAAAACAAAGTTTGAAATGTAATTTTTAGATAATCTGACTGCTTTCTGCAGAATGTTTTTCCTGGTCTTCAAAATTTGGCTTATCTACGTTGAAAGTGATTATTTAATGTTGTGAAACAGGATTTTGGTTGCTTCTTCAAGTGGCATTCAGAAGCTTGTATTTCTCCTTGTGCATAATGTTGTGTATCATTATTTTTCCTTATCCTGACTCATGCTCTTTTGCTTGTCTCCTTCTTCTTGCAAAAGATAGTGGAACACTTGAATCCCCATTTGAAGCTCCCTTCAAAAAAGCGGACGTAAAATCACTCACCCAGTGCTATCTCCCTTTAGATGTTTTGGCGGGAAAATGCGTCACATGACCCAACATGCTCTTCACTCTCTCCGAATTATGCGCCCAACATTTATTTGATATATACAGTCAGCTCTCGTTAATCCGACACTCATTAATCCGACAATCACGTTAATCCGACAAAAAATTAGGGAACCATTTAAAACAGTGATAATGACTCTCGTTAATCTGACATTCTCGCATTCCGACTCCGACACACCAATCTAGCAACTGATTATTGTAAATACATTGTAAAAACATTCGTTAATCCGACAATCAACACAGCCGGTCAGATGATCCGACTGTATACAAACAATCACACGTGAGTGGTAATTAGCATGTGCCTTACTGGCTACTTGACACTGACGTCGGTGAACATCACACTTGTTAATTAGGAACACAGGATAATTAATTGAGACGATTTAATCAAGAAATAACAGTAGAGCGAGCTGTATAAAATGTTTACAACCGACATGAGTTTTCATCACAAGATGTTTGTCACGAGTACACCACCTGCTAAGCGACCCCTTGTAGAAGCTACGCCCATTGATCAAGAAAGAAATCTCCTTTTGAAGAAAGAAAACCCCAGACAACACAACAAGAAGTCATCACTTTTGCTGAGCAGAAGTTTGATGTGAAGATTCAGACGATCAACCGTGATCTCGACCTCCTGAAGCAGTCTGCTTAGTGGTTGAGTTACATGTCTCTCAGATTGACTGATTCCAATGCTTCAAGCTATCTGAGGCCAAAACATCACCTGAACACTTTGCAAACATTTCTGACACACCACTTAGACATCGTTGAACACTTTGCAAACATTTCTGACACACCACTTAGACGTGTTTGATGTTAATGACCATCAAAGACTTTTTCAAGTTATAAATTATATATGTTATGATACATGCCTGATTGTACATTAGACGTCCACATGCAATTATGGAATTAGTTGTATGGAAACTGTAACATATTCAACATCCGGGTCATAATGGCAGCTGATATGCGGTAAAAACAAACGTGAGTTTTGTGCCAATGTGGTCATGAAATAGATATGAAACGGTTCGCTTATGTGATTATATATGTATGTTATGCCATCTACGAATGTTAATAAATGATAACAAGTATGTATTGTTAGTATTTTTTATTTCTGTGAATATTTTTACGTACGATGAAGATAAGTAGATCTACCATTTCTGATATGCATGCAACAGTATGACGATCTCATGACATTTAGTAAACATTGATATTTTCACACAAATACATTAATCCGACATTTCCGTTAATCCGACATATTTCTCTGCAACCACAAGTGTCGGATTAACGAGAGCTGACTGTATAAGGGTATTAGGATCTACACCGAAACGTCGCATATTTTGCAATAAACGAGTTGTCTATCCATATAAAGTGTTCCTCTTCAGGATTTTGGTCAGTTCAAAATATGCTGCCCCATGTGTGTCAAATGTTGCATAAGTTTTTGTTGTTTTCTAATTTTTCATGTGTATTTGAATTCAAACATCTCAATAAAGATTGACTCACTCCTTGCTGCAGACATCGGCGCGAGGCGGAGAGTGCAACGTGCGGCAATGATCATCATTTTGAATGGATGAAGCGCGTGTCAGAGTCAGCATACGAGGCACCGAACAGAGCGAAGAGGGTGAGTCCAGTGGAGGATCTCCTGGTTTGGAGTGAGTGAGTTTAGTTTTACGCCACACTCAGCAATATTCCAGCTATATGGCAGCGGTCTGTAAATTATTGAGTCTGGACCAGACAATCAAGTGGTCAACAGCATGAGCAGATCTACGCAGTTGGGATACTATGGCGTGTCAACCAGGTCAGCTAGTCTGACTACCTGACCCAGTTAATCGCCTCTTACGACAAGTGGTTGTTTGCTTTGTGGAATGGATCCAGGCCCTCTGGGTTTGTCCTCTGATGACTATCATAGAGAGGGTGACAAGCAGCCTTTTCATTGTTGGTCAGGTTAATGGAGAGGGTGAGGTGGTACAGTGGTTGGGGATCATGGAGAGGGTGACAAGCAGACTTTCATTGTTGGTCAGGTCAATTGAGGTGGTACAGTGGTTGGGAATCACGGAGAGGGTGACAAGCAGCCTTTCATTGTTGGTCAGGTCAATTGAGGTGGTACAGTGGTTGGGGATCATGGAGAGGGTGACAAGCAGCCTTTCATTGTTGGTCAGGTCAATTGAGGTGGTACAGTGGTTGGGAATCACGGAGAGGGTGACAAGCAGCCTTTCATTGTTGGTCAGGTCAATTGAGGTGGTACAGTGGTTGGGGATCATGGAGAGGGTGACAAGCAGCCTTTCATTGTTGGTCAGGTCAAGTGGTTGATCGTGGAGATCAGCCTTTCGGAGAGGGTGCAGGTCAGGGTGACAGTGGTTGGGATCATGGAGAGGGTGACAAGCAGCCTTTCATTGTTGGTCAGGATCATTGAGGTGGTACAGTGGTTGGGGATCATGGAGAGGGTGACAAGCAGCCTTTCATTGTTGGTCAGGTCAATTGAGGTGGTACAGTGGTTGGGGATCATGGAGAGGGTGACAAGCAGCCTTTCATTGTTGGTCAGGTCAATTGAGGTGGTACAGTGGTTGGGGATCATGGAGAGGGTGACAAGCAGCCTTTCATTGTTGGTCAGGTCAATTGAGGTGGTACAGTGGTTAGAGAGCTTCCTCCAGAGTGATAGGAGGCAGGGTTCTGAATATGCCCTTAACATGTTGGCTTATGCTCTATTGTACATCAAGACTCCTCTAACAATAGATGGACTAAATCGTGGGAATATCTTTCTTGCTCATCTTGAACTTCTTTCATTCTCCAGGCAACTGAGAACTATGAAGAGCCGGCCTACTCCTACAACAAATACAGTGAGGCATTGAACCGCCAGAAGAGGGCTCCCCGGAACCTTGGCGGAAAAAACACATGTTACCTCTATCTGCAGTCTGACCCGATGTTGTGGAACTATGTGAAGAAAGAGAAGTTCCCTAGAACAACACTGGTGAGGATATAACTTGTTATATCACATGTGTCTTGGGGGATATCACTGTTCAACATGAGGGATGAATGTGTGTGTATTGGTTGATGTAATTGTTTTACAGCAGGGATGAACATGTGTGTATTGGGTGATGTAATTGTTCTACATCAGGGATGAACATGTGTGTCTTGGTTGATGTAATTGTTTTACAGCAGGGATGAACATGTGTGTATTGGTTGATGTAATTGTTTTACATCAGGGATGAACATGTGTGTCTTGGTTGATTTAATTGTTTTACATCAGGGATGAATGTGTGTGTCTTGGGTGATGAAATTGTTCTACATCAGGGATGAACATGTGTGTCTTGGGTGATGAAATTGTTTTACATAAGGGATGAACATGTGTGTCTTGGGTGATGAAATTGTTTTACATCAGGGATGAATGTGTGTGTCTTGGGTGATGTAATTATTTTACATTAGGGATGAGTAATACCCAGAGATAGCACTAGTGAGGATATGGAATTGTTATACTGTATAGACTAGAAGTAACTGAGTGCTGTGTTCTGTGTTGGTGACGTCATTGTTCATAAAGGATAGAAGTATTCCTAAAAAGTCACAGGCTGCAGGTTATTCCTGCAAGATTGCTAAATAGACATACATTATTTACTTTCCTGGTGTAACCTGTATAATATACTAGGGGAGGTAACTCTTGTCTGTTTCAGAGTGATGAACGAGCTAAGGAGGAGATATTGGCATTCTTTGCCAGTCATGTGGCCGCCCTGAAGTCAATCTACTCTACAACGACGTTCAGCACATACGATGACTCCATCTCGTACAAGGGCATCAACTTCCTGGTCCAGAGAACCAGGGTAGGTTGTCGTTTACTGGTAGTGGTATATCAAACACTGTATTGCTGGACCCTCTTGTATCAATAGAAACTGTATCAAGCTAATGTTAATGTCGATGATATGAATATTGAGTGATTTACACATTGCAGTAGGGCGGTGGGGTAGCCTAGTGGTTAAAACGTTTGTTCCTCATGCCGAAGACCTGGGTTCGAGTCCCCACATGGATACAATGTGTGAAGCTCATTTCTGGTGTCCCCGCTGGGATATAGCTTGAATATTGCTATAAGCGGCGTAAAAGTAGAAAGTGTATTATAACTTAACAAGTCGGAAAGAGTGATATATTTACAAATTCCCCATGAAAATTCACTAGCCAGTTGAGCCAGTCACTGTGGAGATTTACTGGCCCAACTGGAATTTTACTAGCCATGGACTAGACGAGCCCTTCAAGTGGATGATTCCTCCTCTGTATCATATGCTGATGGCGTGGACCATTGCTCATGCTATAGATCACTGGATTATCTGGTTAAGAGCAGTGGGGTAGCTGAGTAGTCAAAGTCACAGATCGTCACGCTGAAGACCCCAGTTCTTTGCTCACTTGGGTACAATGTGTGGAACCCATTTTTAATGTCCCTGTCAAGATGTATTGCATAAAACCAAACTTACTCACTCACTTATTTATTGGCCACTCTCTGAAATATTGAATAATAATAATAAATATAGTTGCGGGCAACGATGAGGTCTCCTTGGCTTTACTTTCTATCTATTGTATCTGAGGGCTAGATATCATCGTCCAAAACGGAGCCAGAACACATGTTTTGACAGGCGAGCGGATCTTCCAAATACAGCCGGGGTCACGGGGGTCATGTACCTTTTAAGTAGTTCCGGAGAAGAAATAGTTCCCTCTTTAAGAGGCTGTATCTCAGTTGTTCTTGGGTCTACGTTCAAAACAATTAGTGTTCTGGAATCACCAGGACATCATCTACGATACTGGGAGCAAACTACTCAGAAAAGTGCTGAAAAACATGGCCAAAAACTGAAAACAAAAATAACTGCCAAACGGTACGTTTTAGCGACTTGACCCGTCCAGGCAAAATTGTTGGGAATTCGATTGTGCATCTGTACAAGAAATTTGGAAGTGTTGGAACAATTAGTTCTTGAGATATTTGCTGTCAAACGTTGAAATTTTGGAATTAATTTTGAATTATTTCCCCTTTGCTATTGAGCCTAGAGATTTTTAAGGGGAATATCTACACCTGGGTGTGCATCTGTGTGATTTTTTGTAAGCGATTCGGAGCATTGGTTTAGGAGTTATGTTTGGTACAAAAATCGGCGGAATAATAAATAATAATAATAATAATAATAAACCGAACGATTACAATAGGTCTCCTGCCTAGAGGCAAGGAGCCCTAATGATGATAATGGCTATTTACAAAGCACCTGTTTCCACACACTTGTGCATGCTCAAACTGTAACACATATTACCCGGGATAACCCAAGCTGCCTGTGAGGTACCCGAAGGATATAGTCACATGACTTATCCCACTGGGTACCCATCTTTTGCTTGGTGAAGAGTACAACAACAAATGAACAAACAAAACAAGCTACTGCTCCAAATTCACACTTGACTCATATGAGAAAATATATAATATATTATCAGCAATTATGTCTTATTTTCTAGATAATGACCGACACTACTGAGAAGTGCAATACTGCTGCAGCTACTGCATGGTGCAACCCCAACATTGATGTCAGCAACTTCCTCAACCTCAACTCCATGGATAACCATGATGATTTCTGCCTGGCATATGTCTTCACATACCGTGACTTCATCCAAGGGACCCTGGGACTGGCTTGGGTCGGTTCAGAGACAAGTAAGATATGAGTCCCATGTAGAGGTGTTCTTAATAAAAGAGTGAGTGAGTGAGTTTAGTTTTACACCTCACTCAGCAATATTCCAGCTATATGGCGGCGGTCTGTAAATAATTGAGTCTGGACCAGACAATCCAGTGATCAACAGCATGAGCATCAACACAATTTGGATACGATGAGGTATGTCAACCAAGCCTGCCCACCGATCCTGTTAGTCACCTTTTACGACAAGCATGGGTTACTGAAGACCAATTCTAACCTGGACCTTCACGAGTTGTTGATGGAAGAACATTTCCCGATGTTGGTGCCAAACATTTTCAGTCTGATCCCATAACGATCTGGTTGCCACTGCTCGTCGTAAGAGGCGACCATTGTGTTCATGGCCATGTTTCACAAAGTGATCATAGAGTTACAACTATCATATCTCCTATACTTTAACATAGAGCTACGACTATCATATCTCCTATACTTTAACATAGAGTTACGACTATCATATCTCCTATACTTTAACATAGAGCTACGACTATCATATCTCCTATACTTTAACATAGAGTTACGACAAACGTAGAGCTAAGATCTGTTTGTGAAACCGCCCAGGTCGCCAGGCTCGCAGTCGTGGTTGATACATGTCATTGTATCCCAATTGTGTAGATCTATACCCATGATGTTAGTCACTGGATTGTCTGCTCCAGACTCAATTATTTGCAAAGCGCTGTAATATAGCTGAAATATTGCTGAATGCTATGTTCAACAACAAACGAGCTCTCACACTCAGTTGCCACTGTCATGAAACTTGAACTCCGATCAATGATTATTCAGGGAAGTGGGGTAGCCTAGTGGTTAAAGCATTAGCTTGTCAAGCTGAAGAACCAGGTTTGATTCCCCACATGGGTACAATGTAGCCCATTTCTTGTGTTCCCTGCCGTGATGTTGCTGGAAGATTGCTTAAAGCAGTGTGAAATGAAACTAAACTTGCTCACTCAAAAATCATTCATCAAGTAAATATTGGTGTAACGTACCATCATCACTCACCCAGTAAGGTAAGCTTTTTGTGTATTTAGCCTTTGAACTGTAGCTCTTTGCCTACTTGCATTTTTATTTGTGGGCTTTGAGCATGCATGAGCATGGATATATGCGCGTTACAAATATGCTATTATTATTATGTTTACAGAGGCGGCTGGCGGTATCTGTGAACAGTTTAAGGAGTACCCCGAGGGTAACCAACGTGTTGGGAAGAGTCTCAACACCGGGATCGTCACCATCGTCAACTACGGCAAGCCCGTACAGGCCCGGGTATCACAGCTGACTTTTGCTCATGAGGTCGGACACAACTTTGGATCTCCGGTAGGTTTTATACTGGTGTTGTCTGGTTAGGGCACCACCTTGTTTCTGCTGATAAAACTCTTACTGTACAGTCTCATCAGTGGACAGAAGTAATATATTTACTCAGCATAGAATATCATGCACGAGTGAGTGAGTGGGGGAGCGAGGGAGCATTCACCCTATACAGTACACATTATGCTATGGTATGCCTTAGGTGGTCAGACCCGTGAACATCTGGGTTAGAATTGATCTTCAGTAACCTCTGCTGGTTGTAAGAGGCCACTAACGGGATCGGGTGGTCATTGTATGTCATTGTATCCCAATTGCGTAGATTGATGCTCATGCTGTTGATCACTGGATTGTCTGGCCCAGACTCGATTATTTACAGACTGCTGCCATATAGCTGGAATATTACTGAGTGCAGCATAAAAAACTAAACTCACTCACTCACTCTATGGTCAGAATATCGACCAACATGTGTCCTCAGTATAGTGCTCACTGTCTGACATCCTTGCTTGCACTATTTACAGCACGACAAGGGCCCAACGTGTGCCCCCTATGGAACCAGTGAGCCTGATGCGTCCAGTGGTAACTACATTATGTTCGCGTCTGCCACTCTCGGTGACAAGGACCACAATGACGAGTTCTCCACCTGCAGCCGTGACAACATCACCCGTGTCCTTGATGCCGTTGTCAACAAAAGATACAGCAAGATCGACTGCTTCAACTGTAAGTACAGAGGCTTGAACACTGACAAAGGTTACTTACACTTAATTGTTAAAGTCATATTATGATTGAAAGGGAAATGTTTGGTGTTAAATTTGGGAATTTGTACTTACATCTGCAGCAGGGGTGAATATTGCTCGGGAGCAGATAAGGCAAATCTATTTTCTCATTAGTGAGAGAGATGTGGTTGCCTATTGGTTAAAGCACTTGCATGTTATGCTGAGCACCTGTCTGTGATTCCTTATGTGAAATTGCTGCAATTTGTCTATAGATATACATCATATTGTGTTGTTATTGGGAAATCGTATGAATTGAATTGAAGTGTAATTTCTACACTGGGGCAGTACAATGAATCAGTTGTAAAAATTTGGGTTTTTAAAAATTTATGTTTAGAATGTTTGGCCTGTAACATTGTCAATCATCTGTCCATGTTAAGGAAGGTTCTGGTTGTAAGAGTGTTGATCACCTGTCCATGTTCAGGAAGGTTTGGGTTGTAAGAGTGTTGATGACCTGTCCATGTTCAGGAAGGTTCTGGTTGTAAGAGTGTTGATCATCTGTCCATGTTCAGGAAGGTTTGGGTTATAAGAGTGTTGATCACCTGTCCATGTTCAGGAAGGTTCTGGTTGTAAGAGTGTTGATCACCTGTCCATGTTCAGGAAGGTTCGGGTTGTAAGAGTGTTGATCATCTGTCCATGTTCAGGAAGGTTCTGGTTGTAAGAGTGTTGATCACCTGTCCATGTTCAGGAAGGTTCTGGTTGTAAGAGTGTTGATCACCTGTCCATGTTCAGGAAGGTTCTGGTTGTAAGAGTGTTGATCATCTGTCCATGTTCAGGAAGGTTCGGGTTGTAACAGTGTTGATCATCTGTCCATGTTCAGGAAGGTTCTGGTTGTAAGAGTGTTGATCATCTGTCCATGTTCAGGAAGGTTCTGGTTGTAACAGTGTTGATCATCTGTCCATGTTCAGGAAGGTTCGGGTTGTAAGAGTGTTGATCATCTGTCCATGTTCAGGAAGGTTCGGGTTGTAAGAGTGTTGATCATCTGTCCATGTTCAGGAAGGTTCTGGTTGGTTGTAAGAGTGTTGATCATCTGTCCATGTTCAGGAAGGTTCTGGTTGTAAGAGTGTTGATCATCTGTCCATGTTCAGGAAGGTTCTGGTTGTAAGAGTGTTGATCATCTGTCCATGTTCAGGAAGGTTCTGGTTGTAAGAGTGTTGATCATCTGTCCATGTTCAGGAAGGTTCTGGTTGTAAGAGTGTTGATCATCTGTCCATGTTCAGGAAGGTTCGGGTTGTAAGAGTGTTGATCATCTGTCCATGTTCAGGAAGGTTCGGGTTGTAAGAGTGTTGATCATCTGTCCATGTTCAGGAAGGTTCTGGGTTGTAACAGTGTTGATCATCTGTCCATGTTCAGGAAGGTTCTGGTTGTAAGAGTGTTGATCATCTGTCCATGTTCTGGAAGGTTCGGGTTGTAAGAGTGTTGATCATCTGTCCATGTTCAGGAAGGTTCGGGTTGTAAGAGTGTTGATCATCTGTCCATGTTCAGGAAGGTTCGGGTTGTAAGAGTGTTGATCATCTGTCCATGTTCAGGAAGGTTCTGGTTGTAAGAGTGTTGATCATCTGTCCATGTTCTGGAAGGTTCTGGTTGTAAGAGTGTTGATCATCTGTCCATGTTCAGGAAGGTTCTGGTTGTAAGAGTGTTGATCATCTGTCCATGTTCAGGAAGGTTCGGGTTGTAAGAGTGTTGATCATCTGTCCATGTTCAGGAAGGTTCTGGTTGTAAGAGTGTTGATCATCTGTCCATGTTCAGGAAGGTTCTGGTTGTAAGAGTGTTGATCATCTGTCCATGTTAAGGAAGGTTCTGGTTGTAAGAGTGTTGATCATCTGTCCATGTTCAGGAAGATTCCGGTTGTAAGAGTGTTGATCATCTGTCCATGTTCAGGAAGGTTCTGGTTGTAAGAGTGTTGATCATCTGTCCATGTTCAGGAAGGTTCGGGTTGTAAGAGTGTTGATCATCTGTCCATGTTCAGGAAGGTTCGGGTTGTAAGAGTGTTGATCATCTGTCCATGTTCAGGAAGGTTCTGGTTGTAAGAGTGTTGATCATCTGTCCATGTTCAGGAAGGTTCGGGTTGTAACAGTGTTGATCACCTGTCCATGTTCAGGAAGGTTCTGGTTGTAACAGTGTTGATCATCTGTCCATGTTCAGGAAGGTTCGGGTTGTAACAGTGTTGATCATCTGTCCATGTTCAGGAAGGTTCTGGTTGTAAGAGTGTTGATCATCTGTCCATGTTCAGGAAGATTCTGGTTGTAAGAGTGTTGATCACCCGTCCATGTTCAGGAAGGTTCGGGTTGTAAGAGTGTTGATTGTTTGTCCATGTTCAGGAAAGTTCGGGTTGTAAGAGTGTTGATCACCTGTCCATGTTCAGGAAGGTTCTGGTTGTAAGAGTGTTGATCATCTGTCCATGTTCAGGAAGGTTTGGGTTATAAGAGTGTTGATCACCTGTCCATGTTCAGGAAGGTTCGGGTTGTAAGAGTGTTGATCATCTGTCCATGTTCAGGAAGGTTCGGGTTGTAAGAGTGTTGATCACCTGTCCATGTTCAGGAAGGTTCTGGTTGTAAGAGTGTTGATCATCTGTCCATGTTCAGGAAGGTTCTGGTTGTAAGAGTGTTGATCACCTGTCCATGTTCAGGAAGGTTCTGGTTGTAAGAGTGTTGATCATCTGTCCATGTTCAGGAAGGTTTGGGTTGTAAGAGTGTTGATCACCTGTCCATGTTCAGGAAGGTTCTGGTTGTAAGAGTGTTGATCATCTGTCCATGTTCAGGAAGGTTCGGGTTGTAAGAGTGTTGATCACCTGTCCATGTTCAGGAAGGTTCGGGTTGTAAGAGTGTTGATCACCTGTCCATGTTCAGGAAGGTTCGGGTTGTAAGAGTGTTGATCATCTGTCCATGTTCAGGAAGGTTCGGGTTGTAAGAGTGTTGATCACCTGTCCATGTTCAGGAAGGTTCGGGTTGTAAGAGTGTTGATCACCTGTCCATGTTAAGGAAGGTTCTGGTTGTAAGAGTGTTGATCATCTGTCCATGTTCAGGAAGATTCCGGTTGTAACAGTGTTGATCATCTGTCCATGTTCAGGAAGATTCCGGTTGTAACAGTGTTGATCATCTGTCCATGTTCAGGAAGATTCGGTTGTAACAGTGTTGATCATCTGTCCATGTTCAGGAAGGTTCGGGTTGTAACAGTGTTGATCATCTGTCCATGTTCAGGAAGGTTCTGGTTGTAACAGTGTTGATCATCTGTCCATGTTCAGGAAGGTTCTGGTTGTAACAGTGTCAATCATCTGTCCATGTTCAGGAAGGTTCGGGTTGTAAGAGTGTTGATCATCTGTCCATGTTCAGGAAGGTTCTGGTTGTAACAGTGTCAATCATCAGTCCATGTTCTGGAAGGTTCAGGTTGTAAGAGTGTTGATCATCTGTCCATGTTCAGGAAGATTCTGGTTGTAAGAGTGTTGATCACCCGTCCATGTTCAGGAAGGTTCGGGTTGTAAGAGTGTTGATTGTTTGTCCATGTTCAGGAAGGTTCGGGTTGTAAGAGTGTTGATCATCTGTCCATGTTCAGGAAGGTTCGGGTTGTAACAGTGTTGATTACCTGTCCATGTTCAGGAAGGTTCGGGTTGTAAGAGTGTTGATTGTTTGTCCATGTTCAGGAAGGTTCGGGTTGTAAGAATGTTGATCATCTGTCCATGTTCAGGAAGGTTCGGGTTGTAAGAGTGTTGATCATCTGTCCATGTTCAGGAAGGTTCGGGTTGTAACAGTGTTGATCATCTGTCCATGTTCAGGAAGGTTCTGGTTGTAACAGTTTTGATCATCTGCCTTTTTATCCCACCGGCATGTAATGCGGTGGGATATACAGTCCGTTTGAGTCAGAAACGGACCGATGAATTGCAAATTTTATCATTGTACAAAATTGCCACCTAAATATAAATAGTACCCATGTTTATCATTGACTAATAACCAACAGCTTTCTTATATTTGAAAATTTTCCGGACTCCACCAAAAAAGTTCTTTAAGAAACTATTAGAGTAGCATGTGCACAAGTGCCCACCAAGTTATTGATTTTTTAGCCTGTGCTGTGCCGTCTCCATCCTTTCTCGCCCACCTGGCTGTCCCTTTCTCTGCACTCCTCCCTCGTAACAAATAGTGAACTGTGTCAAAATTTTGATGATAGTTTCTTAAAGAACTTTTTTGGTGGAGTCCGTAAAATTTTCAAATATAAGAAAGCTGTTGGGTATTAGTAAATGATAGTGTACTATTTATATTTATGTGGCAATTTTGGGGGGATATGTCATCTTCTGATGACTCTTGTTTAGAATGTATAACAAGTTTTGACTATGTCATTTATGAGATTAATTAATATGTTTTAACCGTCCTTGTACGTCCATGCAGCCTCTAAGTCTGCCTTTGAGGCGATCGCAATGTGGTGGCATCACAGAGGAAGGGAGGAGGCGACAAAGTGTGGCTATTTGCAGATTTTTGTCGCCAGTGACTGTGACCAAACTGACGCCTGCTGCTACGGTAAAGGCAGCACCGAGGGCAGTGAGTGCAAGCTGCGTCCCGGCAAAAGCTGCAGGTACGCACTGTCTAAAGGGAGATTCGGTTCGGTCAAGCTGATTGTCTCAGCAAATTGATTTAAGTTGTTCAGATACTGTGTTTAAGGAATAATAATTTGTATTGTGAAATGATAGGTATATTGTTTGATTAGTATGAGAGCTACTTGTTTAACGTATAGTAGATGGATGTTTGACGAGAGCTGACAGTTGGATGTTTGACGAACGATGATGGTTGAAACGATGATGGTTGAATGTTTGACGAACAATGATAGTTGGATGTTTGACAAACAATGATGGTTGAATGTTTGACGAACGATGATGGTTGAACGTTTGACGAACGATGATTGTTGAATGATTGATGAACAATCATAGTTGAATGTTTGACAAACAATGATAGTTGGATGTTTGACAAACAATAATGGTTGAATGTTTGACAAACGATGATGGTTGAACGTTTGACAAACAATGATAGTTGAATGTTTGACGAACAATGATGGTTGAACGTTTGACGAACAATGATAGTTGGATGTTTGACGAACAATGATAGTTGGATGTTTGACAAACAATGATGGTTGAACGTTTGACGAACGATGATGGTTGAACGTTTGACAAACAATGATAGTTGAATGTTTGACGAACAATGATAGTTGAATGTTTGACAAACAATGATAGTTGAATGTTTGACAAACGCTGATAACGAGATGTTTGATTGTGATGTTTGTTTTTCAGTCCAACAGCCGGGCCCTGCTGCAAAAGGACTGTACCTTTCAGACTGGCAACCTGTGCAAGAAGAAAGATGACTGCTCCAAGGATTCAACATGCGAATATCCTTTTCTAGAGCATGTACAATTTGAATACTGTAAATAATGAAATGAATGCGAGCATTTTATTAATGCGAAAAATGCGTCTGTACTCTTCTCGCATTATTATAATGACGCATTTCAGTCTGATCATGTCTACTTTTGAGAACTTAATGAAAGACAGAAAACGTAAATCTGTTGACACTACACATTACACCAATACAGGTCACTTCCTCATTACAGGTATCTCAAGCCACATAATTATCACTGGTTACAATCACTGGTCATTGTTTAAAGTCACTCAAGCACATCAGCCAGTTTGATTGGCATTTAGAAGTTGGTGACTAATAAGAAAGTAAGATTGTTTATGGATAACAACTTCTTTTATTATATATGATGCGATGTTTCGGTATGGACTCTTATACCGTTGTCTTGCTTGACAACGGTATAAGAATCCATACCGATACGTCGCATCATATATAATAAAAGAAGTTGTTATCAATAAACAATCTTACTTTCTTATTATTTTTTTTTTTTTCACACATCATCCAGACCGGACATTCTTCAGCCACTTGTTTGTTGTACCTGGGTAGATGACTTGTGTCTTTCAAGTCAGATTACGTTTATAAATGTTGTCATAAGACAAGTAGTAGCAAGCAATCACGTGATCAAACATTGCAGTGTAATCAAAACATTGTCAGCTCATTTTCATTCATTGCTTAACAAGCTCAATTCAGGTTATTTGGTAAATAACAAGTGTGAAAAGAAAAAGAACAACACCAAAGATTCAAGGTGTCACATTTTATCATCAACACAGATTCCTGAGCTCGCATTAATTTCGTGACGCATTTTAGACTAGACCCTCGCACTCACATTAAATTGGTGAAACATTAATTTCATGAATTACAATATATTATGAACATCATTTCTGCTGATGATTCAACTATCTTCACACCTATGCCCACAAGGCATGACTGGTCCCTGGTGACAAGTAGAGTATTTGAAAGTATATTTAAAGTTACACTCACTTAATTCAACACTGTCACCCCTCCCTTTATTGTTTTGCATACATCTGATTGCGTGGATTGTGTGGTCTGGCTTGGTGACTTGGTTAATTGAGTAATTTAGGAAACCATTGAAACAAACTATAAATAGTTTAATCAATGCATGAAGTAGGCTGTCATCTTGTGCTGTTGTCTCCCTTGACTGAAGCCACTGGAACAAAGGCTGCCTGTCCGGATCCACAGAAGGAGGCAAACAACACCTTCTGCAACAGCTTCTCTCAAGTTTGTACCATTGGGGTGAGTCATTGAACTGTGTAGAGAGGGTAAAGGTCACAGAACTGCACTGGGGAGAGGGTAAGGGTGAAGGTGAGAATCTAAGAACTGGGGAGAGGGTAAGGGTGAAGGTGAGGGTCTCAGAACTGAGGAGAGGGTCAGGGTCAGGGCCACAGAACTGAGGAGAGGGTCAGGGTCACAGAACTGGGCGAGGGTAAGGGTCAGGGTCACAGAACTGAGGAGAGGGTAAGGGTCAGGGTCACAGAACTGGGCGAGGGTAAGGATCAGGGTCACAGAACTGGGCCGAGGGTAAGTGTCTGGGTGAGGGTAAGGGTCAGGGAAACAGAACTGGGCCGAGGGTCAGGGTGAGGGTGACGGAACTGGGTGAGGGTAAGGGTCATGGTGAGGGTCGTGGAACTGGGTTGAGGGTGTCCGAACTGACCAGAGGGTCAGGGTGAGGGTGACGGAACTGGGTTGAGGGTCCGGTGGGTTGAGGGTGTCGAACCGACCAGAAGGGTGAGGTGGGTCCGAACTGACCAGGAGGGGTCAGGAACTGGGTTGAGGGTGTCCGAACCGACCAGACCAGGGTGAGGGTGTCGAACTCAGGGTGAGGTGGTCAGAACTGGGTGACTGGGGTGTCGAACTGACCAGACTGGGTCAGAGGTGAGGGTCCGGAACTGGGTGAGGGTGTCCGAACTGACCAGAGGGTCAGGGTGAGGTGACGGAACTGGGTTGGTCCTAACTGACCAGAGGGTAAGGTTGAGGGGTTGAAGAAATAGTCAGGGTTGAAAATAGTCAGAATGTGTTTAATTAATTGCATTGCTTTTACTTTAATTTGAATTTGTGTGCTATGATTATCTGTTTATGAAGCTGTTTGTGTTGTGTCCAGGAGTGCATCGGCTCAGTGTGTCAGAAGATTGGCTGGGAGGAGTGTTTTCTCACTTCCTCTGCCGACGGAAATGGACCATCCAGAGAGGAGCTTTGTTTTGTGTCACTTCTCTAAGTACCAGAACTGGACCACTAGAGGAGCAACTTTTTCGATGTGGTAAGTGAAGTACGGAATATACACTACTGAGCAACTCTTTCGTAAGTACCGGAATATACACTACTGAGCAACTCTGTTGTAAGTACCGGACTATACACTACTGAGTAACTCTGTCGTAAGTACCGGACTATACACCACTGAGCAACTCTGTCGTAAGTACCGGACTATACACTACTGAGCAACTCTGTCGTAAGTACCGGACTATACACTACTGAGCAACTCTGTCGTAAGTACCGGACTATACACTACTGAGCAACTCTGTACATTTTCTGGCTGTCTGATTTACCTGGATGTTTACAACTGCTTCCATTAAAAAAACATTCAAGGTAACTACTAACATGCTGTTGAAAAGTGCAGCAAATCTGATGTCAGATTGCTGCGGGTTTTATATTTGCGTAGAAATTTAATGTAATGTTAGTCATGTATATTTTTTCATATCTTAACAACCCCAAATTCTTCAAAATCCTTTTGAATAAAAAAATATATAATCACAGTTGTAAAAACTGAATGTAACCCATGGTGAGAGAGTGAGCGAGTGAGTGAGTTAGGCCTTTCGTCACTGTTAGCAATATTCCAGCTATACCATGGCAAGGGACACCTAGATATGAGCTTCACATGTTGCACCCACAATGGTCAGTACCTTGCAGCAACACTGGTAGTGTTTGCCTCTACATGGAAAGCCGACAATATATGAAGCCCATTTATGGTGTGCCTTCCCGTGATATTGCTGGAATATTGCTAAAAGCTGCGTAAAACTAAACTCACTCTACATAAAACATGTGTTGCAGGGAAAACAAGTACATCTGCCTGTGTGAGCTCCTACAACTCAGCCGAGATTGACAAGCCAGAAAATCTTGCTTTTAAGACCCTATTGGATGATGTGAAAAAATTGAAAAATGGCACAAGTTCTACCATACCCGGCATTCAGCTTCCTGCAGGTAAGTCGCTCTTCATTCGTTCTAATATATCACACCTTCTTAGTCACTTTGGAAGCTAAATGGTCTAATTTGTTATACAAATGTGTGATTGTCGCTAAAACTCTGCCTGACATGATAACTCAATTTCAGCCTGCATTTCCCTAACGTCTTTTCTGTTGTTTCCCTAACGTCTTTTCTGTTGTTTCCCTAACGTCTTTTCTGTTGTTTCCCTAATATCTTTTCTGTTGTTTCCCTAACATCTTTTCTGTTGTTTCCCTAATATCTTTTCAGTAGTTTCCCTAATATCTTTTCTGTTGTTTCCCTAATATCTTTTCTGTTGTTTCCCTAACATCTTTTCTGTTGTTTCCCTAATATCTTTTCTGTTGTTTCCCTAATATCTTTTCTGTTGTTTCCCTAATATCTTTTCTGTTGTTTCCCTAATATCTTTTCTGTTGTTTCCCTAATATCTTTTCTGTTGTTTCCCTAACGTCTTTTCTGTTGTTTCTAATATCTTTCTGTTGTTTCCCTAGCGTCTTTTCTGTTGTTTCCCTAATATCTTTTCTGTTGTTTCCCTAACGTCTTTTCTGTTGTTTCCCTAACGTCTTTTCTGTTGTTTCCCTAACATCTTTTCTGTTGTTTCCCTAATATCTTTTCTGTTGTTTCCCTAATTCCCTAACGTCTTTTCTGTTGTTTCCCTAATATCTTTTCTGTTGTTTCCCTAATATCTTTTCTGTTGTTTCCCTAACGTCTTTTCTGTTGTTTCCCTAACATCTTTTCTGTTGTTTCCCTAATATCTTTTCTGTTGTTTCCCTAACATCTTTTCTGTTGTTTCCCTAACATCTTTCTGTTGTTTCCCTAATATCTTTTCTGTTGTTTCCCCTAATATCATCTTTTTCTGTTGTTTCCCTAATATCTTTTCTGTTGTTTCCCTAATATCTTTTCTGTTGTTTCCCTAACGTCTTTTCTGTTGTTTCCCTAACGTCTTTTCTGTTGTTTCCTCCCTAATATCTTTTCTGTTGTTTCCCTAATATCTTTTCTGTTGTTTCCCTAACGTCTTTTCTGTTGTTTCCCTAACATCTTTTCTGTTGTTTCCCTAATATCTTTTCTGTTGTTTCCCTAATATCTTTTCTGTTGTTTCCCTAATATCTTTTCTGTTGTTTCCCTAACGTCTTTTCTGTTGTTTCCTAACATCTTTTCTGTTGTTTCCTAACGCCTTTCTGTTGTTCCCCTAATATCTTTCTGTTGTTTCCTTAATTCCCTAACGTCTTTTTCTGTTGTTTCCCTAATATCTTTTCTGTTGTTTCCCTAACGTCTTTCTGTTGTTTCCTAACGCCTTTTGTTGTTTCCCCTAACATCTTTTCTGTTGTTTCCCCTAATATCTTTTCTGTTGTTTCCTAATATCTTTCTGTTGTTTCCTAGCGTCTTTTCTGTTTGTTTCCCAACGCCTTTTTCTGTTGTTTCCCTAACGTCTTTTCTGTTGTTTCCCTAATATCTTTTTCTGTTGTTTCCCTAATTCCCTAACGCTTTTCTGTTGTTTCCCTAACGTCTTTCTGTTGTTTCCCTAATATCTTCTGTTGTTTCCCTAATCTTTTTCTGTTGTTTCCCTAATATCTTTTCTGTTGTTTCCCTAATATCTTTTCTGTTGTTTCCCTAACGTCTTTTCTGTTGTTTCCCTAACGTCTTTTCTGTTGTTTCCCTAATATCTTTTCTGTTGTTTCCCTAATATCTTTTCTGTTGTTTCCCTAACATCTTTTCTGTTGTTTCCCTAATATCTTTTCTGTTGTTTCCCTAACGTCTTTTCTGTTGTTTCCCTAACGTCTTTTCTGTTGTTTCCCTAACATCTTTTCTGTTGTTTCCCTAATATCTTTTCTGTTGTTTCCCTAATATCTTTTCTGTTGTTTCCCTAATATCTTTTCTGCTGCCCCGTGACGTCATTGGAGTTGCCTTTCTTGTTTGTGACGTCATCATACATTCCGTTCTATGAATCACAGTTTGTAAATCAGCGACCCATGTTGTTTGTTTTTATACAGCTTCTAAATTTCTTCTGATTTGATAAGCTACAAATTGTTCCATTTTAACTATAATAATGGTGATTTTTCAGGGTATTATTTGCAGAAGCCGAGTGTCTGTTCAGCTGACCTCTTTTGTCAGCCTGTTAATGGCAGACCTCAGGCTTTTGCAAATGATACCGCCCTGAAAGAATGTTACCCTTATGTTCATTCATGTATGCATGTCCCCCTATACATATGTATGCAGGTCTGTTATTCCCTTTTAACACATGTATACTGGTCTGTTATTCCCTCTCCACAAATATTTGCAGGTCTGCTATTCCCTCTTCACACAAGTATACTGGCCTTTTATTCCCTCTTCACTTATGTATACTGGTCTGTTATTCCCTCTTTACTAATGTATGCTTGTCTGCTATTCCCTCTTCACACAAGTATACTGGCCTTTTATTCCCTCTTCACTAATGTGTGCTTGTCTGCTATTCCCTCTTCAAACAAGTATATTGGTCTGTTATTCCCTCTTCACTAATGTGTGCCTGTCTGCTATTCCCTCTTCACACAAATATACTGGCCTTGTATTCCCTCTTCACTTATGTATACTGGTCTGTTATTCCCTCTTTACTAATGTGTGCTTGTCTGCTATTCCCTCTTCACACAAGTATACTGGCCTTTTATTCCCTCTTCACTTATGTATACTGGTCTGTTATTCCCTCTTTACTAATGTATGCTTGTCTGCTATTCCCTCTTCACACAAGTATACTGGCCTTTTATTCCCTCTTCACTAATGTATGCTTGTCTGCTATTCCCTCTTTACTAATGTATGCTTGTCTGCTATTCCCTCTTCACACAAGTATACTGGCCTTTTATTCCCTCTTCACTAATGTATACTGGTCTGTTATTCCCTCTTTACTAATGTATTTGTCTGTTATTTATTCCTCTTCACACAAGTATACTGGCCTTTTATTCACTAATGTATACTGGTCTTCTTTACTAATGTATGCTTGTCTGTTATTCCCTCTTTACTAATGTATGCATGTATATTCCCTCTTCACTAATGTCTGGTCTGCTATTCCCTCTTTACTAATGTATGCTTGTCTGCTATTCCTTCTTCACTTATGTATACTGGTCTGTTATTCCCTCTGCACACAAGTATACTGGTCTGTTATTCCCTCTTCACTAATGTATGCGGGTCTGTTATTCCCTCTTTACTAATGTATGCTGGTCTGTTATTCCCTCTTCACACAAGTATACTGGTCTGTTATTCCTTCTTCCCAAATGTATTTTTTTCTGTTATTTCTTGTTCAAACATTGCTTATTGCTTGTCTATGTTTCAGGATCTCCATGCGATAACTTCCGCGGCTACTGCGACGTGTTCCACCGATGTCGCGGTGTTGATGCTGATGGTCCACTTGCTCGGTTGAAGAACCTCATCTTTAACCCTGAGACTCTACAGTCTATCAGAGATTGGATTGTGGTAAGTTTAAAATACATCAAACTATTCTTACGAAAATAAGTACTTACTGCATCCTCAGTTTTCCAGTGTAGTATATATTGTTGCTCACTGAAGCTTGAGCCAAACTTGATTGTGGATTTCATGGGTCCTTTATATTGTAATGTAAATTCATTATCTAGAGCGAAGCAAACTTATTCAACTGTAACATTTTGTGTCCACAATAACAATACTGTTTCTATGTTTAATATCTTGTAATAGTTCTTTAAGGCCAGGATTCAAACCTATGCATATTTACAACAAGGCACATGTTTATTCTAGTAGTAAATTCCAAGGTTATGCTTTGACATCGCCAGGCTCTCGCCAGGCACCAATAGGCATTACAGTCCTGTCACTCAAGAGCAGATAACATCTTCATTGCTGAGAAGTAGCCAATGGGGTACTAATTTGAAACCCAGTTCGCACTCTCTTTGATTTTAGATTATCAACTGGACCATTATTTGCTGGATCTACAAAAAATGAGAATTAAAGAATAGTTGTCCAGCATGGGCTGAGTTTGACAGTGTCATGGCCTGTCATTATAATGCCTGTATGTCTGTCTCTGTTCAGCCTCAGATCCGGGTTAGAATTGATCTTCAGTAACCCATGCTTGTCGTAAGAGGCGACTTACAGGATCGGATGGTCAGGCTCGCTGACTTGGTTGACACATGTCATCACATCCCAATTGTGTAGATCGATGCTCATGGTGTCAATCATTGGATTGTCTGGTCCAGACTGTTTACAGACCGCTGTCATATAGCTGGAATATTGCTGAGGGCGGCGTAAAATAAACTCACTCCCTGTTTATCCTCACATTGTGACCTTGCCACTGAATACTGCGAACACTGCAAATACAGAGACTTCAGGCTGTCATGTGAGACTTTGGTGTTCCACTTTCCAATCTCAGGAGTTGATCTACAACTCTGCACTTAGTATCGTTGACAAAATATTCCTCAAAGCTGGAGTGAGAGAGTTTGGTTTTGTGCCACTTTTGGCAATATTCCAGCAATATCATGGCGGGGAACACAAGAAATGGGCTTTACCCATCGTACCCATGTGAGGAATGGAACCTGGGTCATTGGCGTGACGAGCAAATGCTTTAACCACTAGACTACAATTACAAACCCCCACCCCACATACCCTCTCAAAACTGGATAATTTAATGTTTTCATTTTGGTCGATTCTGTGAAATTGGGATTTATTTTAATACAAATTTATGTTTTGTTTACTGTTTTTCTGATGGAGTTTAATATCCACCTCTTCCCAGGTCCAAATAAGTTATTGTTACTTGACGCTTATCTCGTTGCTATTTCCAAACATACACCCATGACCTTGACCTTCAGGTGAACTGGTGGGCAGTGATGTTAATGGGCATCGGTCTGGTGGTGGTCATGGGAGTGTTCATCAAGGTCTGTGCCGTCCACACACCCAGCAGCAACCCACGGAAACCTGCTGCCAGGAAGCTAACATTACCACGACGACATGGTAACCAGGGAAACAAACCACAGGCTCGCTCAGTACCTGTACATGTAAGTAGCATTGTTTAACATTGTACCACGTTGGTGACCAAAAATATTATTCTCTGGGTAAGTCCGAAATGTTACCCAGAGACAAACTCATCCTGAAGAAAAGGGATGCAAGTTTTTAAGCTAGCAGGTGCTTGGATTCAGACTCTGTTGGAAACCTGCAATCCTGTTTTAGTTGTGAGTTTCAGGATTAACTTTAACTAATTTAGGAATGGTTTTGAACCCCATGTTATGAATGTGATGAAGACCGAATGGTTTGTTGTAACAGTGTTATTCAAGAATGGACAGTGTTTAATATGATTTGGTTCAACTTCCTGTCATGTGGATTTCATGTCAGAACAGAGCTCCAGGATTCTGTTACTTGTCTCCCTGTGGAGTTAACAGGTTAGAAAAGGTTCCCAAGATCTATTGCTTTTCTTCCTTTGGAGAATTGGGGTTATAGAACTGGTCCCCAGGATTGGCTAGTATAGAACTGGTCCCCAGGGATTGTATTGCTAGTCTCCTTATGGAGATTCCAGATAGGACAGGTCCCCAGGAGTCTGTTGCTTGTCTGTCTGTGGAGTCAGGCAGGACAGGTAAATTGTTGCTTGTCTCCCTATGGAGATTCCAGGTAGGACAGGTTCCCAATAGGATTCTGTTGCTTGTCTGTCTGGAGATTCCAGGAGATTCCAGGTGTAGGACAGGTTCCCAATAGGATTCTGTTGCTTGTCTGTCTGTGGAGATTCCAGGTAGGACAGGTTCCCAATAGGATTCTGTTGCTTGTCTGTCTGTGGAGATTCCAGGTAGGACAGGTTCCCAATAGGATTCTGTTGCTTGTCTGTCTGTGGAGATTCCAGGTAGGACAGGTTCCCAAGGATTCTGGATTCTGTTGCTTGATTCTGTCTGTGGAGGTTCCAGGTAGGACAGGTTCCCAATAGGATTCTGTTGCTTGTCTGTCTGTGGAGATTCCAGGTAGGACAGGTTCCCAATAGGATTCTGTTGCTTGTCTGTCTGTGGAGATTCCAGGTAGGACAGGTTCCCAATAGGATTCTGTTGCTTGTCTGTCTGTGGAGATTCCAGGTAGGACAGGTTCCCAATAGGATTCTGTTGCTTGTCTGTGGAGATTCCAGGTAGGTCAGGTCTCTGTCCAGGAGGTTCTAACAGGATTCTGTTGCTTGTCAGGTTCCCAGGTAGGACAGGTTCTGATTCTGTTGCTTGTCTGTCTGTGGAGATTCCAGGTAGGACAGGTTCCCAATAGGATTCTGTTGCTTGTCTGTCTGTGGAGATTCCAGGTAGGACAGGTTCCCAATAGGATTCTGTTGCTTGTCTGTCTGTGGAGATTCCAGGTAGGACAGGTTCCCAATAGGATTCTGTTGCTTGTCTGTCTGTGGAGATTCCAGGTAGGACAGGTTCCCAATAGGATTCTGTTGCTTGTCTGTCTGTGGAGATTCCAGGTAGGACAGGTTCCCAATAGGATTCTGTTGATTCCTTGTCAATAGGATTCTGTTGCTTGTCTGTTGAGATTCCAGGTAGGACAGGTTCCCAACAGGATTCTGTTGCTTGTCTGTCTCTGTTGAGATTCCAGGTAGGACAGGTTCCCTGTGGAGATTCCAGGTAGGTCAGGTTCCCAAAAGGATTCTGTTGCTTGTCTGTCTGTGGAGATTCCAGGTAGGACATGTTCCCAATAGGATTCTCTTGCTTTTCTTCCTATCCAGAGTTAGAACAGGTCCCAGGGATTGTAATTGCTTGCAGGAACTGTATGGATGTGGTTATCTGATGCTATGACTTACTCTGATTGTGTTATGTTACTAATTTGTCATAAGCAGCCATCAAAGATTGGTTGGTTGGTTTCTTGTTTAACACCTCACTCAGCAATATTCCAGCTATATGGCGGTGGTCTGTAAATAAACGGGTCTGGACCAGACAATCCAGTGATCAAAAGTATGAGCATCAATCTATGCAATTGGATGTAATAACGTGTCAACCAAGTCAGCAAGCCTGACCACCCGAACCCATTAGTCACCTCTTACGACAAGCATTGGTTACTGCAGACCAATTCTAACCGGGATCTTCACAGGTCCAGCAATCAAAGAACATTTTCAGATTTTGTAGGGGTCTCCAAATTGGTCACTCTGTGATGTGCTTGATTAGTCAAGTCATGTATGTCCTGCTGACAACTAAAACTGTTCTGACTCTTATCTGTATCCCTGCAGGATCCTCCACCACCCTACAGCAGTGCAGCCCATGGCGGACCCCCAGCCCCTGGGCATGGCAAGAATCATCATCGTCATAACAACAATAAACAGGGTGCAAAAAATAGCCGACAAGCACAACGATACGAGATGCAGCCTCGTGCATAGTCAGTACTGAACATTCTACTTGGACAGAGTCAGGGCTCAGTGATCGCTGGGATCTGATTCTGTGCATACATCCAATCCAACACCCCTGCTAATAAGGGGAGATAACCATGCAATGAAACTCTCTACAGGAACAATCAGCTATGTGTCATAGGAATTCCACTGATTTATCAAATTGTTTCAAATTTTAGAATATATTTTTCTCAATGAATTGATATAGGCACAATGATACAGCAATTAAATATACAGTCTGGTGTAAGTGTTTGCTATCCAAATACGCCAAGGCAGCTAGGTGATGTAGAACTGTATCCCATCGTGTTGGGAACCTCATATAAACCACACACTGTCCCTGTGCCATGCTAGTGGACATACCAGCCACACCAGTGAATAACTCTCATATCACACCAACCATCTGCCACAGTGAGTTTCATTGCATCCCATATTTTGCTACAATGTTACCAGTATGTTTGTATTGTGCCGTGTGGCGGTCACTGGTTAACCCGTTCTCACCTGACGTTTCTGTTCCAGTTCGGGGGTTCCCTACTATGATCGAGACGAGTACTACAGGTGATGTTGTTACTTTAGCAACATGTACTTTGTTATCATAGCAACATGTACTCGCATACCTAGATATCTAACCATAGGAAATGCTTCAGTTTTTAATGCAAATTAATTTATTGCAATTTGAATCAATTTCCATTGATTTTTTATCCTGCTGTATTTTGTTGATGTTCTGTTTTGATAAGACTTGTTTCTGTAAGAGATAATTCCAGTTAAATGATCTGATGAACCAGTGTGAGTTTAGAAAGTAGTATTAAAATTTATTTTCATTAAAAGTTTAAATGTTTAGCCTGTGATGAAACTGGACCTACTGCTAGTGTGAAGCTCCAGGGGTCGGATGATGCCTTGTGCTGATTGGTTGCATGTCCTGTCAATCAAACATTCATGTGACATACACAGTGGGTATCAGGCATGCTTTCACCTATATTTTATACCAATCTTTTCAATGAAGGACAGATAAGGAGAAATATTACCAAAGTTTAATTATCAATTTCAAATATATGTGTATATTTTTCATTGAAGTATTGTAATAATCTCTGTGGTGTTTATTATGTATACATATATATGCATAGAATGAGATAATTAATTTATTAGCTTCATGTGTGATAGAACTAGTGATTCATGAAGCACTACTGTTTTGTAGAAGTTTTTAGAAACAATTCTTTTATTCAATAAAGACTGCCACAGTGATCTTAATACCTTGATCCTGTGGGGATTATTACAAAGTACATAAATGCTATCACAAATTCTATTGGCTGACACTGGTTGCAGTGCTGTGATTGACAGATGGTTCACCATTCCCATTGGTTACTAACACAGCCAATCATCGCTTTGCATGGTTCCTGTAGAATGCTGCTGTAATGTTTCAGCAAAAATAATTGAGAAACTTTTATTTCATTTTTGCTGTTGGTTATCTTTCTTTATAGCCAGTTGCTCCTGATTTAAATACATCAGCACCCTAGTTTTGTAGATGGATTCTTCATATATACGCAGACCGAGTCACTACCATGTACCTTGTTATGTACCTTCTATGTTCATTTGCCTTCTATTAACAGTTGATCCTCAGATTCCATAATTGCTTGTTATCACACAACATTAAACACGGGATATACAGTAATTACTACATGGGCGGGGCGTGTTATTGTCTCTTATTTTCACTAACATTACAGTAGTTGGCTTTGTATTGAAAGAAAGACTTAGAGAGCTGTTTTCTCATCATCTGTATCCAATATATTCCTGGAAAAGGTTAAGCACCAGGCTGATATTTTTTGTATATACTGATAGTAGATGTACATATGACAGTGATCTCGTAGGTAGCCTAGGGGTTAAAGTGTCGCTCGTGTGACCCAGGTTCCGATCCCTTCATGGGTAAAATGTATTTCTGGTGTCCCCTGCCTTGATACTTCTTGAATATTGCTCAAAGTAACCTAAAACCAAACTCACTTATTTTGAAAACTGGCGCTGAAAAAAACAAAACAATACCATCTGAAAATTGTCTACAAGATGAGTTTGAGTTGTATGATGCGAAAAAGAAATGGGAAGAAAATGAAAGGACGTGAAACAGCAACCCTGTCAGATAATTCGTGTCATTTTCACATCAGTGTGTTGTTCCTTCGCAGTGGAAAAGAGACAGGGTAAGCTTCATTCTGCGACTTTATCCACTAGTCCCAAACCCTCTTGGAAACATTCTTCTGGTATTAGATTGTCTGGTACCGGTCCATGCACTAAGACCAATATCTGCTGTTATTTTGCCAAGATACACGTTTATTGGCTAGTAGATTGAAATGTTTTCTCCACAGATTGATAAGTTGTGCTTAATCTTTCTCCAGGTGTATAAAAAAATGGAAGCATAGTAGATGATTCTTCCATTATATTTCATAAACAATCACATTTTTTTCCAGGTCTCCATTTTCTGAGTGTTGATTTCATCTAAGGATTATTGTTTGACGTTTTCACAGAACATTTGATGCAACTTGGATGGTGTTGAGTGATAAGATGTGTTTGTATTTCTATGGTATCCATGGTATAACAGGCAATAGCACATGATTGGATTATATGACCTAATTGGGGCGTTGGGGTAGCCTAATGGTTAAAGCGTTGGCTCGTCACGCCGAAGACCCGGGTTCGAATCCCCACATGGGCACAATGTGTGAAGCCCATTTCTGGTGTCCCCCGCCGTGATGTTGCTGGAATATTGCTAAAAGAGGCGTAAAACCAAACTCAGTCAGTATATGACCTAATTAGTGTATAAGACGTAATGATAAAAATATAGGTTAATGATTGGTTTATTAAGATTTTTGACAAGGGTTAGTACTGTGTTATAAGAAAGTCATACTCATTTTGGGAAATAAGTGTGTAGAGAAAAAAGCCATCATTCTAGTAGTTCACTATGAAATTTTATTCATTTGGATTTAATTTGGATAAATACAAATGGCTGTTGTCTCGAGAGGAGGATATATCCCAAGTTTATTGTAGTGTGAGATACATTTCGTACCACATAGCCACGATGACACAAGCCTATCACTACCCTCTTGGGTACAGAGTGTTTTATACTCTCCTTCTGTGTTAACCCATTCGTGTACATACATCCACTACCACTAGTGGGGTGGCGCAAGATGGTGATAGCTACGTATCCCATCCTTTTATACCTATTATATCACACCCCATGTGACGCCCCTACCATCTCACTGTATCTTATCTCATGTGTATATAATATGATCTTGATTTGAATGTTTTGAAGACATGTAATTTATTTCCTTATTCTTGGATTCTTCCTTGTGTGTTTGTCCCTGGATATAGCTGGACACAGCTCACACACGTGTGATCTGGAACCCACAGCTGCATGTATGCTTCAGTTTTTAGCATTGGCCTTTTGACCTGCATCAGAATCCGGGAGAGGAGGTCAAGGAAGGCAAAGGTCATTGCAATGTAACTCCAACATCTGTCAAACTATGTTTATGAGAAGGTATATATCACATGAATGCAATATTAACACATATATAACGGATAAAGTTACAAACATGCTCCTGCATAAAGTTTATGTATGGATTGGCTCATTTGTAAGCCTTTTCCAGTCCTATGAATTCTTGACCTTTTAGCTTTTCAAGGGCTCAATTCTATTGGCTGCTGGCGTCTGTTATCTGTAAGGAAAGGTTGTGGGCCCAGTTTTCTTATTCACTCTTCCACACATACCATATGTCCATTTATAGGAACATTTGGTTCCTTGTTCTCCAGCAGTCCAGGGGCGGTGGGGTAGCCTAGTGGTTAAAGCGTTGGCTCGTCACGCCGAAGACCCGGGTTCGAATCCCCACATGGGTACAATGTGTGAAGCCCATTTCTGGTGTCCCCGGCCGTGATGTTGCTGGAATATTGCTAAAAGCGGCGTAAAACCAAACTCAGTCAGTCAGTCAGTCCAGCAGTCCACCTTTCTAAACAAACCCGTAGGTATGGTCAGCTTGGTTTGTTTCAAGGGTTGGTGTATGGGTGGCCCTGATGTTTTAGCTAAGGAAACTTGGCCCACAACAGTCTTCTAGGCCTGGTTTTGGATATGGGCAATGTTGTGTATCTTAACTATATGATTGTAAGGCCACAATGCTTCTACTGTGACCACGACACTGTTCCCAGGCTCATACATTTATTACCTATGCTAGTGATGTAACAATACAATTCAGTGTGTGTCAGTGGTGGCTAAAGGCACAACTAAAGCAAAGTTATGAAACTGAACTCACTTAAACTACCATTTTAACAGTTCACTTCTTACGATTTGACATCATCCTCCCTAATGCAGGGTATTGTGTCTCTGTGCTATGAGGATAAGTACCCTGGACCCGCTTTGTTAAAGAAGCGACATTTCTGTGTTCCACTATGTTCCACTACTACACAGTATTGTGTTGAATTGTTACACCTCTAACCATTATCATGTTGACACCCATGTAAACCTCTAAGTTGAAAAGTGTACAACTCTGAAGGGAGACAACTCTGCACAGCGGTCTTCCATCTTGTCTCCAGTATTAAAGTTTCTGTCTCACTTTTTCCTTCTGCTCAGCAGTTACCTCCCTTATGTAAAATGCTTCTGCCCTCCATTACACAATGGCATGGTAAGAAATTTGTCATCAGAGGAAAAACATGGTTAGATGTTCATTTCCTTATGCTGAGAAAGAGCACAAGTAAGAAGCATTATGTCCATGCTTGGGGAAATCACCAACAAGTAGCATTTCATAATGGGAACGCTGACAATGTTTCATTTTGCCTTCATTGTTAAAATGACCTTGACGTAAGGGAGGTAACTTGTGTCATGTCTTCACCACCAAAGAAGTGTTTTGCTTTCATTTTCATATTACCTTTTTACTTTTATTACCCAGCAGCTCACTCCTCAAACTAGTCTTGTTGCTGTGACTGTGGTCCATGTTATAATTTCTGGTTAAAGGGGTCTTTGCTTGGCAATGGGACAACCCCAGCAAGTTTGACTCAGCTGGTTCAAACACTAACCTGTCTCTAAAGTAATTTGTTTAGCACATTTGGTATAACTGCTGATCATTACAAACGATTGACAGGGTGTCTGCTTCACACAGCACTTCAAAGAATAATCAGAACCAATTTGTTTTGAATGAAAAGAGGCCCATCTGAGAGTATTCCACAGTGAGTCCCTTAACCGGGCAAAAGAGCTTGAAGGCTAGTCCCTTCTAGCATGGGATCCCAGTCGAGGCACAAAGACAGTGTTTCAGAGGAGAGTCCTGCTCACCTTTAGTTTTCCTTTTTACAGAGACAGCATATCCTATATTGTCACTGCTTGTTTGTTTTATCCAGGCTGATGAGCAGGCTGTAGTATTTCCCTTTTCGTATGATGCTAAATGACCACCAATTGCTTGCTTTCACATCACAGAAGAGCTTTGATACTTCGTTGATCGAATAAAGTATAAAACCTGCCAGCCAAAGTGTTGAAATTTTGGTTTGGTGTAGGGGAGATAACTCTGTTTATTTTGAGATTGAGCTGTGAGAGGTGTTGTATATTTTCGGATCAGATGAGATTCATGTCTAGTGTATCATTGTCATTCTTTATGAAGAAGAATAAATGTTTTTTATACAACCAGTTCGTCGGCTTGTGTATGTAAAGTGACGTGTCATCCCTTGGATAACCTGGATTAGAATGGGCTTGTGTTTAGAGGCATGTGACTTGGTTGATTGCATGGCATCAGTCATTCCCCGACGGGGCGGTGGGGTGGCCAAGTGGCTAAAGCGTTGGCTCGTCACGCCGAAGAGCCGAGTTCGATTCCCCACATGAGTACAATGTGTGAAGCCCATTTCTGGTGTCCCCCGCCGTGATGTTGCTGGAATATTGCTAAAAGCAGCGTAAAACCAAACTCAGTCAGTCATTCCCCGACTGCGAGGGACGTTCCTCCCACCAGCGAGCCTGACTGGGTTGTCTAGTCAAGACTCGATTATTTATAGATCGCCGCCATATTGCTGTGGCGATAACCAACAGACAAACAAACAAATATGAACGCTACATGGACATTGTGCCCACTCAGCGTTGTTCATGATCAACACACGCTCACCTGAACACACATGTTCATACTCTTGTGAAACCAAGTCGGGGGACTGGGAGTATTAACGTCATTATTCATCCATGTATACTCAGCAAACCAAGTCACGTGACAGGGAATATCAGTCAATTCCGTGTGATATGAATATTTATTGTCAGCATGGTTAATGAGAGAGTGAACAGGCTTGTTATATCCTACAAGCAAATATACAATAATTTGGTAAGTTAATCAAACAGTGGATGTATTGATACTTATTGTTGATTGTTGTGTATTGCATGCACCACATAGAGAAGAAAAACGTAAATCAACATGTTTTCGAGTTTCCTTCTATTTCTTTTTGTTTGTCCACACGTGGACATTTCAATAGAAACGTACACTGAAGATATACATTGATACATACTATCTTCATACAAGTTACAGGGGCTGTGGGGTAGCCCAGTGGTTAAAGCGTTGGCTTGTCACGCCGAAGACCCGGGTTCGAATCCCCACATGGTACAATGTGTGAAGCCCATTTCTGGTGTCCCCCGCCGTGATGTTGCTGGAATATTGCTAAAAGCGGCGTAAAACCAAACTCAGTCAGTCAGTCAGTCAGTCAGTAATACAAGTTACAAGAGTACCGTCCATTCTGTCTGCCAGGCTGTCTGAACTTTCCCAAGGACACATCCTAACGCCGCAATGAAAGCAAGATTAGGCCTAAATGTTGGACAGGGCGGTGGGATAACCTAGTGATTAAAGCGTTCGCTCGTCACGCCGAAGACCCGGGTTCGATTCCCCACATGGGTACAATATGTGAAGCCCATTTCTTGTGTCTCTCGCCGTGATATTGCTGGATTATTGCTAAAAGCGGCGTAAAACCATTCTCGCTCACTCACTCACCCCAAATGTTGGACAACCCGTATGCACTCGTAACTAAACAACTGCGCCCCTTTTCACAAAGCCATCCTTGCGCTAAGGTGCTCGTAACTCCCATACTAACATAGACTTACGACAGTCGTAGCGCTCAGGTGGTCGTAACTCCCATCCTTTAACATAGACTTACGACAGTCGTAGCGCTACGATCGCTTTGTGAAACGGGCCCCTGGACAATTCGTCACTGAAAACAGTCTTAGTATCCCGACCTGAGCATAATCTCGAGTCATTATTAAATGTCCCGAAACGGCTGACGTTTTTCAACGCCAAGCAAATTCTTGTCAAGAAGTTATCACCGCATCACACGCTTTGCTGGTGGTATCAAGGCCGTGGAAATGGCCAAGGTCTGGCGTATTATCTGGTGTACAATACAAAAACCGCCTTGTTCTCCATTCTGTGGTTTGGTGCTTCCAGAAAGTGTCCAGTATATTTTTGTTTATTTTAAAACATTTACTAAAAGAATCCATGGCCTCGTCCTTAGCCCAGGTGACCTGGTGGTTCCACATAGGGAGGAACCCGTGACGACGGCTGCATCAATCATGGCATTGCCATAGCTCGTTTTACTCTGTAAACCCCCTTATGTCCTCTCCACCCAAACAACAAAATGGAATAGGAATAGGCCTATATAATCTTCGATGGTTTGAGGCCAGATCTTTCAACATCTTGTCCATTGTCATCAAGTCTTAGTCCTGTATAATAATGCGCCTGCGTTAAAACATAGAGTTAAGAAATACACTTCGCCCTACCACCATGTATAGTGTAATAAAACACACTTTTGCCCTGAACTATTATAGTTAAAGCACGAGGACGCTTTCGTCCGAGTGCTTTAACGTTATAATAGTTCAGGGCGAAAGTGTGTTTTATTACACTATACATGGTGGTAGGGCGAAGTGTATTTCTTTTCTAAGATGCCAAATTTAATACTTTATAAAGATAATTACGATTAATTTAAGGCAGAAAACAAAACGACGGTGTCGGTGACCTAAATTAAGAATCCTCGCACAGGGCTAACTGGCGCGCTGTTCTATTGATGTGTCTGCCCCCTACGTTAAGACGAACGTTACCAGAAAAAAACCAAATGATAACAGTTTGATGACGGTTTAGTTCGGATTAAATATCTTCTCTGAATTATTTTAATTACATCTGTCATTAAAGTAAACCATATGGGGCAATATGAACGTTGCATTTCTACTACCAGCGTAAGGTTAGATCAGTACATCCAGAGGAAGTTGAGTAGTCAAGAGACATTCCACAATTGCATTGTGGGAATGTAAACATTACGAACGTTACCGTGTCGCTGAAAACTTGTGAGTCGAAATGACACATTTTAACCGTCGTAAAACATAAACGTAATGTTTCCACCAGTGATGTTAGCTGCGTGAAGCAACAGCAAACCAAGAAACTGGATGCAGCGGTGTAGTTTACTGTAGGAGGCCGTACGAGGCGATGACAACTGACATGCATCGTGACGGCGCTTACATTGTGACGTAATGTAAAATGGTTCGATTACGAGGGGGCAGACTAGAATGGCGCAGTGACGGGATAACGTCATTCAATTGTTACGTCATCAAAAAACTATACCATTATTGTCTGATAATGTTTGTTTTTTTCGATTGTTCTCACCGCTAGACATCTTAGAATCTCTGTTATTGCAACGAAACAGCATTACTTTGAGCATTACAATTTACGGCATGGGTCCTAACTTCCTAAATTGTCTGAGCACACGTTTCAGAAACCAGATGGACCGACTTCCCTTTCCTGTTGTTCAGGTTGGTGATGCTCTACATCACCCGTATGACTGATCAAAGGTCCTTGACATCTTCCAAATGTTGATGAAGAGACATTTCTCCTCTTCCCAATTCAAATCTTGGGGTTGGTGGGGTAGCCTAGTGGTTAAAGCGTTCGCTTGTCACGTCAAAGATCCGGGTTCGATTCCCAATATGGGTACAATGCGTGAAGCCTATTTCTGGTGTCCCCTGCCGTGATATTGCTGGAATATTGTTAAAAGCGACGTAAAAGTAAACTCACTCACTCACTCCAAATCTTGCACAATGGACATCTCAACTCCAACCTCTACTGTATTGTATACTAAAAGGCTTCTTCTCCCTGCCCAAGCTGTTTTTCTACTTCGTCTAGATGGTTAAGTACAAAGCTGGTGATGAAGCAGTGTCATGGTGTCTTCTAGCGAAAGAAGTAATTGTTTCTGGTATAGAATGACCAGAAATTATTGATAATTTTAGGAATATGTTTAATTGGATTTCTATATATATAAACAACCTTGACCAGCTATCAAGTGCTTGGTTTCATTCAAGAGAGACAACTCCGTTAATCCTTTTTCATTAGTTTGTGAAGAGTTATCCCCCTTTGTTTACTTGCTAGCAGACGACATTTTCAGTGATCCTCAGTATGGATGATTTAGAGAAGAGGAAGTTGATTTTAGAGTATTATAACAAGGACATCAGATAGGCTAAAGTGATTTCAAGTAGAACAGGCATCCTTTTGTCCACTGTTTATCGTGTTCTGAAAAATATTGCAAATGGATATGGCACTGAGCACCAGGGAGGCGCAGGTAGGCCCAGAAAATTGACTGTCGGTGACAGGAGGTCGCTTGGTATTCTTGTTTCTAAAAACAAACGAAGGAGTTTAGAAAACTTAAGGCTGGATATGACTGATAGAGGAACTGTGGCTGTCTGTAAGGAGACAATTAGAACTGAGCTGCATGCAATGGGTTGGCAGAAAAGTCGAGGAATTCCATCACCAATCATGAAACCTGAACAAAAGGAGCGAAGGTTGAACTGGTGCTTACAGCATATAAATTTTAACTGGGACAATGTGATTTTCTCTGATGAAAGTTCTGTGTTGCTATTTCCTAATACACTGAAATTCTGGACCAAACAAACTGAAAAACCTTTGTAACAGCGCCCAAAGTACAGTCTGAAATTTAACGTGCTGGGTGGCATATCTGTGTTAGGGTCAACGCCCCTCTGTGTAATTGAAGGGAATATGAACAGTGAGCGGTACACAGATATTCTCGAGGGATATTTACTTCCACCTGCTCACGTGTTCTATGGAAATTTGTGGATTTTCCAGCAGGACAACGACCTAAAACATCGTTCAAAGCATTCACTGGCCTGGTTTCGGACCCAAATATGACATTAGATTGGCCAAGCTATAGCCTTGACCTAAATCCAATAGAAAATGTTTGGGGACTTATGAAGGAAAGTGTCAATAAGAAAAATCTGACAAATATTGCTGAAATGAAAGAAGAGGTGGTCCGATATTGGGACAGCATAGACCACGACTTTCTAACTTTTTTGATTAGTAGTATGCCCCGCCGCATTGAAGCCTGCATTGCTGCCCATAGTGACTTGACAAAATACTAACTGTTCACCTGTCCTGAATCTGGAGTTATGTTCTGCTAATATTCACATTTAAAACGTGAGTATTGAGTGAAAAAAATTAAAAAATATTTAAATTATCTATAGTTTCTGGTTGTACTGTATATATATAATATGTCAATACTCACGGAATATATTGTTAAAGGTCACATGCAACGTAAAACACAACTTTGCAGATTCTGATACCTTTCGGTATGGACTTACCGAAACAAAGCGTCAAAAATGCAAATTCAACTTATAAATAAAGAAACGAAACGCGCGAAATCGGAGTTCAAACGTTTCCCTAATTTTCCCCAGACTTTTTCTGGGGAATACGGGTTTCAACAGCTGGGCTGCGCTCATAGCATGTGCGCAGTGAAATAGGTTCGCGCAACTTGGAAGCGGGCTGTCTGGTGAATACTCGGTGAAGGCTTTGGTGTGAGCTATTTTCATAATGTTTTGTTGATATCTCACAGGCGCGAGCTTTTTATATGTTATGACAGTAAATAAACTGTTTATATAATTTCATTTGTCTATTTAACCACACGTTCTTCTTACCGAGTCACTTTCTCAGTTCGATACTTAAAAGCAATGTCATTATTTAGCGTTGACAGAATTTCTAACTGTGATATAGATATGTCGTTGTCACAGACAAAACTCAATGTCTTGTTTTATTGACACCTGTGTGTCTGCCTGCCTGTCTGCTAATGACAATATTCAATACACAACTGTGATCACTGACCACATGCAATTTGAACTTAACACCAATCAGGCTATACACCATGAACAAAACACATTGATTTATGGCCCGAGTTCGGTCTCTGTCACATTATGTAATTACACAGACAGGCAGGTGTGATACTTGAACACATGACATGTTATGATGTCTGTTGATTGCAAAATGTTATACACAAAAAATGAGCATGTATTTACAAAACCCAACATGAGCCGTGAAGGCGGCATCTGCTAATGAACCAGCCGTTACACTTGAGTGCACACCCACCCGCTCTGACTGGGTTCGGTATCCCGGCTGCTTCGTTTCGGGGGAGGTAAACCCAAGTACAAAATATTGCACTTTTGATTTGCGATAATACGCTTATAATTTTGTTTATTTGTTTTTTCATAATCAGCAATGCATATAATATGTCATGAAGAAGTGATAATTGTGTTTTAATTATGTTTGATTTTTTGGTTGCATGTAACCTTTAAGCCTAGTGGTTCGCTCGTCACGGCGAAAACGCAGGTTCGATTCCCCACATGGGTACATTGTGTGAGGCCATTTCTTGTATCCCGTGCCGGATTATTGCTGGATTATTGCCTCGCTGGATTGATAAAGAAATATTCACATCATTGATAAGTTGTGCACCTTATCAACATGAGAAGTGTGTGTCACATCACTGTCTGCTGATGCCGATCACGTCGTCAGTCTGCGTGACGTGCATGAGCGGGATCTCACCTGCATGTGTAGATGATGTCCAGGTGATACAGAATGACCGAGCTGCTGCTGCTGTTGTTGTTTCTGTGTGCGGTGTTGTTGTGTGTCGTCGTCAGTCGGGGGAAGGGTCCAGTGCCCCCTCACCTGTACTACAGAAAGTCAAGTCCGTTTGTGGCTGGTGTCCTCGCGGCGTGTCCAGTATTCCTAAGACCGTAAGTTTAACACGCGCACCTGTTGCTGTTCAAAAGGTACGGCCTTCTACCTGGTGATGTTTATAACTGCATTTTTTTGGAAATGGGAACACGTCTTTCCATGTGTGAATGTACGATAAAAGTGTCGCACGAACTGTAAGTTTTAAATATCTTGTCACATGTAAACCGGATTACTACAGCTAAACACAACTGCAACAAACTGTAGTTTTGTGAGTGAGTGAGTGAGTTGCGCTACGGCATGTCACCGGGATGTAGAAGCAAAGCCTGAAGTGATGTACGTCTTGGACGTTTACCTTTTTGGTGAAACCCGGAAGCAGGGTTGAGGTGCTGACACAGTACTGACTGACTGAGTTTGGTTTTACGCCGCTTTTAGCAATATTCCAGCTACATCACGGCGGGGGAACACCAGAAATGGGCTTCACACATTGTACCCATGTGGGGATTCGAACCCGGGTCTTCGGCGTGACGAGCCAACGCTTTAACCACTAGGCTACCCCACCGCCCCGACAAAGCTGAATATAAGTAGGAGTGAGTGAGGTGGGTTTTACGTCGCTTTTAGCAATATTCGAACAACATCACGGCGGGGGGACACCAGAAATAGGCTTCACACACATTATACCCATGTGAGGGATCGAACCCGGGTCTTCAGCGTGACGAGCGGACCCTTAATCACTAGGCTACCCCACCAACCGCAAGATTTGGATCAGGAAGAGGAGACATGTCTCTTCTTCAACATTTGGAAGAGGTCAGCGACCTTTGATCAGTCAGTGATACAGATGATGTAGAGCATCACCAACCTGAATAGCAGGAACGGGAAGCCGGTCCATCTGTTTTTTAAAACGTATGGTCAGACAAAGGCTAAGACAATGTAGGAATTAAGGCCCCAAGCCGTAAATAAAGGAGGAACATTATCGGGGTGAAAATATGTTTCTGGCGTATCCCAGGAAAGCAATTCTAAACAGCTAATCGCCTCCCCTCAGACGATTGGCCACCCTTCCCTCTCGTGCAACCGTGCAACCTTGCTGCTGTGATCCCCACCCGACCAAATCCCCTCCATAACGAAAATATATTTTGTTCTTTCTCTCGTTTCATCTCAATTGTACGTTTTATTGTGTGTATTGGTAAACGGTAAATTGGTATTATGGTATATATATATGTATATGCATGCACGCGCACACACACACACACACACATAGACCAAAAGAATAAGATTGTTTCGACATTATTCATTTGTTATTATTGGATGTTTATATAGCTCACATATCAACGCACTGGTGCATGCTCAAGGAGCTCGTATTTTTGTTTACGAGGTACCCATTCACAGCTGGGTGGACTTGGACACATAGTCACAGTACTTTGTCCAAGTTTACTGCACGTTGCTGTACCCGCAACTAGGTGTTTGCACGTATTCATGTGGCCACTATCTAGTCATATACCAACGGATTCGTGGGTTGTTTTAAGTGCACAGATTTGTGTACTGTACACTAGGGTTTGCACGTATTCATGTGGCCACCATCTGGTTATATACCAACGGATTCGTGGGTTCTTTTAAGTGCACAGATTTGTGTACTGTACACTAGGGGTTTGCACGTATTCACGTGGCCACCATCTGGTTATATACCAACGGATTCGTGGGTTGTTTTAAGTGCACAGATTTGTGTACTGTACACAAGGGTTTGCACGTATTCATGTGGCCACCATCTGGTTATATACCAACGGATTCGTGGGTTGTTTTAAGTGCACAGATTTGTGTACTGTACACTAGGGGTTTGCACGTATTCATGTGGCCACCATCTGGTTATATACCAACGGATTCGTGGGTTGTTTTAAGTGCACAGATTTGTGTACTGTACACTAGGGGGTTGCACGTATTCATGTGGCCACCATCTGGTTATATACCAACGGATTCGTGGTTGTTTTAAGTGCACAGATTTGTGTACTGTACACACCAGGGTTTGCACGAATTCATGTGGCCACCATCTGGTTATATACCAACGGATTCGTGGGTTGTTTTAAGTGCACAGATTTGTGTACTGTATAGGGTTTGCACTTATTGTGGCCACCATCTGGTTATATACCAACGGATTCGTGGGTTGTTTTAAGTGCACAGATTTGTGTACTGTACACTAGGGGTTTGCACTTATTCACGTGGCCACCATCTGGTTATATACCAACGGATTCGTGGGTTCGTGGTTGTTTGGCGCACAGATTTGTGTACTGTACACTAGGGGTTGCACGACGTATTCACGTGGCCACCATCTGGTGTTGATATACCAACGGATTCGTGGGTTGTTTTAAGTGCACAGATTTGTGTACTGTACACTAGGGTTTGCACTTATTCATGTGGCCACCATCTGGTTATATACCAACGGATTCGTGGGTTGTTTTAAGTGCACAGATTTGTGTACTGTACACTAGGGGTTTGCACGTATTCATGTGGCCACCATCTGGTTATATACCAACGGATTCGTGGGTTGTTTTAAGTGCACAGATTTGTGTACTGTACACTAGGGGTTTGTACGTATTCATGTGGCCACCATCTGGTTATATACCAACGGATTCGTGGGTTGTTTTAAGTGCACAGATTTGTGTACTGTACACTAGGGGTTTGCACGAATCTGGTTATATACCAACGGATTCATGTGGCCACCATCTGGTCATATACCAACGGATTCGTGGGTTGTTTTAAGTGCACAGATTTGTGTACTGTACACTAGGGGTTGCACGAATTCACACGAATTCATGTGGCCACCATCTGGTTATATACCAACGGATTCGTGGGTTGTTTTACTGTACACTCTAGGGGGTTGTGCAATCTGGTATATACCAACGGATTCGTGTTGTTTTAAGCGCACAGATTTGTGTACTGTACACTAGGGGGTTGCACGAATTCATGTGGCCACCATCTGGTCATATACCAACGGATTCGTGGGTTGTTTTAAGTGCACAGACTTGGGTACTGTACATTAAGGACATGTTTTCCTGGTTTCAGGTACACGCCCACCCGCTTGTGGGGCCGAAGTGGCCACATCCAGACAATAGTGTACAGCAAGCTAGAACGGTGGCATCACCCAAACCTTCACGGGCGACGTCATGAACGTGTTCTGTCCGACGGTGCGACATCAACATTTGACGTGTTCGAGGCAGCATGTGAGCATCGGTCTGGAGGTGACTACATCATATAGCGGATCCTGTATACAAACTAGCGGATCCTGTTATGGAATATTGACTGTTAGGGATTCATCATCCATGATGTCCGGCGATAAGTTAAGCCACGCTATTTTAATTACATGGTTAATGAAGTCGACCGACCGATGCCAACAGCCTTTATCTTAATGTAATGTATTTGCGTCAGTGTGTAGTTGCCTGGCAGCGCTATGTAAATTTGATGAACGTTAAAAAAGGTACAACTAAAACACATAGTTTCAAATTTAGTTTGTGAAAACACAGTATTTGTCCTATTTAGTGCATGAAGTATTTAGCTGCCGAGAAACAATACAGCCTTAGTTTTCTTCCAGAAGCAGATAGCTGTAAAAGTCATGTGTTGTATTTCATGAGGTGTCGTCCTTTTCATGTAGTGTCCTGAGTTTCATGTACTTCTTTGTGGTTGATGCAGGCGACCTCTCCATGCTGGTGTGTCCCGGCATCGCCAACAGCAGCGAGAACCCATACATCAGGGCCTTCGCCGCCGTGGCCGTGAGAGACGGCTACAGAGTGGCGGTGCTCAATCATCTCGGTGTTTTAGCCGACCAGAAGCTCACATCACCTCGGGTGTTTGATTACGGTGAGTGGTCTCCCTTGTCGACTGAAACTGGAAGAACTGCAGCAAACGAACGCCTGAAGTTTGTCATCAATCCTGTTTGAGGCACCAGCCAGGTCAAATGGGAGATAAACTGCTCCCAACCCTATTTTGGGGGACGCATGATTTCGGGGTCTGTTTGGCAGTTAGTCAGGACGCAGCAGGTGGTAGGCAAGATGCAAATATTATCGTCTTTGGTTTCCAACATTTAATAGAAATAATAATTGTGTTCGTAAAAATGCTTTTATACTTTTATTATTTTACGATATTTGTTCAGGGATTAAACTTCAGATACACCTATTCTCTATGTCTGTTCTAATAGGGATTGTGGACGGAGCAGTGAGTGGATGTTTTCGGGGTTTGTGTTGGACTGGGAAGGCATTCTGAGCCACACTTTCTGATCAGTTCCCTCTTACGGCAAGCATAGTCTGCTGAAGACCGAGTCTGTCCCGGAATTACATGATGGACAATCGTGGGTCCTTAAGACCAGTTGAAACTGGGACAATCATGGGTTCTTGAAGGCACAGTTAACGCGGATTATCAACAATTCTAAGATGCCTAGCGGTTAGAACAATCGAAAAAAAACAAACATTATCAGACAATAAAGGTATAGTTTTTTTGATGACGTAACAATTGAATGACGTTATCCCGTCACTGCGCCATTCTAGTCTGCCCCCTCGTAATCGATCCATTTTACATTACGTCACAATGTAAGCGACGTCACGATGCATGTCAGTTGTCATTGCCTCGTACGTTTTCCTACAGTAAACTACACCGTTGCATCAAGTTTCTTGGTTTGCTGTTGCTTCACGCAGTTAATATCACTGGTGGAAACATTACGTTTATGTTTTACGACGGTTAAAATGTGTCATTTCGACTCACAAGTTTTCAGCGACACGGTAACGTTCGTAATATTTACATTCCCACAATGCAATTGTGGAATGTCTCTTGACTACTCAACTTCCTCTGGATGTACTGATCTAAACTGTAGAAATGCAACGTTCATATTGCCCCATATGTTTACTTTAATGACAGATGTAATTAAAATAATTCAGAGAAGATATTTAATCCGAACTAAACCGTCATCAAACTGTTATCATTTGTTTTTTTCTGGTAACGTTCGTCTTAACGTAGGGGGCAGACACATCAATAGAACAGCGCGCCAGTTAGCCCTGTGCGAGGATTCTTAATTTAGGTCACCGACACCGTCGTTTGTTTTCTGCCTTAAAATAATCGTAATTACGACGCAAGCGTCCTCGTGCTTTAACTATAATAGTTCAGGGCAAAAGTGTGTTTTATTACACTATACATGGTGGTAGAGCGAAGTGTATTTCTTAAATAATTCATGTGCAAACATACGAACGGACAGATCGACTGCCTGACAGACAGTGAGTAAGTTTAGTTTTCCGCCGCTTTTAGAAATATTCCAGCAATATCACGGCCTATTTCTGGTGTCCCCCGCCGTGATATTGCTGGAGTAGTGCTAAAGGCGGCGTAAAACTAAACTCACTGACACATCCCTGCCTTGTTAACGTGAATTATCTCCCTTCTCTTTTAATGTTAACAAGAGTTACTTTCCCTACAGGAAGTACGACAGAGTTCCACCACATGGTGGAAGATATGATGAAAATGTATCCCAACAGCAGCTTCCTGGCTGTCGGTTTCAGCATGGGCGCCAACATCATCACCAAGTATCTCGGTGAGCACCCGGACAATCAGAAGCACTTCATCTGTGGAATGTCCCTGTGTCAGGGGTACGACATTGCCAGGTGGGACACGTGCTATGGCTTTTATCGACCAGTTATGATATATACTCTGCAAAAAAAGAAACGCACAGGTGATAATGAAATTTAAAATTAACTTTATTTTATTTCTATGCAAACAAAACCCGGTTACTTTAACCAAACATAATGTATACTTGTTCATATCCATTAAGTATCGCTCAAACACACCATTTCATGAAATATTGTTGTTTGATGATGGTTTTTGAAAATATCATGAAATTTTCACGTGTAAATGACACTTCGAACGATATGCACGTGAAAGTTGCTTCACCTATGCACCAGTGTGTAGGGTATATATGAGGAAGGCAGTTTAACGTGTTCAATTCACTTTCAACGCCAGTTTACTGACGAATTCAACATGCCACGACTTAGCGAAGCTCACCGGAACATCGCCATCGGACGTCTTGAGGCTGGCGAATCTCAGTCATCAGTTGCAAGACACTTCAACGTGCATCACACAACAATTTCCCGTTTATGGAGGCGCTACAATCGGGTCTCGGGCTCGACCCGCGACCGACCTCGGAGTGGTAGACCACGGGTAACCAATGCTGCACAGGACCGCTACATCCGGGTGTTCCATTTACGTAACCGGGCCGTCCCAGCAACACAAACAGCAGAGAACGTCCCAGGTCTTCGCCGCGTCTCCGCCCAGACCATCAGAAATCGCCTCAGACAGCACGGGATACGCCCTCGACGACCTCACGTAGGATGCACACTACGACCTCATCATCGCCTGGCACGTGTTCGATGGTGCAGGAACGTCCAGAGATGGAATTGGGAGACATTGGCAGCGAATTTGGTTCAGCGACGAATCTCGTTTTCCAACTTCAAAGACACGATGGTAGGACGAGGGTCTATAGACGGAGAAACGAACGTTACGCCCGTAATTGTGTAGTTGAAGGACAGATTTGGAGGGGAAGTGTGATGGTATGGGGACATTTCTTACAACGGGAGAAGTGACTTGGTGCACGTCCGTGGTAACCTGACTGCAATTCGTTACAGGGATGAAATTCTGCAACGTCATCTTTTACCTGTCATCAACCCTCAACGTCACGTTTTCCAACAGGACAACGCCAGACCGCACGTGGTGGCTCGCATCACGATGGACTACCTGACGAATCAGAACATCATCACAGTTCTTCCCTGGCCTTCAAAATCCCCCGATTTGAACCCAATAGAGCATTTGTGGGACCAGCTTGGGAAACGCGTTCGACGTCGTCAGCCTCAACCCCAAACGTTGCAACAACTGTCTCAAGCCTTGCAGGAGGAATGGAGGAGGATCCCCCAAGCACGGATTCAAAGACTGATCATGTCCATGGACAGGAGGTGCCAAGCTGTGTTGCAAGCTCGAGGTGGTCACAACAGGTACTGACCTCCACGCCATCTGTACGCCCGGTGCAATGGTTTCAGAGACAAATGATAGCTGCATGTTGTAAAGCTGACTCTTGACAACATCCATGTGAAATTTTACGTTCGTGCGATCATTAGTTAAAGTTTTATTTGGAAACAAAATAAAGTGTTTACATTCCTGAGTTTTCACCTGTGCGTTTCTTTTTTTGCAGAGTATATTTGATATAAGAATTATTCACCACATACTGAATTATTCATGGGTGATAAAACGGAGCCAGGACGCAGCAGGTGGTAGGCAAGATGCAAATATTATCGTTTTTGGTTTCAACATTTAATAGAAATAATAATTGTGTTCGTAAAAATGCTTTCGAGTCGCTGTGGAGAGTTGCTTCCCCTACATTCACAACAGGAATAGTTTCAAAGCCAGATTCTATGCCAGTCTAAACAAGCTGAATATCATTTAGTTAACTGACAGAGACAAAACCTTTTCCGAAATCGTAGGAAATCTGTGTCTTGTACGATCCCGACTCTGTATTATAAACGTGTTTATGACTCACTGTCAGCGTGATGTGTGGTGATAGCAGGTGCCCGCTTACGTTCTTCTCAGGAAGCAGTGCCGTTGATTCGAATTCCATCTATACCCTGATAATTTGTCAGCAAGGAACACTTGTTGGTGTTTTCATCAAATTGGTAAACGTCTAGGATCTGCATCACCTCGGACTTCCATTTTAGATCAAGCTCACACGCCCTGCAGTAAATAGAACACTGTTGAAAGCGACGCCAAACCCACTCGCTCACTCTTCCCACATCAAGCTGACACGCCCTGCTATAACTGGAACACTGTTGAAAGCGGCGCCAAACCCACTCACTCACTCTTCCCACATCAAGCTGACACGCCCTGCTATAACTGGAACACTGTTGAAAGCGGCGCCAAACCCACTCACTCACTCACTCTTCCCACATCAAGCTGACACGCCCTGCTATAACTGGAACACTGTTGAAAGCGGCGCCAAACCCACTCACTCACTCACTCTTCCCACATCAAGCTGACACGCCCTGCTATAACTGGAACACTGTTGAAAGCGGCGCCAAACCCACTCACTCACTCACTCTTCCCACATCAAGCTGACACGCCCTGCTATAACTGGAACACTGTTGAAAGCGGCGCCAAACCCACTCACTCACTCACTCTTTCCACATCAAGCTGACACACCCTGCTATAACTGGAACACTGTTGAAAGCGGCGCCAAACCCAAGCCACTCACATTTTCAGGTTGCCTTCCTCATTCACCTGACACAACTGATACACTGTTTAAAACGTCGTCAGATTATCACACCAATCTCCCCCTGTCTAGTTTCAACATGTGCTTGGAGCGCTCCGCTCTGATGCGGCTCTACAACAGAGCCATTGCCAGGAATGTCAGGTCGTTATTGCAACGTCATCGAGACGTGTTGTTCAGCTCTGAGGCAGAGCGGCAGTATGGCGAGGTGGATGTTGACAAGGTCTTCCGCTCCACGTCTCTGGTTGGCCTGGCCAAGACCTTCAGTTGGTAAGGTTGATGGGTTACATTCAAAACTGTTTTGAGTGAGTGAGTTTAGTTTTACGCCGCATTCAGCAATATTCGAGCTATATGGCGGCGGTCTGTAAATAATCGAGTCTGGACCAGACAATCCAGTGATCAACAGCATGAGCATCGACCTGCGCAATTGGGAACCTATGACATTTGTCAATCAAGCCAGCGAGCCTGACCACCCGATCCCGTTAGTCGCCTCTTACGACAAGCATGGGTTACTGAAGATCAGTATTCTAACCCGGACCTTCACGGGTTTTTTACAAAGAAAGTGTAATCCCAAATATAACATATGTTACATTTGACCACTTTCTAAAATGGCATTGTGTAATCATGGCTTTTGATCGTGGGAGCCGTGCCAATTTACACTTCTCAGAGGGGTACACAAAGACCGCAGTCTAGACTACCAGTTGTCCGACTTCAGATTTCCAAGTCGCGGTGGATGAGCGGGTTAGGCGGCTGACTTTGTGTGCCGGCGATTAGGTGCCTGACTACAAGGGTGCGGGTTCGAATCCCGGATGGGACCCAACCCAAAAAAGTATTAGAATTTGTACTTTACTAAGAAGGTGACCGCTTTCTAAAATGGCATTGTGTAATAACACATGGTATCCATAATTTGTACATTTATGAGTGAATATGGTTTTACGCCGCGTGTAGCTGTATTTAACACGTCTTCACATATTGTAGCCTTCTATGTGACGAGCGTTCCATCTGCACCACTAGGCTACCCAATCGCAATCGCTGACAAAGAAATCTTGCTATATCATTTATAAACGTTTTACTTTCTTATTTTGAAAACATGCAAGGGAATATATACTCTATATACAAAGTTTCGCGTTTCCCGCCAATATTGCAGCAGACGTGCAGGGTTTGAGGACCCGGATGATTACTACACTTGGGGAAGCAGCGCCACCTACCTCAATAACGTGAGTTGGTAACCTTATGTAATTGTAGTCTTAGTAATAAATAAGTACACTGCCAATCAAAAGAAAGTATTTCACATGGGTAGCTGAAAGAGAAACAACGAGTTATTTGATGGCGATGTGTTTGATATTGGTTATGCATAGTTTTGACTTAGCGACTGTTTCCAGCCAAGACTAAGTAACGGTTTTGATAAAGTTTGTAATGGTTTCATCCAATTTACAATGCAAATATACTGAACAGCAAAAGAAACGCAAGTCTGGCTTTTTGTCATTTTTTGAAACAGAATCATTTATTCTATAGAAAACACTGTCAATTTAACCCCAGATGAGATGATGTCATGCAATTTGACGTCCATAGGAAACATTCGCACAAACACACCAATAATGCAGCAAAACCATAATTTTAGCACGTGCATCGACGGTTATGGATGAAAAGTATGCATTTCACTCTGAGGTATCCTTTATAAAGGTTTGTGTCAAAAAACAGTTCAGTATTGACGCTAGGAGGTGTACACGCCACACAAACGATGCCTAGACTAACGACTTAGCAGAGGGGAATGGCCATTGGAAAGTTACACGGAACTGCAACCGCTGTAGCTAGACAATTGGGCTGTCATCTTACCACCATTACACCACTTGCTCAACGTCATCAGCAAAGCGGGTTGCTGCTGATCGTCCCCGTACCGGACGGCAACGAGTGACAACTCATGCGCAAGAGCGGTTCATCCGGGTCACTCATTTAAGGAACCGAACTCAAGCAGCAACAGTAACAGCAGCCTAGTTCTTGGGTCAAGGAGAGCAGTGCCAAGCGATACGATTAGGCGTCGTCTGAAGGGGGACCAATTTTGGCACGTCAATAACGCCAGCGACGTTTGCAGCCCTCACACAGCAAGGGTGTCGATGGATTATCTGGCTCAGAACAACATTAACGTCTCTTTCCCCGCATATGGCTCCCATTGAACATTCTGGGACGAAATTGGACGGAGGATTGCTGCAGGTAGACAGCCACTCACACTTGCACAATTGGAATAGAGATTAGTGTTTGAGCGGAACCACTTGCCTCAGGCATTCTTTCAGACTCTAGTGAACTCAATGAGGCCACGTTGCACGGCCTGTGTGCAAGATAAAGGTGGCTATACGCGCTACTAAAGAGACTGTCACTTTTCGCGTTCAGGGGTATCTCCATTTGACGGACTGTGATCAATTTGAACGTATTGCAATTCAATGTCAACAGCAACTTTTAGCTGTTACATTGACAGTGTTTTCTATAGAATAAATGATTAGACATAATTTGGGTTGTCTTCTATTTAAAAACTTGACAAAAAGCCAGACTTGCGTTTCTTTTGCTGTTCAGTATAGATTGCCAAATATAGCCACTTTCAAAACGGTATCACGTATTAATTTTCTGACGAAACCCATTTTAAGTTTGTACTTATTTATAAGCTAAATGGATGAAAAACAGAAACTGCCGATTGACGTTTTTGGCTCTCCATTTTACCATTTATTTCGCTACCCTTGCAAGTGTGCCCTGTGCTTCTTGGTTTGGTATAAAATAACACAGTGCTTGCTGTTATCTTGGGAAACATACAGGAATAGATTCGGGGGACACAGGATTTTCTTTTGTCGTTTAACTCCGCACTCGGCTATATTCGAGCTATATGGCAGCGGTCTGTAAATAATCAATTCTGGACCAGACAATCCAGTGATCAACATCATGAGCATCGATCTACGCAACTGGGATACGGTGACATGTCGCCTCTTACGACATGCATGGGTTACTGAACATCAATTCTAAGCTTGATCTTCACGGATGGGACACGTTTGTACCGTCTTACCTCTGACCCTTGATCAGGGTCCAGATATTTGGATATCGATATTAGAATTAATGAATGGTGTTTAAGGATATCAAGGCGTATATATGTTATATTTACACTGATTTAGTTGAACGTTATAATTTTCAGCTGACAATTCCCATGTTGTTTCTTAATGCCCTCGATGATCCAGTCGTGTCGCCGTCTGTACACAGTATAGCGAGGACGTTTGCAGGTGAATGACAGAGACACTCACTCACTCACCCAGTCGCTCACTCACTCACTCAGTCTCTCACTCACAGCCATTTAAGCAAACTCGGCCACTGTTAATTCGCGTTGAGTAGATATCGGACGTAAACGGGGCGGTTGTGTAACCTGGAGGTTATAGCATTGTCTCATCATGACAAAAGCCCCGGTTCGATTAATCACATGGGTACAATGTCACCCTAGACGCGATTTTGCTTTTGTGCTGAAGGCGGCGTAAACCAATATGCTTTCACTTGTGCACAAACAAACGTAACTCTGCTATACATCATATTCCTCTTAGAGATGCTCGTTCCAACTCGTCCGTGACGTGCATTTTTGTACGAGACGTGCAAGAATATAATATACAAGAATATTTTCTTTCTTTTATTACTGTTGCTTCTATATCGCCGAAACCACTAAATCTAAATTTTACTTTCTGTTGTTTCAGAGACTCATGACAACTGCCTTTTTGTAGTAACGCACCATGGCGGCCATCTTGGATTCTTCGAGGGTGGGATTTTAGTACCAAGTCACGTGACGTGGCTGGAAAGGGCCATGTTGGAATACGCCGCTGCTATTGTTGCCCTGAACCCTGGAGAGAGGTAGTGTTGCATTACCGGTTATGCAATACATGACGAGCACACAATTGCAAAATGATGACTAAATAAGGACTACGCTGGGAACCAGCTTTTACTTCTAGACGGGCGGTGGGGTAACCTAATGGTTAAAGCGTTCGCTCGTCGCGCCGAAGATCCGGGTTCGATTCCCCATGTGGGTACAATGTGTGAAGCCCATTTCTGATGTCCCCCACCGTGATATTGCTGGAATATTACTAAAAGCGGCGTAAAACCAGACTCAATCACTCACTCACTCATTTACTTCGAGACTCGACTCTTATAGTTCGACACAAAGGCGTGTGTGTATTTAAGCAGAGGAAGGTTTATATGACATGGAGAGTTTGGGCCTATGGTATCTGCGTTGTTCATAAAATGGCCATCTTGTTAGAATTTATTTCTGAAAGCTATCCATGTGTTCACGTGAATGTGTCATTCCTCATTTCAATATATGAACGTTTTGGACTTATATTGACATAAATACATGTGACCGATTACAAGTACATATTACTGATTACAGGAAAATAGTGGACTTTGACCTCACCAAACCCCCACCTATAAAATACTCACAGGACCAAAAGCGGATAGTACACCACTGAAATAAACGTAAATACAGTAGGAAATACATGCTATGACCGGATTTGCGTAAGTTTGCGGATATTCGGGTATATATTTCATACAAAGCTATACCTTTGAAACATATGCTCATCGTACTTTATGCACTAGCACCTCGTTCATGCATGCTGTAACACGACTTTCAGGTATTTCTAAGCATGAATAAAAAAAAAAGGCACCCTAGCAAATACGTGATCATAGAGTATTTCTAATGCATTTCGTTGTAATGGGTGCTGACATTTCCGATTTCGTTCTAAGTTTACTAGAGTTGGAAACATGGAAACTTCCTTAAGCCTGGAAACATATGTGAATGTTCAAAGAGTCAAATGTTTACACAACTAAGATGCCATGCATCATGCCGGATATCAAGGGGATGTATATGAACAGGGACTGTCCAATATACCGGTGCTCGAAGACGATCATATGTTTCCATCATGTGAAACACCTGGTTCATGAAGCTTAACGTTTTACACATTTTAATTCGTTTAAAATCACTGTTCATGTGACCTCATCAATCTTATCACCCAAAGAGCGTGGCAATGACAACAGCAGTATGCAAGCTAACACGTCTTATTAAGCTGCATTCGCTCTTGGTACCAGTGTCAGTTACGCCTTGTGTGCACTTTTGGTAAATACTGTGAGGTCCCAATATCCCAAGAGAATATCTCTTGGAGCACAGCCAAATACCCGAAACAAGCCAACTCGTAATCTCCTAAGTAGAATATGAGAGTACATAATTAGAATATCGTTGCACTACACGTGGTCATTTTTGCTAGTAGTCTTACAGTGATTGAAACATGTTATTTCCCCTTCCGCTCAGCTGTAATAACTGATTGTGAAAGTCATATATTAAAATTAAAGTTTCAATAACACACAAAAATAAACGATACCAAACAATGTCATATCAAATTATATACACTGAATAACACTATAAACTTCACATTTGGAGAAATGAATTATCCGATATTCAAAATGGGCACTACAAGGTATTTAACATGACCAGGTGTATGACGAAAACATTCAACTGCTAAACCACGCGGGGTGAATGCAAAACACTAACAAATACACAACAACCACGACATGAATAACGGGATTCAAACATAGAAAATGTCTTGATGACAATTGTTGTCAAAATATATCGAATTGAACTGCTGATTTTTTTATTTGTTGTTGTTTGTTTTTTTAAAAGGTGTATTTGAGATCGACTTTTCATGTTCTGACATTATTGGCAAACCGGATTCCATCGTCAGTGTACACACTGAATAGACATCGGGGGGATCTATCCTTTCAAGATACGTTTGTGAAGTATGTGCCCTTCCTACAAAATCATATATACCTATAGTCCGTTTGGCTCAAAAGCGGACCGATGAATTGCAATCTAACTCGAAAACTAATAAACATAAAATACTCAATGAAACGCTGATCATAATCAAAACATCATACCCACTCTGTGAGGTTTTTGCAGAATTTTTGTCCTAAAAATAATAAAGTTGTTTAACAATCTATCATTAAAATATTGACACAGTTCACTATTTGTTACGAGGGAGGAGTGCAGAGAAAGGGACAGATGATTGTTTCAAACACATCCCCAGACTCTGCCACTTCGAGAACTATCCAAATCATCCACAAAGTCCCAGATCTCGAGCGTCTAGAAGAAATCACGGCTAGACACGATTAACGGAAACTCTACCCATTTCAGACAGACAGACACGTGGTGAATAGTTTTTGGACTTTTCTACTTCCACCAGGCTTCTACAAACTTGGGAAAGTCTTCAAGAGAGAACAGGCTATATACAGCATGATGAATAAGAGGGACGTATGTGGAGAAATTTCTAGAAAGGTTACAGTACAAATACAGTAATAGAAATACGTGTTAGCTTTAAAACCTACCATGCAGGACTCAGATCTGTGGCGGGTCTCTAATCTATGGCGGGTTTCCTAATCCGTGGCAGGTTTGTTTGTTCGATTGTTACATGACGTCAACGCGTAATGACGTCATTACGCGATGACGTTATCATTGTTACTGTTTCCGACGTTATTCGACACTAGCCTTTAGTGGCGATAGTAATCTCAGGAAAATCTTCATAGCTAAGAAAACTGGAAACCATAGAAAATGATGGTTTTGTAATTGCGGAGCCACCTAAAAAGAAGAAGAAACCCGTATCAAAAGATCGTTGCAGAAACATTTTAGAACGACATGGAAAGACTTGATACGTGTGGATTACAAAACTGAAAAGGCTGAATCCAAAATGGGTAGTGTACAGATTTGCAAGATCCTCTCGTTTGCAGCCAACGAAAGAATGGTAAGGGAAATCCTTGAGATTTATTTCTTTGACGAAACATCCAAGTGAAGTTTAAGAAAAGTGTTGATTTAGACCTCCCGCATCGGCCTTGTTGTACCAAAGAAGAAATGGATAAAAAGCATTGTAAACACCACGCACTGGACCATAGGAGATCGGCGGCCATTTATTAAAGCATTCGCCGCTCCGTTTTCCCGGTTGTACGGGAAGCTGTTAAGGTGTTGTTTGACATCGATGTAAAATGTCAGAAATTCAACAGCGCAGTGAATTTACCCAAAACCACCCGGACGAGGAAGCCAATTCCTGTTACTTATCCCAACTCCCGGTGGCAAATAGTTCTTAGGAAGATGTCCACCTACAAAGGGTTCAACTATGTTTGTAATATTGTGGTTTGCTTCTAAGCAGTTTGCAGGCAAGCTCGTGACGGAAGATGAGTTCTACCCGCGGGATGGACAGGCGGTCTATTTCAGACCAAACCCCGCGATGAACAAGGGCGTCGCTGTTTTTACCAGCGGCATCTGGAAACCGGGAACTGTCACCGCATAGGTTCAACCTCCCATAGGTTCCAGTTGAACAGACATCAGATCCGTGATGGACAGATTTAGATGTATAAGAAATAAATGTTTTTACACCTTATTCACTCTTTTGTCTTTCTTCATGTATTGTCGAATTTTTAAAGGAAAGCAAACGTTTTCGATAATTAGCATGGCCTAAATTTCCGACGCTCTCTTAGTTTCTATGATAGTCGTGAAAACATTAGCAATATCGAAAGACGATGTTAGCGCTAACAGAGCTTAGAAAATCTAGGCCCCCAGGGGTATCAGTAAGTTAGAAACACATAAATGAAATGTCATTAACCCTATTCTACCGAACTGAAATGTTCTAACGACGATGAGTAGGAAATCCGCCACAGATTAGGGTAGGTACGGCAACTACGGATTTGAGGCCTTCGATGGATCCAAGTCTTACATATATATTCAGATCATTGAGAAAAGTAGCCACCCAAGCTCTCCTCCATCACACATGTAACTGTATGTATACCCAATGATTAGTCTTAGCGATAAAGTGACTTTTTCAGTCATAGTGGGTGTGTGAGTTTAGTTTTACGCCGCACTCAGCAATATTCCTTCTATATGGCGGCGGTCTGCAAATAATCAAATCTGGACGAGAAAATCCAGTTATCAACAGCATGAGCATCGATCTACGCAATTGGGATACGATAACATGTGTCAACCAAGGCAGCGAGCCTGACCACCCGATCCCGTCAGTCGCTTTTTACGACAAGCATGGGTTACTGAAGATCCCGGATCTTCACGGGTTATACAGTCATAGATTTACGGCCGACATTACCATGTAGTAGTAGTGCCATACCTAGCATGGTATAGTTACGGTCTTATCTTTACCTACAATGGACTTAGATGGGCATACACACGTAGGCTCGCACACGCGTTATTCTAACTTAAAAGCATAAGGCTATCCTTTCCATATTCCATAAAACCAAGCAGATATTCAATATCATAGATACATGTTGATTAGTCGATTATTATTATTATTATAGGATATTTATATAGTGCATATATCCACGCAACTAGTGCATGCTCAAGGCGCTGGTGTTTTTTCCCTCGATCACTGGATGTCTACAGTGCAAACATTATAGAAATTTAACCATGATGAAATATAGTAAATAGGATGTAGTTGTGTGGCATTTCACCAATGTGGAGAACAAGATATATCAAGAAGGCATTGAAAGTGTGTTTGAGGAAACGGTTAGCACGTTTTGCCCTACCTCTAGTACCAGTTACAAACACTCGCGAAGGTATGTCGCCATAAAAAAAACCCGGTACTTATGGTACCAACAACAAACAGGTCACTTCAGTCGCCACTTCTGTGTTAGTCCTAGGTCAGTCAGAAAACAATCAATTTATTCGGCTTAGATGGCTTTCATATTGTATAGCCCCAGACCATACATATACTACACACAAACAAACAAGCAAGCAAGTAAACAAGCAAGCAAACAAACACAACAAATGCCATAAAAATGCTACACAGCGTGCAAATTGAATATATTATCTAGCAACAGTTGTCAAATGTGGGAGAAATGAAGAAATATAGGTATGGACTTGAAAAAACACTACGTATATCCGGGGCCTGTTTCCACCCATAACTACCGGATCCTGGCACGTTATACAAAGCATAAGTCTCTGATGATAGGACAATTTGATAGAAATAGGTAGCTCAGTTTATACCGAATTAGCCCCAGTGAGCTCGGAGATTCAGAACCAGTGGTAGTCTTGACTGGCTCCATTTTCACTATTGTACTGCAGAAAGACTGGGGCGGAAAGTTTGGAATATGAGACACGCTACTGACCTACTATATAAGGTCCCAGTATACAGAGCGAATGTGGCTCGTACAAGGAGGTCACGCATTTACGGAAACATAAACTTCTAGTCATATTAGTAAGTAGATCTGGGCAAGCAAAAATTCCTTCATTTTCTACTCACTCTGCTGATCACAGCTGGTGACTTCACAATATCTGTGGGAACACTGCAGTTGACTACAGTCGACTTGGTAATGTTCATCTAGTTGAGGTCTGTCAATATTTTAGAGCTGACGTTGTATTGTTGACGTTCATCAGCTGATGAAGATAGTGATTCACGTGATCCAATTCCATGATGCTGATGCGCTAACTATAAACTCTCTGCTTGAAGGACAGCGTAGTCATGCGACATACGGGAAATGCACGACAGTTGGCGCGGTAGTATCCATTTAGGCGAGGTCAACCACTATTGTCAATATACGCATGTGATTTCAAGGTTTCCATTCAAAACCAATTTCTAATGCATGTAACTCGTCTAACAATGCCTATACCAACTTCTGTGCGTGTCTGATAGTGATTATATGTAAATTGACAATTCCCTCAATGAGGTACGACTTGTGCACAGAACAGTTGATATTGGCGACATAAAATGGATTGCATTGAATTGGCATAATGGGCTCTAGTCTAGTCATAGTGTCATGACCATGTTATGTGTAACTCTTTTGATGCTCGTCGCTAATGTACTTTGTCCACCTTAATGAGCTGTGACTTTGTTTACACACTCTACCAGGTTACCGATCGCCTGCAAATATATAATTAGTCCTTATATTTCCAATGTATTACTATTAATTTGATTGAGCATTCATGCCCGTATATGGTCTTGAAAGGAAATACAATGTCACACAACTCGCTGGTATGGCACGTGTTTCTGTTAGTAGCGCATGCGCATATAGTTGCAAATCGTATCTCATATAGACCGTACATGCGCAAAACATTTGAAATAGTACAAATTCCTTATATCCATCTCCTGAAATTTAATGGAAACGTGTTAGTTGAAACGTTTGAAACAATGTTTGAAATTGTAAACTGCCCAAAGTATTCCAGGTGGTATGACGTACAGTTTATTCAGTGTTTGAGGCCCCGTGACCCAGGGTACACCTACACACATTGCATGGTGATGTGTGTTTCACAGCACATGAATACAGTAGGTGAGAATATTATTTTTCATTAAAAAAATACCTTTTCAGAAAGATGGCTTATCCTTTAAAGATTTTGCTATTTAGGGAATATCTGTACTGTGTTTGACGAATTGGGGACGTATACCGGTGGTTATATAGCCGCAAATTTAGTTATATCGGCGACGCGTAATTATATCTCTATTCTAATTCAACTCGTTTTACGCTGTTTTTTTCGTGAAAGAAATTCATTATTTAAACTAGGTCAAAGTTCCTCTAGGTCAAAGGTTAATCATATCACTCCTTAAACTTACACCATCGTCAGAAAAAGTAGTTCCCTTTTCAAACTACACACGTTTATTATGTGCACACAGACTAAATCTGACAATGATGAATAGATCATAGTATTATAGATAAAATGGAAGGAATTATGATGAAACCGCCCTCTAGTTACAGATTCCTTAACTACGGGCCATTATCAGTTCTGTTGTCAAATGACGTCACAGCAGGTGACGTCACGCTCCATAATGACGTCATTATCTTGTTTCATGATCTAACAGTGTTTGGTCAACAGCCCGTTGCGAGTAATAGGTTGCTTGAACTTAAAATTAAATTTATGATACTATTTTGTCGTTTTTAACACAAATTCCACCCATTTTAGCTGGATAGGGCAGTTAATTGACCCATGGCTTCTGCAAATGACAATGTCCTGCAAAGCAGCCACACTCCGGCACAGCGATGACTTAACATAACATCACTGCCACAGGCTAATTTGCATATCACGTGACCGGACTTTTCTCTTGTTTGTAATCAAACGCGCATATTCATAATTAGAAGAGACTGGACCCGCGAAAGCTTTTCGGCGCTCTCTTCATAATGTTTTATATTGTTACATATATATTCTTCCACAACTGCGACAGTTAGGTCTATGACAGTACATATTTAGACATCAAACAGGCTGCATCGTTTGCTCTCCGTCGGCTTCGATGACAGCATGTGGAGCCGTACAACCTATGTAAACAAAGGATCGCTACGCAAATCGAAATAGTGTTACATGTTTTTGGATATTTTCTCAGTGAAACTAATTCATTCTGTTAAAGATGTTTAGTTAGATGTGTAGACTCGTCAAAAATAAAAGAGTAAAACAAATCTGCACATTATATTAAATGGACGGTGCAAGATGTGACGAATCGTCACATTTTTCTGGCCTGTGGCAGAGGTACTATGCTGGAACTCTGGGTAGGAGAGTGCAAAGCAGAGTGCAAAGCAGCGTTACCCCAAAAGTGTAGGGATACATTTAAAGGTTTTGGTGAATCGGTTTTCAAATTGCGACCGTATATGCTGATTATACGGTCGGAAATTTATAGCATTGACCAATCAGAACTCGTGTTACATACTAAGTTGAATTAGAATCCTTGTTGACACACGATCTACAAGTTTCTGTTCTGATGGATGTCGATGATAGTACATGGGTAACACGTATCATCTCTCTGCTGGACTTATAATGAGGACACATTCATACAAAATTATATCCACCCTCGATCTCAATCAGATTACATTTATCGCAACTTAGGCATCTTGGATCACACATTTTACTAAGGTGTTTCACCTGTATTTTTAAATCATGTGATAAATATCGGAATTTAGCTAGAATCCTAATAAGATAGTTCTCAAAATATGACAGAATGTGTAATATAGGTTCTAGTAATAATTTCTGCTACGTAATATACTGAGAGAAACAAATAGAGGAACACAGGAAAGTTCAAGTGTTCCTTTAACGTTTTCCAGTTTTCATCACAATCTTTGAACAGCGCTGCGGTGATGAAAACTGGAAAGTAATGAAGTAACGCTTGAATTTTCCCGTGATCTTTATTTGTTTCTCTCAGTATATATTCATGAAATGTGATTCATTCCCAAATTCTTTGGCTATTCATACATATGAAAATCCAGTTTGAAATAATTGACCAATTGAGTCCTCCATCCAAATCAGTACAAATGTTATGTGTACACATGGAAATGCCATTAATTTGGTTTGGTGTCGCTACCCCCAGGCATATACGACATAACACACCTGTCGGGATACTGGACAGGTACGGACATGTGAAGGTGTGCATGTCTGCAACATTTCCAAACATGTCCACCCGAGACATACATTTCAGTATAACCTTCTTGCGTGCATGTAGAATACCTGGGATTGGGTGCAGTTACATCAATGGCAGAAGTGTTCCAAACGTCATGAAATTGGCTTCGTATCATGTTAAGTAGTCTTGCACTGACTATCAATATATCAGTGGGCACTGTGTGAATTGTAAGAAATGTGTATTTGAGATGTTCAAGTCAAAAGATCTCTTAAGAGTGTACTATACATTTCGTTGTGCATCGTCTACTTAGTAAATCAAATGTTCAGTTACTGTTGTAAACGTTTGAAAGATCGTAACTAACTGTTTTGCTCGAAGTGTTATGCAGGATCTGTTGAAGATGAATTTCATTTCCTTCTGTTATGCATTGTATATCAATATATCTTGCGCACTGTATAATTTTTGTATCTTAATACCATGGGCAATGAGGCCTCAAATGCACTTGTCACTTGTCACTTGTCACTTGAAACTGGCTTTTTAACAAGAATGGGTAATGTATGACTGACTGACTGACTGAGTTTGGTTTTACGCCGCTTTTAGCAATATTCCAGCAACATCACGGCGGGGGACACCAGAAATGGGCTTCACACAATGTACCCATGTGGGGATTCGAACCCGGGTCTTCGGCGTGACGAGCCAACGCTTTAACCATTAGGCTACCCCACCGCCCCGGGTAATGTATGAGATGCTTGATGAGCATTTGGATGTTGGAAGGTAACATAGCAACGTATGGCATGGATTTACAACTTCTTTATTGTTTACAACACGACGTAGCCCAGAAACGTGGAGGTGTAAACAATAACGAAGTTGTAAATTTATACCAATAGTAACCATACTTTGTTATTAGTAATGTATGGTAGACAGAGTTATCAAACATCTCATATCTCATCCACAGCTTGTGAAGCTACACATTGTCATTCAGATTCAACTTTAAACTTTTTATTAACCAGTAACTGGAAATATATTACATCACATTACATTTTATATGCTACTTTGTACACCTGCTTCAATATCTCATGTCACACGGAATTGTTAATGGTCACTTTCATAAGAGAAAACCGCCAGTGTTTTCTGTGAAAATATGCTATTGTGTATAATAGGAGCTTGGATTTCCGTTTAACCCAAGAGGACAGAGACTTAGTGTGGTTTAACTGAACATGTTTTGAAAATATAAAACTAAACGTTTTCATGAAAACTGTGGAATAAAGTTGAAAGAGTCATTTCCCAATTACCCTGTCCCTTTCGAGCATCAATAAGATGTCAAGTCGATTTGCTGTTATAACTTATAACTATCCATAATTGAATTTTAACGTTCGAATCGGGGACAATCACAAGTTCGTATTTAATTAAACTAATGATCGACATGACCTACCCAAACAAATTTAGACAAATATCGCATGAGTGTTTTTTGATACATTTTTAAACAAGTGTAGGATTCAAACATTATAAGGCATAAAAACGCTTTAAACATATTGGTCGAGGCTTAAACACTTTTTATAGAATAGTTACCAAGCAGATATCATTCAGGGAGATTCAGGTTACAGTTTCTAGTATTAAGACAAAGATGATGTGATATTACAATTGGCTAAGGTTATGATAAAGATCAGGTGATGGTATATTTTGGACTCAAAATTGAACCGAAAATTGGATCTTCACTCAATACCAGTTACCTACTGGCAAACAAGGATAAGTTGAGCTCCGACCTGAATGCAGCCCACTGGCGCTTGCCATTGTTAGCGAAGGGGCCCCAGGTAGTCTGCGATCAAGTGTAGTGCAATAGGTGACCACTAGTCTGTCGTACAGACCCTGAAGCTAATATATCCAAGAAAGCCCACGCAAGTCTAGAAAATGTGGCAAGTCTAGATTTCCTCAGCTTCTGAAAATGAAGAAAGTCTCAGGGCTCCTTTTCATTATATTATATTTTTTTTACTATGAACCATTTTCAGCAAAATGTGTTTATTACAGAGACTAGTTGTTAGTCTAGATGACCACGTGAGAGTCTTATGAGCAAGGCGTGTGCAGCTACGCATGGAATCATCGTCATGGACTGCACGTGCACTAGCCTACATCTGCTCTACCTTTCATAAACCAAATGGGTTTGTCCATTGCCGTGCACCGCCTACTTCTCGCAAAAGCCTTCTCTGCGCCGGTCTAACTTATCCTTGTTTGCCAGTAGTGCGCCATTTTCATTGACGCTGCACGCTAGCGAGCCATTGCTGGTAATATATTACCGACCCAGCAGGCACATCAACGTTGTTTCAACGTTGAGAATAGGTTGGTCCTCAACGTTGAGATTAGATTGAAAATAGGTTGTATAGGAAAGTTTTTTAGACGTAGATGTCCGACGCGGAATCAACTTTGAAGTTTGACCAATTATCAACGTTGAAAAAAGGTTGATCCTCAACGTTGAAAATAGATTGAAAATAGGTTGTATATGAAAGTTTTTTAGACGTAGATATCCGACGTGGAATCAACGTTGAAGTTTGACATATTATTAACGTTGAAAATGGGTTGTTCCGTGGTTGTGTCTGGGAGGTATTACGCTTTCCTGTAAATAGACTTGCACTTCATCTTTAAACTACACTAAAGTAGCACCAAACTCATGCATCCAGCTAAAATACCCAAAAAGCTACCTGAGATAACCAGTGTTCAAACATAAAATTGCAGTAAAAATATTTACCTGATAAAATACTTGGTTACAATTCCACATTCAATACAATGTTCATTTAAGTTTTATGTCAGTTGGACGTATAATTCCAGTAAGAAGAATAGAGTATTCCAAATTAAGAAAAACTATTTACTGTTGTATTGTTATCTTGAAAAGGTGGAAATTGTCCCAAGAAGACATTTTGTCTGAATTTCAGCTATTAGACAGACCCCTGAATAAACACAATGCAATTACTTTCACCGTGAAAGGGATCCAAGATGAACAGGAGCTATACCTGAAGACAGCACATAAAACCAGTCACTTTTTATGAAATCTTTATGAACACAAACGCACACAGAGAAACGTGGTTTAAAGCATAATGTAAAACATCACACATGACATAGTCTGTAGGTGATCTCTGTTGTGATAATAACACAATATCATCTGCATATAGCATTAAACTGACATACAGCTTCTCTTCTTTCTGCCACGCCCTGCCTGGCAGTCAGGTGGATACTTCAGAAACGTTCCTAACTCTTTCTTGAAATTTGCTTCGGATGCATTCCCATCTCATTCCCATGAGATAGGACACATTCTGAAATTATATATTTAAATACATGAATAATTTTATATGGAAGATATATTGTCTTAAATGATTCAAGTATCTGTTTAATCAATCACTTGAAAGGTTCATTTCACTGCTGTAACTTGCCATGTTAACATATGAACAGCATCAATACAAAATGTGACGAAAAATGTAAACAATTTATATTTTCAACTAAAGGAATGGAAGTTTTCTTAAACATTTTCAAAGAAAATCCTCAATTGCAAGTTGATTATACAATTAGACTATGAATTAGGATGAATTAGACGATGCTTTACTGTCATATATTATTTGCTATGGTCATGATGAAAAAGCTGCATTTGGTAATTAAATTACCAGAGATGATTGAATACAACCTTGTATTCTTAAAAGAAAACTTGCCGTTTTGCCCATCAACATTCATTCTTGACATCAAATTGTTTGACATTGTCCTGCAAAACAATGGAAGATTGTTGTTATTCTGTCAGATTTAGTTTTCTTTAGAGATTCTCAGAAACGATTATTTCAAATTAAATAGGAGTTGTACTGATGTAGCAATTTTGCTAACAGGAGTCATAAATTGTAACAAAAGCCATTTTACATTAAATGATAAGAAAACAAAATGGGTGGTGGTTCACAGGTCAAAGAACAAGTCTATTGTGGGAGGTCTTCCAACACCATTTATTCCCAAACACAAGGAAGTATGGATCATGGAGTTCTGAAAACAATAATGAGCTCTCATAAGTATACAATATATTCCCTATTATCTACTCTGTCTCTCTTTGTCATTTGTACACTCATAAAACTCAGATAAATAACTTCTTCATAATTCAGAAATGTTTACACTTAATCTCTTATAGGAACGCTTAGAAAATCTCTCATATAATGAATTATGTGTGCCTATAATATCTGCGACGTCATAACTATGCTTCTCTGAATCATGAACAATAAAATAATGAGATTAAACTCTACACTGCCAGAAATAATCTATCATACCCTAAATAATAAGACACTGAATAACATCTCTTACAACTCCAATCTACACTCAAAAAGACTTAAATGTACTCGTAAAGAAACATCGCTGGCACACGCAAATTCTTGGAAACAGTGTATCTCTGACTCTCAATTCCAAGAAATGGAAGTCCTACTCTATTTGACCAAAGGGGTGACAGGTGGCCAAAACATATTGAAATGTAGGTCATACTATGTCATACACCGAAAATAACTCTGATTTAAAACACTACAAATGTACACCTTCTCTCTAATATACTCGATAGATGATCTTGACAAGGGAACATGTACATAAAATGCTGATATCTAACAATACCTGTACTCTAAATAATGGACTCTTCCAGATCTCAGTATGTTTCACTGCACTCTCCTACCCATCGCTGTGCCGGAGTATGGTTTCACTGCACACACATTTAAATGCAAAATAATGAAAAACCTACACTTTGACAATAATAAAGAAACATCATATTCAAATTCTACAGCTGACCAAATACCTGAAGAGTGTGTCTCCCAGCAATAAACATCTATATATCTCTATAAATTTACTTCTGTCCTCTCGCGCGCTTTCTCGCATCCAGCTCTTTACGGCGAAAAAACAATATGGCGTCAAGCAAGGGAGTGCTCATTAAACTAAACATCTCCGGGAGAAAACATTGTCAAATTATTCTCTTACATGATCAACCTTTGTGGTGGATATACTGGAAACAAGTGAAATGTTAAAAACATGTTACCTTAGCATTGCTCCTTTTATGTGATCCACAAAATTGATGCCACCCAGTCTTCGAAGATGAGATTTCTGCAAATTCCATTAAAATTATATCTTATTTCATAATTAAATGTTCCTTACTAGATTACTTCTTTTGTATGTAACATTTTAACCTTTAAGAGACATGAATCATCACATCCCTTCCAAACAAGTCTAAGAATGAAAGTCTGTGAGTGCAGTTTTGTTAATTGTCCCATCAAAGAATCATTAGTGAACTTACACATTTTGTAAATAAATAAAAGTTCAAATAAATTATATGCAATTTCATCCTTAACAAAGACTTGCACAAGACATTTTGATGTGAACTTTCGTTGCATGATCTGAGAAAGATTTCCTTTCGCCATTCTCCATCCCCCACACCCCAAATAATATGCATATGTTGACAGGGTTCAGAGCGTGCTCAATGCATAATTTACTGATAGACTTATTCAAACGAACAAATGTTCATAATAATGTGATGCAATATAAAATGTTGATAAATTCTGTTCGATTTTGTATAGCTGCCCTTAGGGATCGTTCATAATGTATGGCTTGGGGGTGATGATGATTTTTATGAAGAAGCATGTACAATGTGAATATGTGTCACTAGCTCGATCTTGATCTTTTATGAAATTAATGTTCCGAAATGATAGTTGCTAAGTTGGATACCTATTACCAATATGAATTATGTATCAGAGGGGACAATTAGTTGACATTTTGTTGGTTCCTTGCGTTGAAACAACGTTGACAACTAAACGAATCTCGACTAACTTTCTTTGGTCGCATGATAAACGTTGAATAAACGTTTATGAAAGGTTGATCAACCAAACAACCAAAATTCAACGTTGATTCAACGTTGTGTGTCCGCTGGGGAACGACTGAAATAAATACTTATTTCTGTTAATATGGTAATAATCCATCTACCTATGACTGAGGACATGTAGGAATGTATGAAATATAGCATAAATCCAAACCGGGTCATACAAAGGTATATATATTATTTAAACCCGTCTCACAAATGTACAACATTTACTATTATTTCACGCATTTTAAATTTATGAAAATGATTATCATATTTACACACTTTTGCCATATTTGTTCATAGTCTCCCGGATTCACTTTTATTTCAACAAATGCACTTTTTGTGGCCACGTGCATATGATGCCTGCATGCATTTCAAACATTGGTCGTCTAGGCCTTGGATGATACGTTTATTTCCTAACATGGTTAGATTTGAGAAATATTGTTCCTTTGCGTGGTGACTAGTATCAATCGTTCGATTCAAATAACACATTTATCAAGATTACCACTCGTGTTGGCTGGCTACACAAACGTTTTGTTTACACTTACAGAGGCATGTGTGGGCGGGAGCAAAGGTCGCGATATTTCATTCAAGGGAGATAAACCCAAGTTTGTTTGGGAAATTGCTTCATCTGTATCACGTGACGCGCTGTGTTTCAGCCGCCTGCGCAGCCGATGATCTCATAGTGTACGGTTAATGATAATCAGTTAGAGCCGACAGTGGTCGCGGAGAGCCAATTCAGTAACAGTACAACTCAGCTGATGTCCATCTTGCACGGACTGCCATTGTTCGCAGTCAGTCAGTGAGAAGCCTTTAGGAGCGTATCTCGTGCAGAAGAGAAGTATCTCGAGGAGTGCATCTGGCACACGTTTTCCGCGTGACACTGACTGACAGCCGCTGCCATGACTGAGTGGTTCCTTGGACTGGCGTTTCTCTTAGGAATCGTCAAGATGCTGAACATGTCAAGCCTGTCTGTGGCACCAGACATCTACATTAAGGATCGATCGTCTGCATTTGTGAAAAGCATTCTCGCAGCATGCCCCATCTTCCTAGAACCGTAAGTTCAATTTTCGCGCACCTGTTTTGATTGACAGGTACACATTTCACACGGTTGATCTGCGGCGAGCGTTGATTCCGTGACTGACATTGTGGTATGTGTTGTACATCGAGCACAGAGCAGATTGCACCGAGCAGCGAGGGCCAGATGATTTCCGGGTTCAGCCATAGTGCACCTGCTGCAAAAATAGAACCTGGTTTAGTGTGTCAAGTCAAAGCAGCTAGACCTAGTCTTGTGGGAAGTAGCTATATATATATATATCTGTCTCACTCACAAGGACATGTTTTATTTGCATTTTGAAGGACATACAGTATACAGCAAATGAGAGTTACTCATGTAGAGGTTTTCTAGGAACTGTTACGGGAAAAGTCCTGTCAAACTGTGTTGTTGCTTGAAGTTTCCTAGTCTGTCTCACAGTCTCTGAACCACATTATTTTCCCTACTGCCTAGCCCTTCCTGCAATGTAGTCTGTCTCACAGTCCCAGAACCACATTATTTTCCCTACTGCCAAGCCTACTGCAATGTAGTCTGTCTCACAGTCCCAGAACCACATTATTTTCCCTACTGCCTAGCCCTCCCTGCAATGTAGTCTGTGTCACAGTCCCTGAACCACATTATTTTCCCTACTGCCTAGCCCTCCCTGCAATGTAGTCTGTCTCACAGTCCCTGAACCACATTATTTTCCCTACTGCCTAGCCCTCCCTGCAATGTAGTCTGTCTCACAGTCCCTGAACCACATTATTTTCCCTACTGCCTAGCCCTCCCTGCAATGTAGTCTGTCTCACAGTCCCTGAACCACATTATTTTCCCTACTGCCAAGCCTACTGCAATGTAGTCTGTCTCACAGTCCCAGAACCACATTATTTTCCCTACTGCCTAGCCCTCCCTGCAATGTAGTCTGTCTCACAGTCCCTGAACCCATTATCCTACTGCTCTAAGCCTACTCCCTAGTCTGTCTGAACCACATTATTTTCCCTACTGCCTAGCTCCCCCTGCAATGTAGTCTGTCTCACAGTCCCAGAACCACATTATTTTCCCTACTGCCTAGCCTCCCTGCAATGTAGTCTGTCTCACAGTCCCAGAACCACATTATTTTCCCTACTGCCTAGCCCTCCCCAATGTAGACCTGTCTCAATGTAGTCTGTCTCACAGTCCCTGAACCACATTATTTTTGCCTAGCCTCCCCCCTGCAATGTAGTCTGTCTCACAGTCCCTGAACCACATTATTTTCCCTACTGCCTAGCCCTCCCTGCAATGTAGTCTGTCTCACAGTCCCAGAACCACATTATTTTCCCTACTGCCAATGTAGTCTGTCCCTGCAATGTAGTCTGTCTCACAGTCCCAGAACCACATTATTTTCTCCCTACTGCCAAGCCTACTGCAATGTAGTCCTCACAGTCCCTGCCTACTGCCCTCCCTGCAATGTAGTCTGTCTCACAGTCCCAGAACCACATTATTTTCCCTCCCTACTGCAATGTAGTCTGCCCTCACAGTCCCAGAACTGCAATGTAGTCAATGTGTCTCACAGTCCCAGAACCACATTATTTTCCCTACTGCCTAGCCCTCCCTGCAATGTAGTCTGTCTCACAGTCCCTGAACCACATTATTTTCCCTACTGCCTAGCCATCCCTGCAATGTAGTCTGTCTCACAGTCCCAGAACCACATTATTTTCCCTACTGCCTAGCCCTCCCTGCAATGTAGTCTGTCTCACAGTCCCAGAACCACATTATTTTCCCTACTGCCAAGCCTCCCTGCAATGTAGTCTGTCTCACAGTCCCTGAACCACATTATTTTCCCTACTGCCTAGCCCTCCCTGCAATGTAGTCTGTCTCACAGTCCCTGAACCACATTATTTTCCCTACTGCCTAGCCATCCCTGCAATGTAGTCTGTCTCACAGTCCCAGAACCACATTATTTTCCCTACTGCCTAGCCCTCCCTGCAATGTAGTCTGTCTCACAGTCCCTGAACCACATTATTTTCTCTACAGTCAGCAATGTAGTCTCACAGTCCCTGAACCACATTATTTTCCCTACTGCCTAGCCCTACTGCAATGTAGTCTGTGTCACAGTCCCTGAACCACATTATTTTCCCTACTGCCTAGCCTACTGCAATGTAGACTGTCTACAGTCCCTGAACCACATTATACTGCCAAGCCTACTGCAATGAAGTCTGTGTCACAGTCCCTCTAGATTTGCCTCAGGTTCTGAATCTCCAATACTCACTGGGGCAAGTCCATTTCCTCAGGTTCTGAATCTTTCAATTTTAAATGAGTTTATTTGTTACTATAAAACTTATATATATTCAGAAGCTAAGCGTTAGTCTAGAAGTTTCCACATGATGGCCATAACTCAGGAGTTGATGTAATTGGTTAGCACACTTGGCAGTTGGCCAGAAGCGATATGATATAATACAAATTCATCATAAGCTGAGCGAATACAGTATCGTCTTTACAGGATATAAAATAAACTGAACGCCAAAAGAAATGTTACACCTCTGAACATTAGAATATCCTAAAATGTTATATGGATAGAAGACATTGGTTTGTTATGTTTTAACAACCAATCATGTAACTCTATTGAGTCAAAACATCAGACTGAGGAATTCATTGATAATTAGGATATCGACATGTTTGTTTAGGTGGGGTCCATTGTCCTATTTTCAATCATGTAAAAATTCAAATCAAAAGTGTAAAAAACAGTTAAAAATGGGTGCAAATGATATTATTTATGATGATAATGCATGCACATTCACAAAGAGTGATAAAGTTGGGTTTTGGATATGAAAGAATGGTTGTTTACCATAAAAAGGGACCCAATGCTGAAATTGGATTTTTGTCTCTTTAAAACACATTCCAACCACTTGAGGTTTAATTTTTGGATCATCATGACTTTCGACTGTTTTAGGAAGAGTCGTCAAACGAGAAAAGACTAATTTTTCCCTAAGATACTGTAAAATTTTGCCTATTTCTGTCCTTGTATAAGGAAGCATAACACCAAAACGTACCCATTGTAACTTCACCTTGCATGAAATGCATGTGAAAACTGTTGGAAACGGGTATATAAGGCCCCTAGATTTATCATTTCACACCATACATTCACTACAATGCCGAGATTAACAGCAGACGAGCGGGGGAGGGCCATTGGAATGCTGCAGACTGGGTCCACTGATCGGGAAGTGGTTGTAACTGGTGGCCTCCCGCTTTTGGGTCTGTCTCTAGTTGTGCCAGTATTCTGGAATCGCTGACGCAGCCTTAGAATGAAGAGGCAAGTCTGACCACCCAATCCACCAAATCTCTGAGTCCAACCACCCAATCCACCAAATCTCTGAGTCTGGCCACCCAATCCACCAAATCTCTGAGTCCGACCATCCAATCCACCAAATCTCTGAGTCTGGCCACCCAATCCACCAAATCTCTGAGTCAGTGCACCCAATCCACCAAGTGTCTCAGTCTGACCTCAAGATCGTCTATTACCTCCACCCAACAGGTAACAGGGGACATATTCTAACATGAATTCCCTTTGTGGGTTCAGACTGAGCTGACCTTGCAGAATCTGTTGTTTTGTCAGCTTGCATTTGATTAACGTGACAGATGTTATATTTGTGGTGAATATGGATCTGCCTGTACCGAACTGTTGGTCAACAGCTGGCCATTCACTGCAGCTGTACCCGAGGTGTTTGATGTACAGATGCAGTGAAAACACTTCTTCTCTCATCCTAAACACTGTCCCCATGTCTTTAAACGTAACTCGCCTGGAACAGACAAGTCAGAAGCAGTGGTGCAAACTCCTACTTCTGGTGGAATAGTCAGTAAAATGAAATCACCCGTGAAGATCCGGGTTAGAATTGGTTGTTATTAGAGGCGACTAACAGGATCGAGGTCGTCTGACTCGCTGACTTGGTTGACAAGTCATCGTATCCCAATTGCGTAGATTGATCTCATGAAGTTGATCATTGGATTTGGTCCAGATTTGATATTTACAGACAGACACTATATATCTGGAATATTGCTGAGTGTTTCGTTCAACGTTATCAGAGCTTTAACTTGCAGTTTGACAAGTACACTGGGACAAATAAAATTTCTATTGCTGAAAAATAATTCCTGATATATTATAAAATATTTCTTTGTTAAGTTCATTACCCTCTGGAAAATGTGTATCTTTTGTCGTGACCATCAGGAGTTGTGAATTTTTTAATTTTTTTATTTTTCAGAAGTTTTAAATCAGATTCTATTTTTAAAAATAAAAATGGTTTTGAGCGTTAAGTGCAGGCACAGTTTATGTTGTGGATATTATATATTTGAGTTAAGATATTTATAACAGAAAATCAAATATATGTTATCAGCTGGGGTAGTATTTTTTCTCCTCAGTATATATTGACAAGAGCTGCTTCTTTTGGAGGTCGTGACTTAAGACTTGACATAATGTTCAACCCTTGGGACTTGGCGTGCGATATTGCTATTATTACTGATTCAAGTTCACCACTATCAGATAACAGCTCTCCTAGTCCACCTGTCAACAACCTCCAGATAAGACATGTAGGACGACAGGGGTCATCTCAAAGTTTGTGAGCTAAAGTATATTTCTGGACTCCGCAACTTTGATGAGTTAGTGAGTTGGATTTTACTCTGCTTTTAGCAATATTTCAACATTATGGAGAGGGAAACAAGAAAAGATCTTCATACATTGAGGAGAACTAAACTTAGGCTTTCGGCGTGATGAGCGGACTCTTGGGAGTTCTGAACATGCTGAAGCTGAGGAAATCTAGACTTGCCACATTTTCTAGACTTGCGTGGGCTTTCTTGGATATATTTGCTTCAGGGTCTGTACGACAGACTAGGCAACCCACTGCCCCTCTCTGACTTAAACCGCCTTTTGCAACCATTCAACAGCCTAGTCTGCAGTTATGGCAGTATTCCGATGATCCACGGATTTCTGCCAATTTTAATTCAAATTGATCAATTCTGTGAATCATCTGAATCCCCTATTCGATGACACAATACTAAGTTTTCAGCTGAAAATAGATTTTCCTGAGTCTGTTCCCACCTTATGTTCAAAACATCACATTCTTCTGTCACATACAGCGATGTATAAGGGGCCATGTGGCCTTCAGCTGGTAACCGGGGACAACCGTGAAGGTCCAGATCTGGACAGCATTATTAAATCTCCAAAATACATAATAGTTTCTTTCTGTATATGACGTCTTTTTGGATTGTTGAGAGCAAGTGCAATAAGTTTCTTTAAGGAAAACGAACATTTTTAAAAGTATATAAGAGTAAGGAAATTCCCGACGTCATGTTTCTGAGTATAACAATACAGTGTCCGTGTATCAGACAAGCAATATTCTAGCATGTCCATAATTAGGGTAACCATATATTGTATCTATTTTATATAAAACACTGCCTTACACATATGTCTATCACACTGCAAACTGTGGTGGTGGTTTGAAATAATTTAATTGAAATAATCGAAGATTGGTGAGTCCCATCCGATTCGAATCACTAAATGACGCAAGCAACTTTGTTTGGGCTGAGTCCCATCGAATTAGGAACCTCACACCCTCAGAGTCAGGCACTTAATCGCCAGCACACAGTGTGTGACTGACAGTGTGTGTGCTGGCGATTAGGTGCCTGACTCTGAGGGTGTGTGGGTGGAAGCCGCCGGATGGGACTCAGCCCAAACAAAGTACTAGAATCTCAGCCCAATCAAAGTACTAGAATTTACTGAGAAAGTGTAATCCCAAATATAACATGTTACATTTGACCACTTTCTAAAATGGCATTGTGTATTTCATGACCAAGCAATCGATCGCGATTTACTCATAATCGAACACAAACAATTCTGGAACACCGTTTGCATTAGCAACATTTTTCACAAAGTTGGTTTTGTCTGTTACATTTCATAAGCAGTACAAGCTCGTTCCAAGTCAAGATTGAATTTATCTTAAAGACTCCAGGAAATTTATGTTCCTAACATACTAGTCGTCCTTTAAGATGTGAAATTTGTAAATGCATTTTGTGCCATTAGCAAAAAAAGCCCGAAAGAACTACATGTTTTTTCTATATTTTTTGTGCAAACAAACATAACCAGGAAAATTCGATAAATGACGCTAACGAATTATTTTCGATGATTGATTGGTTGTAATGAACCAATCATCAATTGTGAGATTTTAACCAATTCCCAACACTATTGCAAACGTAAGTTAAGATAACATACTACAGTACAAACATAATGTTGTTTGGTCCCTCTAAGTGGTACCGTGAAGATCCGGGTTAGTATTGATATTCAGTAACACATGATTGTTGTAAGAGGCGACCAACGGGATCTGGCGGTCAGGTTCGCTGGCATGGTTGACATATGCCATGGTATCCCAATTGCGCAGATCGATGCTCATGCTATTGATCACTGCATTGTCTTGTCCAGACTCGATAATTTACAGACCGCCACCATATAGCCGGAATATTGCTGAGTGAGGTGTTAAACTCACTCACTCTATATGTGGTACCGACAACCCCTATTTCAGGGGTCAGGTCCAAACACTGAAGTGTTTGTGTTTTGCTTACATAACGACTGTAATTGGCCCCCACCAGGACAAATGTTTGAGAGAAGTGTCTCATAATGTGTCAGGCTTCCATTCCTCCCTGGTGGAGGAAATGGCTGTTTAAACCCAGTTAAGGTTGATATGTTGTTTCTCTATAATATTTCATAATGACCTGTACTGGAGCTGTGACGATATATCATAGTATCATTGACCTTAAAATTGTTAATTTTCACTAGAAATTGACGGTTATGTCAAAACTGACACTGTTTCTTGCTATCAAATTATTCGTTTTTAAAGAAAATAACTAGATAACATATCATGATATGCATCGAATCGAATCAAATCGTTCAAAGATATCGCGATAGGTATCGTATCGTATCGTGAAATTTCTGTATCGTCACACCTCTAACCTGTACAGTCATGTAGAACTTTTCTTGTTTATGCTTAATTCTAGAATGACCAGTGAAATCAGAGTTGACCGCAAGAGTGAGTGAGTGAGTGGGGTTTTACGCTGCTTTTAGCAATATTCCAGCAATATCGAGGCGAGGGACACCAGAAATGGGCTTCACACAATGGACCCATGTGGGGAATCGAACCCGGGTCTTCGGGGTGACGAGCGAATGCTTTAACCACTAGGCTACCCCACCACCCGTTGACGCAAGAACAATTATGTGATGTCATAAGGGTTTAAAGTTTAATGATGTCTGATGACCATTGTTGTCGACCTTGACCTTTTGAACTTATGATAACTAAGGGTTAATATGCTGTGGTGTGAAGGTCACATTGTCTCTACATCAAATCTGATATAAACAGTGTTTATGACATTATATCATGTCTCCTGGCTTGTAACCATGGCGACTCAGCAAAGCCACCTTTGTCTTTCTGTTTATAATTGTGGTAACCATAGCAACTCTGACATATTCAGGGATTTATATAGCACTGGTAGTCAAAATGGTTAAAAAATGTAGTTTTGTTCAAAATTGGGATTATTATTTATATAATAATTACCTTGTAAATTCAGTGTTTTTTAACATTTCATTCAATGTAAACATTTAAGACTGTTGCTATATGTTGCTGTTGTCTGTCAAGTGAGTCACACATTGTACCCATGTGGAGAATCGAACCCGGGTCTTCGGCGTGACGAGTGAATGCTTTATCCACTAGGCTACCCCACCGCCCGTGTCTGTCAAGTACATGTGACAGCTGCAAAAGCCTTAAATTATTAACGATAGTAACTGGTATTATTATAATAAAGTAGCTTGCCACTTCATTGATGGCGTGGCAATCTATAGCCTGTTTTTATATTGTATTATCATTTATAGTTAAAATATTTTAGATTTAATTACTAGTCTTAAAATTATTTTCTGTGATAATCTAGTTGTTTTGATGTCCTTTGCAGACAGGTAAGTATATTATATAAGTTTGTTTTTATTCATTTATAAATGTACAACTTTCTTAGTCACGATATGGCTGAAATACTGCCGATGTGACTTTAAATTTTAACTCACTCACTCATTGATGGTGATGTGGACTAAAAGTTGGCTAGTAGCCAAACTACATCAGATTTACACAGACTGGGGCGTTATGTTATCTCCTGGTGATTTCTGATTGGAGATAGTGGCAAAGTTGAAATGGAAGTTATACTCATGTGCGATATAGAGAACTAGGGGAAGTAACTCTCTTTCATAGGTGAAGGACATCACAAGCATGAACATCATGTGTGCAGGAAAGCAGTCGGCCATCTTGCCCTACCCAGAAGACACTGTAACCAAAGCCTGAATAAATATATGAACCCTTAGTATTTGGTAAATGGCAATTTTGGAACTTTTATTGACAAGTGCCTCAGGCCTTCTTTGTTTATCACTTGGTTTACGGATCCGCTACCCGAAATGTGTAGAAAGTGGGAAAAAAATAATAATTGCTTTTACCCTTTTCTTTTTTTTCGATTATATGACTTCGACCTGAGGCCAAATATATATGTGTGTTTAGGGTAACATGAAATTATAAAACTAGGTTTGTAGGTAGGGTTTATCTTTTGTTTCTTACATTTTTTTTTCATGAAACCACATATTTATGTAATATCAGGCACCAGTTTTGAAAGAAGAGAGGGGAAACCAGTTTAAAAGTTTAACAACTGAAGCATCAACACTTTCTAAATTCAACATTTATGAAAAACAAGAGTAAGTGAGCACAGGTCACATATGGTCGCCCCCAACATTGGGGAGGACATACTGTTGGAAGAGCAAAATGTTTCGCCGTCTTTTGAAAAACGAAAAAAGAAGTTTTAGGGTTGGGAAGTTTGTGATGGGGTCGGTTGGAAAACCGTAAACACACATGCTTTTTGGGGGGCCTGATAAAAAACAAAGAAAGTGAAATGAAAGAATACAAAATAGCAAATTATACCTTTCAAATATTCCCTGAAACTATTTTATATTTACAATAAACGAGAACAATAAACACGAACATTGAATGAGTAGTGCATTCTCCATGTAGGTTGTAGCCACATATAACAGTAAACAACAGTAAACAATGCATGTAATAACCATAAAACCAGGCTCTGCTGTTCTGAGAATAAATTTGCAATTATGGGTAATTTATGTGAATATTTTCTATGGCACACATGTTCAAATGTAAATTTGTTTGGTGAGGGAAAATGGGTTTTACCGTGGCATGAATGGCTGTTGGTCTGATGCGGCTTTGTCACGTGGTTTTGTCTCGTGTGATGGCCCTCTGAGATACAATGCCACTGTTTATATTTGGTACTCGACCCACACATAGGTCAAGGTTTGCACGGGCTTGAAAAATCTTGAACATTTGGACATTTTACCCTGAAAAAGTGCTATATTCGTTTTAGCCTTGCCAGTGATTTGCCCCCCAAAAAACAAACATAATTAACAAAACTTGTCAAGTTATGATTTTGCAGGATAAATAAATACACATAATAAATATACTTTGAAATGAGGGAATATGGTTATTATGAAGCTTTTAACAATATTCCAGTAATATCACAACGGGGACACCAGAAATGTGCTTCACACATTGTACCCATGTGGGGAATCGAACCCGGGTCTGCGGCATGACAAGTAAACACTTTAACCACATGGCTACCCCACTGCCAATTTCAAATGAGGGAGAATGAGGGAGTATGGTTTTATGACGCTTTTAACAATATTCCACTAATATCACGGTGGTGGACACCAGAAATGGGCTTCACACATTGTACCCATGTGGGGAATCGAACCTGGGTCTTTGGCATGACGAGCGGACGCTTTAACTATTAAGCTACCCCACCAGTCCCTTGAAATGACAGTGGGTGTTAAGTAATCTCCATCGTGAAACAAAACAATTCAGCGATGAAGCTAGGAGTTATTTCCCTCTGATGGTCGGCCCCACTTCTGACCAACCTTGAGTGTACTCAACTACAAATGTGTTAAGTAAGTTGCTATAGTTCCTTAAAATTGGTGATTGAGCCTTGAACTGACTGACTGAGTTTGGTTTTACCTCGCTTTTAGCAATATTCCAGCAACATCACGGCGGGGGACATCAGAAATGGGCTTCACACATTGTACCCATACGGGGAATCGAACCTGGGTCTTTGGCATGACGAGCGGACGCTTTAACCACTAGGCTACCCCCCAGTCCCTTGAAATGACAGTGGGTGTTAAGTAATCTCCATCGTGAAACAAAACAATTCAGCGATGAAGCTAGGAGTTATTTCCCTCTGATGGTCGGCCCCACTTCTGACCAACCTTGAGTGTACTCAACTACAAATGTGTTAAATAAGTTGCTATAGTTCCTTGAAAATGCCCTGAAATCTGATGCCTGACAAATCTGTACGAACCCTGTAATTTTACTGATGAATATCCTGGTTAGCATTGGTCTTCGACAGCCAAATAGCAAGAGGCAACTAACGGGATCGGGTGGTCAGGCTCGCTGACTTGGTTGAAACATGTCATTGTATGCCAATTGCGCAGATCGATGCTCATGGCGTTGATCACTGGATTGTCTGGTCCAGACTTGATTATTTACAGACTGCCACCATATAGGTGGAATATTGCTGAGTGCTGCGTTAAACGTTAAAGAAACACACACGGTTTACACAATCGACCAGTCGTTATTCTGTTCCACTAATGTACAGAGCAACACAAGGTTACAACAGGCACTATCTGTCTACTTTTGATTTGTTCCAATTGTTACTGCGCATGTATTATCCTAATATGACAACACTACAACTCCTATGTCCGACAGTCGGGTGTCAGGATCAGAACTTTTAAACTGTTGAATGTTACATGTTTAAACTTGGGGACCGTTCATAATTTATGGTTGGGGGATGATGATGATTTTTATGGAGAAGCATGTACAATGTGAATGACCCCTCCTAAAATTAAAGTACAAAGTAAGTGACCCCCTGCATGTCATGTACAAAATCAATGACACTCCCATTCCCTTAATTTTTAGCCCTTAAAATTTAAAATCATCATCACCCCCAAGCCATAAATTATGAACGGTCCCTTAGTATACAGATCAGTCTGGTGGTGAACTGGTGACTTCCGATGATTTAAGTTTGTTGTTTGTATGAGAATATGTGGGGATATAGTATTCAGCTTGTCTGTCCGTCCATATGTCCATCTGTCTGTACATCTGAACGTCTGTACTAATTTCTTGTCCAGACTACTTCTGTTAAACGAATAGGAACTCATCCACAAAACTTTGCACACACAGAGAACATGTTATCAACTGGTACATTCAGCTTTTAAGGAATTTCTAGAATTTTTATTTTTCCCATGGCAACAGGTTTGACTTTGACTCTGTTCATAGTAGTGTCCTTGTCCGGACCATATCTCTGAAACTAATAAGTATTCATCCACAGAACTTTGCACGCACTCTGACCAAGTTTATATTTTTCCTGTTACCATGGCAACATGTTTAACTTTGACTCGTTTAATAGTCGTGTCCTTGTCCAGATCATATGTCGAAGACTAATTAGTACTCTTTCACAAAACTTAGCACGCACATTAATGAGGTCAACTGGTGCCTTTTGATATTAAGGTATTTTTAGAATTTTTTGTTTTCCTGTTACCATGGTTTTATGCCGCTTTTTAGCAATATTCCAGCAATATCACGCCAGGGGACATCAGAAATGGGCTTCACATATTGTACCCATGTGTGGAATAGAACTCGGGTCTTCAGCGTGATGAGCGAACGCTTTGTATACAGATAGATGGATATATATACTCTGATGAAGTTGGACATATGACTCTTGCAGGACTTGATGATTACCCCGTCATTTTGTGGGAGACGGGTGTGTGTGTATGTGTGTGTGTGTGTGTGTGTGTGTGATCTCTTGATGACTCTTGTTGTATTTTTGTTTTTGATTTCATGACAGCAAGTTTGACTTTACTGAAAATAAGGATAGTGCCCTCAGTTTTGGTGAACCTTTTGCCTTTTTGTGATTTGTGACATTGTATGTGACATTTTATGTTTATTTTCAATGAATTGAAGGTTTCCATTGGCTGTGAACCAAAGGCTGGCTATAGGCCCAAATACATTAGAATTACACCCGACTGGGGTGTTATGTTATCTCCTGGTGATTTCTGATTGGAGATAGTGGCAAAGTTGAAATGGAAGTGTGGTATGTGTGCGATATAGAGAACTAGGGGAAGTAACTCTCTTTCATAGGTGAAAGACATCATGTGCATGAACCTCACGTGCGCGGGAAAACAGTCAGCCATCTTGCCCTACGTAGAAGGCATTGTAGCCAACGCCTGAATAAATATATGAACCTGATGTATAAGGACTTGTGATACTATGGAGACATGCACTTATAGCTCACCTTGATACCATAGCTTCCATTATATTTCCCATGACCACTTGCAGATACATCCCAACCTTGATATGGGGGAAGAGTGGCCACATCCAGACAATCGTGTATGGCAAGATGGGGCGCGTCCAGTACCCGGACCTCAAGGGTGACAGACACGAACACATCATGCCCGATGGCGCCACCTCCACGTTCGATGTTTACCATTCTCTCTCAGAACACCCGTCTGGAGGTGAGGAGGGATGTAATAACAGAGCAGCCAATGAAATTGGGCCTTATACATGTAGTCATGGTATTTAGTCTCAGATTAAACTATTACACTTATATTCCCATAATGTATATTCTTAAACAAATTATTTACATGCCAGTGATTTAATTTAGAATTAAGCATTCTACAGCAATATTATACTAACCAATGAGAGCCATGCTTTGAATTCACATGAAATATCCTTTTGTCGATTATATGAGTCTTTAATTGGTTGTTATTTCATTGACCGTGTTAGAATTGATCTTCAGTAACCCATGCTAGTTGTAGGAGGCGAATAACGGGATCGGGTGGTCAGGCTCGCTGACTTGGTTGACACATGTCATCGGTTCCCAATGCTCATTGTGTTGATCACTGGATTGTCTGGCCCTGATTCGATTATTTACAGACTGCTGCCATATGGCTGGAATATTTGCTGAGTGCGGCGTAAAACTAAACTCACTCACTCGCTCACTTGTTCACTCACTGTTATTTCATTGTATCAATTGATCTGGTGCAAACGATGATTTAACTGCATGTACAGGGATCTTACCCTATTGAGTGAGTGTGACTGACTGACTGAGTGAGTATGGTTTTATGCTTTGCATCCCGTTTCTTGCTTTGCAGTTGCTTCACGCAGCTAACATCACTGGTGGAAACATTACGCTTATGTTTTCCGGACGGTTAAAATGTCTCAATTCGACTCACAAGTTTTCAGCGACACGGTAACGCTCATAATGTTTACATTCCCACAATGCAATCGTGGAATGTCGCTTGACTACTCCGGCTTCATCTGGATGTACTGATCTAAACTTACGTTGGTAGAAGAAATGCGACGCTGATATTGCCCCATATGGTTTACGCACGACAGATGTAATTAAAATAATTCAGAGAAGATATTTAATCCGAACGTAAAACCGCCATCAAACTGTTATCATTTGTTTTTTCTGGTAACGCTCGCCTTTAACGTAGGGGGGCAGACACATCAATAGAACAGCGCACCAGTTAGCCCTGTGCGCAGGATTCTTAATTTAGGTCATCGACAATCGCCATTTGTTTTCTGCCTTAAATTAATCGTAATTATCCTTAGAAAGTATTAAATTTAGCATCTTAGAAAGATAAAGTTCGCTCTACCCATTGTGTTTTGTAATAGTATAGTTTTGCCCTGAACTATTATAACATCAAAGCACTGGGACTACCGCCCTCATGCTTTAATTATAATAGTTCAGGGCAAAACTATACTTTATTACAAAACACATTGGGGTAGAGCGAACTTTATTTCTTAATCAATATTCCAGTAATATCACAGTAGGGGACACCAGAAATGTGCTTCACACATTGTAGACATGTGGGAATCGAACCCAGGTCTTCGGTGTGATGAGCGAACGGTTAAACCACTAGGCTACCCCACTGCCCCTCTAACCTCATTAATGGAAGCAGCACATCTAGCTTCCTGGGCCCCTATTTCTACCATATGTTGTAGGTGACTACTCCATGCTGGTGTGTCCGGGGATCGCAAGCAGCACATCTAGCTTCCTGGGCCCCTATTTCTACCATATGTTGTAGGTGACTACTCCATGCTGGTGTGTCCGGGGATCGCAAGCAGCACATCTAGCAGCACATCTAGCTTCCTGGGCCCCTATTTGTCGGGGGGATCACGACATGTTGACTGTATGTGTGTGTTGCAGGTGACTACGCCATGCTGGTGTGTCCGGGGATCGCCAACTGCAGTGAGAGCCCTTACATCCGCACACTGGTACATATGGCACAGCGGAGCGGCTACAGGGTGGCGGTCCTCAACCATCTCGGAGCTTTGAGAGATGTGGAGCTCACATCACCACGGATATTTGATTACGGTTAGTATGATTTCATTTCTACAACCTGTTGTTGGTGTCCAGTCAACAGCGGTACTCGACACACACGATGTTTAGGCATTTTGAAACCTTTTGTAGCATGAAGACCCTCCACTGGTTTATTTCCTGGAGACTCATGAATGAACTAAAAAATTAAGAAGTTGTCTCCCTTTCTTCTTAGTACTTGCTAACGGTACCAAGAGTTGTGTCACCTGTCTTCCCACTAATGATATAAAGAGTTGTCTCCCCTGTCTCCCCTCTAATGGTCTCAAGAGTCGTCCCTTCATTTCTTCCCTTTGATGTTAACAAGAGTTACTTCCCCTACAGGAAGTACGACAGAGTTCCACCACATGGTGGAGGACATGAGGAAGATGTATCCCAACAGCAGCTTCCTGGCTGTTGGCTTCAGCATGGGCGCCAACATCATCACCAAGTATCTCGGTGAGCACCCGGACAATCAGAAGCACTTCATCTGTGGAATGTCCCTGTGTCAGGGGTACGACGTCATACAGTGAGTAGCACAGATTAACGTGCTGTACGCAGTGGGCCAAATATTTTCTAAATTTTACTAGTCAGTCAGGTTAGCTATGCCTGAAAGTTTCTAGCCCACCAAATACTTCACTAGCCCGAAATATGAATGTAGAAACTAAGCAAAAGATTAGAAACATAGATGACAGTAACATATTGTCAGTTGACATGGGTTTCATCATTAAGCTGCTAATATGGTGAACGATTTTATCAGGCCATAATCTTGCATGATTTAAAACTGTATTATAACTAAAAGTCTTAACAAATCGGAGAGAGTGATATATTTACAAAATGACCCCATGAAAATTCACTAGCAATTTGGGCCAAATGACTGTGGAGATTTACTGGCCTGAATGGATTTTTACTAGTCACGGACTGGTCCGTGGTTCGAATCCAAGCACCTCTGATCTGGCTGGTCAATTCAACACATTCTTTGAATCTGAAATCAGTGACATCAGGAACTGTCTTCAATCTTATCAGTGACATCAGGAACTGTCTTCAATCTTATCAGTGACATCAGGAACTGTCTTCAATTTTATCAGTGACATCGGGAACTGTCTTCAATCCTATCAGTGACATCAGGAACTGTCTTCAATCTTATCAGTGACATCAGGAACTGTCTTCAATCCTATCAGTGACATCAGGAACTGTCTTCAATCCTATCAGTGACATCAGGAACTGTCTTCAATCCTATCAGTGACATCAGGAACTGTCTTCAGGAGCTGTCTTCAGTCCTATCAGTGACATCAGGAACTGTCTTCAATCCTATCAGTGACATCAGGAACTGTCTTCAATCCTATCAGTGACATCAGGAACTGTCTTCAGTCCTATCAGTGACATCAGGAACTGTCTTCAGTCCTATCAGTGACATCAGGAACTGTCTTCAATCCTATCAGTGACATCAGGAACTGTCTTCAATCCTATCAGTGACATCAGGAACTGTCTTCAGTGACATCAGGAACTGTCTTCAGTCCTATCAGTGACATCAGGAACTGTCTTCAATCCTATCAGTGACATCAGGAACTGTCTTCAATCCTATCAGTGACATCAGGAACTGTCTTCAGTCCTATCAGTGACATCAGGAACTGTCTTCAGTCCTATCAGTGACATCAAGAACTGTCTTCAATCCTATCAGTGACATCAGGATCTGTCTTCAACCCGATCAGTGACATCAGGAACTGTCTTCAGGAGCTGTCTTCAGTCCTATCAGTGACATCAGGAACTGTCTTCAGTCCTATCAGTGACATCAGGAACTGTCTTCAATCCGATCAGTGACATCAGGAACTGTCTTCAGGAGCTGTCTTCAATCCTATCAGTGACATCAGGAACTGTCTTCAGTCCTATCAGTGACATCAGGAACTGTCTTCAATCCTATCAGTGACATCAGGAACTGTCTTCAACCTGATCAGTGACATCAGGAACTGTCTTCAGGAGCTGTCTTCAGTCCTATCAGTGACATCAGGAACTGTCTTCAATCCTATCAGTGACATCAGGAACTGTCTTCAACCCGATCAGTGACATCAGGAACTGTCTTCAGGAGCTGTCTTCAGTCCTATCAGTGACATCAGGAACTGTCTTCAGTCCTATCAGTGACATCAGGAACTGTCTTCAGTCCTATCAGTGACATCAGGAACTGTCTTCAATCCTATCAGTGACATCAGGAACTGTCTTCAATCCGATCAGTGACATCAGGAACTGTCTTCAGGAGCTGTCTTCAATCCTATCAGTGACATCAGGAACTGTCTTTCAATCCTATCAGGTGACTATCAGACATCAGGAACTGTCTTCAATCCTATCAGTGACATCAGGAACTGTCTATCACATCAGGAACTGTATCAGTGACATCAGGAACTGTCTTCAACCCTATCAGTGACATCAGGAACTGTCTTCAGTCCTATCAGTGACATCAGGAACTGTCTTCAATCCTATCAGTGACATCAGGAACTGTCTTCAATCCTATCAGTGACATCAGGAACTGTCTTCAATCCTATCAGTGACATCAGGAACTGTCTTCAATCCTATCAGCAGAACACTCCAGAGGGTATTGTTTCATGGTCTACTTGAAGTCCATGCCTTTGCTCAGCCTGACGCGAATAGCCTGATCAGGTCTGCCAAGATAACTATGTGCTTGAAAGATTCAGTTCCAGGTCAGCTTGTGAGGACCATGTTGACACATTACTTCTAGTAATTGCTGCCATCATTAACAAGAGTTTGTCATGTGGCATCTTTCCAAATCTTGGAAGGGGGCAATAGTTAAACCTCATCAAAAATGGAAATTTGGATTCTAACATCATGAAGAATTTTAGAGCAGTTTCAAATCTATCATTCCTGTCAAAGCTGACTGAGCGAGCTGTTACAAAGTGGCAATATTTTGGATGACTTTCAGTTGGCTTACCGACAGCCTCATTCCACTGAGACACTTCTTCTCCATGTTATTAATGACCTCAGGTGCATTGTCGACTCTGGAGAGTTGGCAACGTTGGTGTTCTTGGATTAGAGTCCTGTATTTGACAAGATGAACTAGGAGGAGCTCGTCCACACACCGGAACACCAGGTTGGAACCGGTGGTTCTGCATTGTCGTGACTCTCATCATACTTGACCGACAGAAGTCAGGCAGTGCTAGTGGCAGAGAAACTCTCTAAGAAGGGGGTCTTGTCTTGTGGTGTGAAACAAGGCTCTGTTCTGGGACCTATTCTTTTCCTCTTCCACATGAATCAGCTTCCTTCCATTACAGACAAATTCAACAACGATAATCAACTGTGAAATACACAATGCCATTTTAGAAAGAAGTCAAATGTAACATATGTTATATTTGGGATTACACTTTCTCAGTAAAGTACAGATTCTAGTACTTTTGGGGTTGAGTCCCATCCGGGATTCGAACCCACACCCTCAGAGTCATGCGATGGCTGAGTGGTCTAGGCGTCTGACTTTGTGTGCTGGCGATTAGGTGCCTGATCTAACAATCAGTAACCCATCTTTGGCGTAAGAGGCGACTAACAGGATCTGGTGGTCAGGCTCACGCGATGCCCATGATGTTGATCACTGGATTGTCTGGTCTTGCCTCGATTATTTACAGACCCCCGCCATATAGCTGGAATATTGCTGAGTGAGGCATAAATCTAAACTCACTCACTAACTCCATGGGAGTTCAATGAGACAGACTCTGTAAAACATAAGATAGTATAATACTTAATGGATAACAAGTATATTTATCACGATGCCTCATGTCGGTATAGGTTCTTATACCGCTGTCAAGCAAGAGTAAAGTAATACAGCAGAACCGACTTATATACATGCAACTGGGATTAGGTAAGACAACATGGGGGAATACATCAAAGGGATTAACAACAACAACAACAATGGGATAGGTAATAATACCATAACAATGGGAGGAGGCCAACTGTTGAGGAGGCGAAAAGATATTCATAGCAGATGGGATTAATTGGCAATGATGGCTGGAGTGCTTCTAAGTTCTGTAAAACATGCTACCTACATCTGCACATGATGGGCTTCACAAACTACACCAAGCGCACAATACAGTTGTTCCATTTGTTTCTTCAACATCCAAGTCAGATCACGTTACTCCTATTCTCAAAACCCTACACTGGCTTTCTATTGCATCTGTTATTGATATGAGCTCTTCTGCATTGCCTACAAGTGTCTACACAATCTTGTGCCAACTTATCTCAAGGACCTCATCACAGAACACACACCAACCATATCTCTCCAATCCCAAAACCAGCTCCTGTCTCCAAGATCCGCTTAGGTTTTGGCAAGCGATCTTTCCGACATGCTTCTCCATGTCTGTGTAACTCTCTACCTATCAACTTTAAACTTTCTGATTCTCTTGCAAGTTTCAAATCTCACTTGAATACCTGTCTATAAACCTATCACTAACTCTTTAAACCATTAACTACATTGTGTAGCATATTATCGTCTGATTTTATGTAGCATGATGAGCATGAACGTGGATACAAGCACATTATGAATTAATTAGGTCTTCAGACGAAAGTCTGGAAGACCTACTGTTATTATCCGAATATTATTCTTCTTATTATTTGTACAATTTTTGTGACAGCTCTCCTGACCTAACCGCTTGGTCGATGTTCGTGAAACTTTCAGGGATGATAGCCTGTGTGCTGAAATTGATACATAGTCGAAAAAATCCCGACTTCCGGCTTCCGGTAAGGGCAGACAACCCAAAATGTCAAAATCTTTACACCTGAATAACTCAAAAATTATAAGAGATAAATGTAGACAACATCATTCCCCATCGATTCAACACATAGCGGAAGTTTCGCGGCAGAATAAATTTTCCGTAATTTTGAAAAAACTGAATTTTTTGCCGATTTCCTCGTTTTGACGGTGCCTGTCTTTAAAAATCTTCTTCTCCAGAACGGCATATAGTACAATCGCATTCGATATATCATTTTAAAACCCACACTCCGGACTACTTAAACCCTTCAAGGCATATTGATATCTTGAATAGTTTAAGAGTTATCGCCCTTGGAAGTCGGTGAATTTTTCTAAGACGCATTTTCATAGGGTTAAGAAAAAGGTCAGAAAAAGGTCACAACTCTGCGAAAAATCAATGGATTCCTTTTCCTAAGTACCAATCTGTAGGTAATTGAATGGGAAACATTTTTGCTTCACATTATGATTTTGTAAAATTCAATAATTACGTCACAATTACGACACAAACACAAGCTTCACGATTTGTCACATTTCTGCACGTTTAGACGGTGCCTGTGTTTAGAAATCTTCTTCTCCAGAACGGCATATAGTACTATCGTGTTCTATATATCGGTTTAAAGCCCACACTTTGGACTTCTTAAACCCTTCAAGGCATGTCGATATCTTGAATAGTTTGGGAGTTACTACCCTTGGAAGTTGGTCAATTTTGTCAAAACGCATATGTTCATAAAAATGTCACAGCTCTGACCTTACCTCTGCGACGATTTTCATGAAACTTTCAGGGATGATAGCCTGTATGCTGAAATTGATACAATATTGAAAAAATCCCAACTTCCGGATTCCGGTAAGGGCAGATAACCCAAAATGTCAAAATATTTCAAAATATTTCAACCTCAATATCTCCAAAACTATAGGAGATAAATTGACCAAGTTTTCACTCAATGTAGACAACTTCATTCTCCATCGGTTCAACACATAAAATCAGTCGGGCAGCAGAAGAAATTTTCCGCAATTTTGGAAAAACTGAATTTTTTGTCGGATAATCTGTTTTAACGGTGCCTGTGTTTAAAAATCTCCTCCTCCTGAACGGCATATAGTACAATCGTGTTTGATATATCGTCGGAAAGCCCACACTCTGGACTACTTAGCTTCCTCAAGGCATGTTGATATCTTGAATAGTTGTGGAGTTATCACCCTTGCAAGTTGGTCAATTTCTCCATGACACATTTTCATAGGGTTCATAAAAATGTCACAGCTCTGCGAAAACACAATGATTGTCGTTTTTCAAGGTACCAAACTGTAGATAATTGAATGTGGAACATTTTTGCTTCACATTATTATTATGTAAAAGTAGGTAATTACGCCCCACAATTACGCCCACAAACGGAGGGACATTAGGATTTTGCATTTTGTCAGTTGTAAGATAACCAACTGAAGGAAGCGCATTGTTGCTATATTTTACGGTCGCCTTCAGTTAGAAATAGTTATCTCATCTCACAGGAAGCCAGTAAAAATCTAGCAACAATCGCCGCTTCCTGGTATTCCAGTGCCCACAGAAATAGTTCCCTCTTTAACAGACTGTAACTCTGTTGTTCTTAGGTCTACATTCAAAAGAATTAGTGTTCTGAATTGCCCGGATGTGATCTCCAGCAGTTTGTTTACCAGCCTCACTGTGAGAAGAATACACTTGACTTTTTACCAATTTTAACAAAGTTCGCAACATTTACCAGCATCTCTCTTATAGTATATGCCCTATAAAGAGACTACCACTGCAAAGCGTGGTCCACGGCAGATATGGGAGACTCTATGTGAATTTCACCGACAGATGTAATTGACAATGACAAGGAGCTGTCAAATCTTTGCTGAAACGTCATTCAATGCCCAAAGAAATACTTGCCCTTGAATTGGCCTTTACGTTACATCGGCATTATCCTAGCCATACAGCGTCGCGAACAAGTTTGCATGAATAAACATTGTAAGTACAGAGTCAGATATGAGTTTCATTTCAAATTGTTTTTGAATGGGTGTTTAACAAGTGCACTATATGCACACATAAATCTATGGTTGTTTCACTAGTGCAGTATATGCACATACGTGTGTGCGTCAGATAGCTAGGGTCATGGCGATGACCCAAGGACGGCGGAGGTACACGCTGTTAAAGAGAGAACTATACCTTCTATGGGAACTACTTTAAACGGGTACACGACCCCGCGACTCGGCTGTATTTCACCGATCGGCCGGCGTGTCAAAAAACGGTTCTGCCTGCGTTTTGGACGCTTTCTAGCACTTCAATACACTTCAAACACCCGTAACTCCGAGAGTTAAAATTGACGGTCCAGCTGGTGTCCAAAGAAACGGAACAAGTAAAGGTAGCCACGGGGAGTGTATGGGGAGGTCTGAAGACCGTCAGTATTGCCCAGGAGGCAATCCTATTATTATTATTATTATTGTTTATCTGCCTTCACAGGATCTGCCCGCAGCTGATGAGCTACTTCCTGCCGAGGTTGTACGTCTATGCGATGACAGAGAATATAAAGAAGATTCTACAACGTCATAGCAGCATCCTCTTCAGCTCTTCAGCGCAGGAGAAGTACGGCAGTTTTGACTTGGAGAAGATATTTGACATTGGAGAAGAATATTCAGAACAACAATCACTGGAAGCCTTGGATGAAGTGTATAGTCACACTTGGATGAAGTGTATAGCTGGTAGGGTCAAGGTCACACTTGGATGAAGTGTATAGCTGGTAGGGTCAAGGTCACTTGGACTGTTGTATAGCTGGTAGGGTCAAGGTCACACTGTTGTATTGCAGAAGACCGGTGTAACAGGCCAAACTTTCCCCCTGGCCAAACCTTCCCCAGGGAAACTTTGGCCTAGGACAAACTTTCCCCAGGGTAAGAATATCCTAGGACAAAACTTCCCGGGAAAGTTTGGCCTAGGCCAGATTCTCCCGGGGAAAGTTTAGTCCGGGGAAAAATTGGCCTGCTACACCGGGCTAGTTGAGGTGGGACAGTAAAGGCTTGATAGTTGTGTATGGTTTTAGGTGTGTGAAGGATTACGTCATTTGTTCAGTTGATCTCAAATAAGGAACAAAACGCTTGCAAATTATTTGACTTGTCTGTTTTGAACATGACGTCTGCTCGCGGAAATGCATAGAATTATGATGTCCATTGTTCAGTTTGATCTTTGATATGGGACAGAATGTCTTGATAACTATTTAATGTCTGATCGCAGAAATACTGATAAAGACTATACTTGTCGCTTTTAGTGACAATAGGATTAAATCACATGACTCCGCACAGTATATGTCAGTCACAAGATGTTCTTTGTGCGTCATAGAACATAGGGAGTGAGGTGACAGGGGGACTAGAGGTGACAGGGTGACTGGAGGTCACAGGGCGCCTGGAGGTCACAGGGCGCCTGGAGGTGGGACAGTGAAGGTTTGATAGTGGTGATAAAAATATGGAGTTTGGTCTGTCAAGTTTTACAGTTTCATGTTCTCTGTGGGGTGTTCTTACACAACGTGTGAAGCCCATTTCTGGTGTTCCCGAACATTATATTGATGGAATATTGCTAAAAGTAGCGTAAAACCCAACTCACTCACTCACTCTCTCATGTTCTCTGTGTTGCAGCAAGAGGTTGGGCTTCAAGTGTCTGGAAGACTACTACAGGTCATGCAGCAGTGGGAACTACCTCCACAACGTAAGTCAGTCAACTTGTAGTGGATGCTGTATGTTGCCTAGCAACTAGCGGGAACTACCTCCACAACGTAAGTCAGTCAACTTGTAGTGGATGGTGTATGTTGCCTAGCAACTAGCGGGAACTACCTCCACAACGTAAGTCAGTCAATTTGTAGTGGATGCTGTATGTTGCCTAGCAACTAGCGGGAACTACCTCCACAACGTAAGTCAGTCAACTTGTAGTGGATGCTGTATGTTGCCTAGCAACTAGCGGGAACTACCTCCACAACGTAAGTCAGTCAACTTGTAGTGGATGGTGTATGTTGCCTAGCAACTAGCGGGAACTACCTCCACAACGTAAGTCAGTCAACTTGTAGTGGATGCTGTATGTTGCCTAGCAACTAGCGGGAACAACCTCCACAACGTAAGTGAGTCAACTTGTAGTGGATGCCGTATGTTGCCTAGCAACTAGCAGGAACTACCTCCACAACGTAGGTAAGTCAACTTGTAGTGGATGCTGTATGTTGCCTAGCAACTAGCGGGAACTACCTCCACAACGTAAGTCAGTCAACTTGTAGTGGATGCTGTATGATGCCTAGCAACTAACGGGAACTACCTCCACAACGTAAGTCAGTCAACTTGTAGTGGATGCTGTATGTTGCCTAGCAACTAGCAGGAACTATCTCCACAACGTAAGTCAGTCAACTTGTAGTGGATGCTGTATGTTGCCTAGCAACTAGCAGGAACTACCTCCACAACGTAAGTCAGTCAACTTGTAGTGGATGCTGTATGATGCCTAGCAACTAGCAGGAACTACCTCCACAACGTAAGTCAGTCAACTTGTAGTGGATGCTGTATGTTGCCTAGCAACTAGCGGGAACTACCTCCACAACGTAAGTCAGTCAACTTGTAGTGGATGCTGTATGTTGCCTAGCAACTAGCAGGAACTACCTCCACAACGTAAGTCAGTCAACTTGTAGTGGATGCTGTATGATGCCTAGCAACTAGCAGGAACTACCTCCACAACGTAAGTCAGTCAACTTGTAGTGGATGCTGTATGTTGCCTAGCAACTAGCGGGAACTACCTCCACAACGTAAGTGAGTCAACTTGTAGTGGATGCCGTATGTTGCCTAGCAACTAGCAGGAACCACCTCCACAACGTGAGGTAAGTCAACTTGTAGTGGATGCTGTATGTTGCCTAGCAACTAGCAGGAACTACCTCCACAACGTAAGTCAGTCAACTTGTAGTGGATGCTGTATGATGCCTAGCAACTAACAGGAACTACCTCCACAACGTAAGTCAGTCAACTTGTAGTGGATGCTGTATGTTGCCTAGCAACTAGCAGGAACTATCTCCACAACGTAAGTCAGTCAACTTGTAGTGGATGCTGTATGTTGCCTAGCAACTAGCAGGAACTACCTCCACAACATAAGTCAGTCAACTTGTAGTGGATGCTGTATGTTGCCTAGCAACTAGCGGGAACTAATTCCACAACGTAAGTCAGTCAACTTCTAATGGATGCCGTATGTTGCCTAGTAACTAGCTAGAACTACCTCCACAACGTAAGTCAGTCAACTTGTAGTGGATGCTGTATGTTGCCTGGAAGCAACTAAGCGGGAACAACCTCCACAACGTAAGTCAGTCAACTTGTAGTGGATGCTGTATGTTGCCTAGCAACTAGCTGGGGAACTAATTCCACAACGTAAGTCAGTCAACTTCTAATGGATGCCGTATGTTGCCTAGTAACTAGCTAGAACTATCTCCACAACGTAAGTCAGTCAACTTGTAGTGGATGCTGTATGTTGCCTAGCAACTAGCGGGAACAACCTCCACAACGTAAGTCAGTCAACTTGTAGTGGATGCTGTATGTTGCCTAGCAACTAGCGGGAACTAATTCCACAACGTAAGTCAGTCAACTTCTAATGGATGCCGTATGTTGCCTAGTAACTAGCTAGAACTATCTCCACAACGTAAGTCAGTCAACTTGTAGTGGATGCTGTATGTTGCCTAGCAACTAGCGGGAACTAATTCCACAACGTAAGTCAGTCAACTTCTAATGGATGCCGTATGTTGCCTAGTAACTAGCTAGAACTATCTCCACAACGTAAGTCAGTCAACTTGTAGTGGATGCTGTATGTTGCCTAGCAACTAGCGGGAACAACCTCCACAACGTAAGTCAGTCAACTTGTAGCGGATGCCGTATGTTGCCTAGCAACTAGCGGGAACTACCTCCGTCACCTAGGTCAGTGAACATGTAGTGGATGCCGTATGTTGCCTAGCAACTAGCCCAAGGAAGATGGCACATCCTTGTTTTACACATCCGTCCAAGTCGGCTGTAGACTGGAGTGGTTTCATGAAATATCCACCTCCTCCCAGTCTGTTTAGTTGTGTTGGGGGGTCGGCAATATTCCAGCGATATGACCGTGCCTGTAAATACTGTGGTCCACATTTGTAATTTTGATAAACATTGATAACATTTTTGATGAACAAATTGTTACAGATAAAATTGAAAGGAAATAGGAAATACTACTTTTTCAGACAAGATTGATAGAAAACACAATTCATGATGATTCCTTTCAGGGAATAAAGGTATATTTAAGATGGTGATCCACAAATAATCCCATCTGTATCATAAATATATGAAATTGAATGGAAGTTCTTACTAAAAATATTTAGTACCACAAATAGGAGTGTTTCTAACAAATTTTAGAAATTTTGGTCACACAGTCACACAAATATGCCCAAAACGAGGTGAAACATGCTGCTGAGCAAACATGACAGCTAAACAAACAAACAAGGAAGGTGAGCTCCAGAGACTGTATGTTCATTTCAGGTGACGATACCGATGTTTATTCTGAATGCACTTGATGACCCTCTGGTGCCATCCAGCATTCACTCTATACCACGGAAGTTTGCAGGTAATGACATGTCAGCTGCATGAAACTACCCACAAGCACTTCGAGATCTGGGTTAGAAATGGTCTTCAGTAACCCATGCTTGTTGTAAGAGGCGACAAACAGGATGGGGTGGTCAGGCTCGCTGACTTGGTTGACACATGTCATCGTATCCCAATTGCGTAAAACGATGCTCATGATGTTGATCACTGGATTGTCTGGTCCAAACTCCATTATTTACAGACTGCCACCAGCTTGGGGTTTTCAGCTATTGTTTACAAGCAATGCTTCAGAGCAGTAAACACACTGCTTCTTTTTGCCAGCCATATTTCATCTGAATCTGAAAAGAGAGTGAGTGAGTATGGTTTTACACTGTTTTTAGCAATATTCCAGCAATATCACGGCAGGGAACACCAGAAATGGGCTTCACACATTGTGCCCATGTGGGATATCGAACCCGGGTCTTTGGCGTGACGAGTGAACGCCTTAACCACTAGGCTACCCCACCGCCCTGAATCTGAAAAGACATGTTTGTCAACACTGAACATTACGAAAAGCACACTCTCTCACATGAACTTACACAGTTGTGATGTAACTGAAAGAGTGTATACCATACAGTGGTGTTAAACCCCACTTACTCACTCACACATCCTCTTGTTTCAAGGGGAGATCAGGTAACCTTGGGATTACAGCAGTCACTTGACAGGCAGGAAGGCTGGTTCGACTACCCCCATGGGAACAATGTGTAAAGGGGCACTGATCCAGAGCAATTTCCGTGGACTGGTTGTTGTTTTTGTTGTTGTATTTCTCCTGTGAGTACCCGGATGATATCCCAGAATTCTTGACTGGTTCGTGACCTCTGCTGCGCCACCCGCATGCGCAATTGATAGTATAAGTATAGATTGATCAACAAAGATGAAATCTTTTTTACTCGATAATATTTCCATCTTCATTAATTTGATAACAAATGAAAACATTTTGAAGTTTAACCATCTGCCAGTGGTAACAAATGTTAGGACTGAAAAATAACAAAGTCAATGTACGTTTTTATATTTTGTCTTATAATCCTAATTAGTTTATTATCATATTTGTATGCATTTTGAAACTTAATAAAAAGCACACGATCTGCTTATACTTATAGTGAATTTATAACATGACTGTTAATATCTAGACATTTTATAGATTGCCAACATGAATCATATTTCACACACTCGCCCTAAGTGCGACCTAGTGTATGTTGTCTGTCTCATTGCACTTCACGGCGAAAAAAAATGATTCTGTTGAATGCTACAACAAATGAATAAAAACAAAATGCAAATATTAAAATTAAAACAGACTAAAGTTATAGCAACAATGTCAGGCTATTACCTTGTTCGAGGAATGTATCCATCAATATCCACATAAAGGAACGATATGCCATTCATCTGCAGCTGACAAAGAATCCTGTTCCATGTCATGTGTCTTTTAACAGTCTAATATGCAAAAAAGTGATATATATTGTTTCAGGTTTTTCGCATTGGTGTATAGTCTCATTGGTCACCCAAGATAGCACACCTGGCAACTAATTGCATGATGTCCGCCATTCTTTAAAAAGTAATTTAGTTAGCCAATAATGAGCAATCAATCAATGTATTGGCTGTTAATCCTTTGAAGGAAGGACGTTGTTTTACACAGGCACTTAACGACAGGGTGCATTCAGCATAGAATAGTAAATCTACATACATAAACACTACCTTTTGACAAATCCACTGTGCAAGATAAAAGTAATAAATCAATCAGTGTGTTATCGGTTAATCCTTTGATCGATGTTTTGTAACTCAGCTGATAATTCCTCTTGCTGCACTTCCATGCGCATATTACATAACATGTAATACATTTGCCACATCAGACATTAATTTATAATGTTGAGTATTTACTCCAGACACGAGAAATGCCAAATGGGAACCTTTGTCGGGTAATCTGAGTGGTGTTACCACTAATTATACCTGTTATAAATTCATTAACTGACCATCAAGTGAATGATGACAAATAACATGTGTAGGTTTATACCACCAAACATGGGTTACAGCAAGGGAGTAGTAATCGCTGTATTGCATGCAATTTTAATTGCCTGAAAAACTTATGGGCCGACACTGTTTTGAGGATACGAACGGAACTTCATTGTTGCATAAGAAATACATATAAGCATTTGCTGTGTACTTAAGTTAAAAACTGTATATACCTATTTACCTAAGTAAATTTTCAGATTTTTCTAGCAATGGCAAAGTGGGGTTGTTTAGTTTACGGATTCAAATAAATCAAATGTGTGTTTTAATATCATAGGTAATAGACATCATATTTTTACATGACATGATTAAATATCGAGGTAGAAAAACACAGAAATAGGATCAAATTGGATCAGTCATTATACCTTCCAGGCATTTGAAAATCAGAAAAGCCTACACTGCTGGGATACTTTATTACAATCAGACAAGAACTATCAGGGATATTTTCAAATAACGGCATCTGATGGGGATCCACCCTTCCTAATGTCCCGCTGTTTAGGCTGAAGAAATTCTGCCAAGGTGGACAGTAGACAAGTCCCCGTGTCCATCACGGTCGAGGGAGCAGGGGCTGACCAGCTTGCAGCTAGGTTTCGTAATTAGACTGTTGGCGAGAAACATGAATCGCTCTGGATCAGTGGCCCTTTAAGACCTTTAAATTTAAAAACAGAATGTGTTAGTGTTTTTTAAAGTGGCTTCAAACCACAGTTTTGTGGAAAATAGCATGACGTCAACTTACTTGTTTTCTAGAAACCCATGACAACTGCATATTCGTCGTAACACACCATGGCGGCCATCTTGGATATTTTGAAGGTGGGTATTTGACCCCAAGTCCAATAACATGGATAGACCGGGCAGTGCTGGAGTTTGCCGACGCCATGGTAGCAATGGAGGAAAAACAGCAATAACCTGTGTCAACTTTAGTCAAGAACTCCAGCAGTGACAGTGTTTGCACCCTACCTCAGCTTGTGCAATGAAAATACATCAACTACTGCAGCAGCTACAACACCAGCTTCAACCTCGACAACACCTACCACCAATAATTGTGACTGGTTACTAACATTATTGATTGTAACGTTTATTCACTGTATTTACAAAATATGCTTGGATCACTGCATTATGAATATAGTATGAGAAATCTGTTTTTTAGACACTGTTGTATAATGCTTATCCAATGTGATTTAGAGTTGTGCTATGCGGAGTTACCTCCCGTGCAGTTACCTCCCATACCATAATGCATAATAATGCACTAGAAACCTTTTTTGTTTTCATTGGTGTATTTAGAAATCAGATTTTATGTTTTCTTCACAAAATAAGCTTTTCCAATCACAGTGTTTTGATTTCTGTCACAGTAATATTAAATAGGTACAGTGACAAAATGTGACAATATTTTTTACATTTGAAGCACTGCATTGGATGAAAGGCAACTTACTAATGCGGGTGTATGGATAAAGGGAGGTAACTCCTTCAGTACTATTCTTCCTGAGGATCAGGAGTTGATGTATTAACTTCATGCAAGAGTCGTATTTATCTTTCATGGGGGTGCTTAAAGTGGTTATCAATATCTTTCAGAATTGTTCATTTTAAGGCCCATTTAATCCTTTGTTTAAATGTGGGTTTGTCATCTTTGCTTAAATCTTGATCTTGCCACTCATGTGAGCTAACAGGGTGGTGAGGTAGCCTAGTGGTTAAAGCATTTGCTCATCTTTTCAAAGATCCAAGTTCGATTCCCCACATGGGTACAATGTGTGAAACCCATTTCTGGTGTCCCCTGCCGTGATATTGATAGAATTCTGTTACAAGCGACATGAAATCTACAAAAACCATAGATGACATCCTTACCTTGTCAGCTTGCTTGCTCTTTGGTCATGTGGACAAGGTGGTCTGAAGATCTGTGGTTCGAATCCCTGGACAGGAAATTTTATGGCTGCTAAATGGGCCCCAAGGCTTATAATGTTAATCACTGGATTCTCAGGTCCATACTCTGTTATTTTAAGATCAGAATCACACAATGGACTCACTGGACTAACACAGACAAATGGTTTGGCCCCTGACATGTCTGCCAGTGCTTTTTCACACTGGAATGTGATTTCACTTAAAAGGAAGTGTTCACTGTAACATTTGATTTTGGAAGAGATAAAGAAATGTAATGAGACCTGTTAAATTTTGAGACGCTGGGTCTACAGGGAGTAGGTAGGCAGGATGGTATGAGTAAAGGGAGGTAACTCCAACAACCCTAGTCTACCAGTGAAGTTGCTGCAGGTCTTCCTGTCAGTAAGTTACATAAATCTTGGATTTAGGTCAAGATGAGTGAGTGAGTGTTAGTGTGATATTGGCTATACATTTTGATGTGATATAGCTCTAATTATATGTTAGACCTTGTAGACCATGTGTATATCATTGACATAGACCATAACCAGGCGGGGTAGCCCAGTGGTTAAAGCGTTGACTCGTCAGACCCGGGTTTGATTCCCCACATGGGTACAATGTGTGAAGCCCATTTCCAGTGTCCTCTGCCATGATATTGCCGGAATATTGCTAAAAGTGACAGAAAACCATACTCACTCACTCACCCATGATCTGCTATGATATTTCGAAGACATCGCAGTTGATTGTTGCAGAAGACGTCGGACTGATTGGTACTGATGTCAAGGTCATCACCATTAGCTCGTGTACACGTGATACATAACTTTGTTGGCATCTGTTGAATATGAGGGTACAGAATATTCGGGTCAGCTCTTACTGCCTTGACGTAATGTTGATAGCATGTTGTAAAGGTGGCATGAAACACCATTCATGTCCAGTATCTCCTGGGTTGGCCACGGTGTCTGGGTCATATACTGTGTGTTGTATACTTGGATAAGTGTTGAATGTGTGATCCTTGAATGTGTGTGAATGTTGAATGTGTGAGCCTTGAATGTGTATGAGTGTTGAATGTGTGTGAGTGTTGAATGTGTGAGTGTTTGATGTGTGAGCCTTGAATGTGTGTGAGTGTTGAATGTGTGTGAGCGTTGAATGTGTGTGAATGTTGAATGTGTGTGAGTGTTGAATGTGTGTGAGTGTTGAATGTGTGTGAATGTTGAATGTGTGTGAGTGTTGAATGTGTGTGAGTGTTGAATGTGTGTGAGCGTTTAATTTGTATGATGGCGTTGAATGTGTGTGGCGTTGAATGTGTGTGGCGTTGAATGTGTGTGGCGTTGAATGTGTGTGGCGTTGACCGCTGAATGTGTGTGGCGTTGAAATATCGCGTGAATGTGTGTGAGTGTTGAATGTGAGTGTTGAATGTGTGTGGCGGTTGAATGTGTGTGAGCATTTAATGTATGGCGTTGAATGTGTGTGAACACTGAATGTGTATGAAAACTGAATGAATAAAACTATTGAAAATAAATAAACTAAAAAAGAAACACTGAATGAATGAATGTTGAAATGTGAATGTGCTACATCTTGAATATGAATATGAGCATGCTGAACTCTTAATGTAGTGGGAATATGTATGGCGTGTGAGTATTTTGTAATGAACTTTGAAATGTGCGAGTCTGAATAATGAGTGTTTTATGTATGAACTTTGAATGAAGTCCTCGAATAAGTACGAGCTTGTGAGTGTTTAATGTATATGAACTTTGAAATGAATATCTATGAGTGTGAGAGTGTTTATGTATATGAACTCTGAACGAAGTCTCGAATATGTATGAGCTTGTGAGTGTTTAATGTATATGAACTTTGAATGTATGCGAGTCTCGAATACGGCGTGTGAGTGTTTTATGTCTGAACTCTGAATATGCGAGTCTCGAATATGTATGGCGTGTGAGTGTTTTATGTATGAACCTTGAATGTACAAGTCTCGAATATCTATGAGCGTGTGAGTGCTTAATGTATATGAACTTTGAACGTACGAGTCTCGAATATCTATGAGCGTGTGAGTGTTTTATGTGTATGAACCTTGAATGTACAAGTCTCGAATATGTATGAGCATGTGAGTGTTTAATGTATATGAACTCTGAATGTACGAGTCTCGAATATGTATGAGCGTGTGAGTGTTTAATGTATATGAACTCTGAATGTACGAGTCTCGAATATGTATGAGCGTGTGAGTGTTTAATGTATATGAACTCTGAATGTACGAGTCTCGAATATGTACGAGCATGTGAGTGTTTAATGTATATGAACTCTGAATGTACGAGTCTCGAATATCTACGGGCGTGTGAGTGTTTAATGTATATGAACTTTGAATGTACGAGTCTCGAATATGTATGAGCGTGTGAGTGTTTAATGTATATGAACTCTGAATGTACGAGTCTCGAATATGTATGAGCGTTTGAGTGTTTAATGTGTATGAACTTTGAATGTACGAGTCTCGAATATGTATGAGCTTGTGAGTGTTTAATGTGTATGAGCCTTGAATGTAAGGATATGAAATGTGAGGATATGAAAGAAGTGTATGAATCTCCAGCCTACAGGTAGTGGTGTATATACATAGATGTTCATACTGCATGTGTTGGCGACCAACTCACTGAGGTGTAAAGTAAGTAATGATGTGTGAATGTGTGTCCAATCCTTCATCTGTGTCCTGCATGGATGTATTTATTAGAACTTGTGAGTATTTTTACTCTTCATCTTGGACCAATCTTGTTTGACTGTTGCTTTTCATTATTTCTTGTTTCTCAAGTAGTTGTTGTCGACTGATTTTATCAATCATGTGATTATGTGATATATTGTGGTGTCCAGGGGCACATTCAGGTACACTCTCTGTCAGATATCTGTCATCACTTGTAATAGCATATGTCACTGACAGTAATCAGTTTATACAGCACAAAAGAAGTAACACAATATCCATTTTTTAATCTGTTGTGGTTATTGGATTTTGAAACACATCCTTCCAGTTATGAGAGTTCTGTAGACTGTTTGTGTAGTATATTTCTAAAAAGCTTCCCCTGACGATAGCAAAGGGAGTACTGACAGGTTTTTAAAGATTATTAGAGGTGTGAAAGTGAAGTAGGAAAGAAACAAATAATCTACACCGACCTACTTGCCTAACTACTGTCAACTCATTCAGGTGTACGTCAAAAAGGAGTGAAACAGTTGTGGCATAAACAAAGTAATAAAAAGAAAATGCCTCGGGATTGATTGAAAGATAAAGTGTAAATGTTAATGAGAATGTGTATGTTTGTGCTCATCTCAAATCTGTTGTGGATCTACTGCAGTCAGAAATGGTGAATTATGATGTCATACAGTGTACAATGATGTCATACATTGGTCTGCTGCTGTATTGCTGGGAACAATGGAAGATGATGTCATACAGTGTATAATGATGTCATACATTATTCTGCTTGTAGGAATAGTGGAGGATGATGATGTCATACAGTGTACAATGATGTCATACATTGTTCTGCTTCTATGTTCCTAGGAACAATGGATGATGATGCCATACAGTATACAATGATGTCATACATTGTTCTGCTTCTATGTTCCTAGGAACAATGGAAGATGATGTCATACAGTGTACAATGATGTCATACATTGTTCTGCTTCTATGTTCCTAGGAACAATGGATGATGATGCCATACAGTGTTCAATTATGTCATACATTGGTCTGCTGCTGTATTTCTGGGAACAATGGAAGATGATGTCATACAGTGTATAATGATGTCATTCATTAATCTGCTTGTAGGAATAGTGGAGGAGGATGATGTCATACAGTGTACAATGATGTCATACATTGTTCTGCTTCTATGTTCCTAGGAACAATGGATGATGATGTCATACAGTGTACAATGATGTCATACATTGTTCTGCTTCTATGTTCCTAAGAACAATGGATGATGATGTCATACAGTGTACAATGATGTCATACATTGTTCTGCTTCTATGTTCCTAGGAACAATGGATGATGATGCCATACAGTATACAATGATGTCATACATTGTTCTGCTTCTATGTTCCTAGGAACAATGGTAGATGATGTCATACAGTGTACAATGATGTCATACATTGTTCTGCTTCTATGTTCCTAGGAACAATGGTAGATGATGTCATACAGTGTACAATGATGTCATACATTGTTCTGCTTCTATGTTCCTAGGAACAATGGTAGATGATGTCATACAGTGTACAATGATGTCATACATTGTTCTGCTTCTATGTTCCTAGGAACAATGGATGATGATGTCATACAGTATACAACAATGTCATACATTGTTCTGCTGGGAACAATGGACGATGATGTAATATATTGTACAATGATGTCATACATTGGTCTGACGTATTGTTGGGAACAATGTATGATGATGTCATGCAGTGTACAATGATGTCATCCACAGTTCTGTCACTGTATTTCTGCTGTATTACTGGGAACAATGGAGCATGTTGTCGTACAGTGTATTATGTCTCCATACATGTACTGTTACTGTATTACTGGGAACAATGGAGCATGTTGTCGTACAGTGTATTATGTCTCCATACATGTACTGTTACTGTATTACTGGGAACAATGGCGCGTTGTCGTACAGTGTATTATGTCTCCATACATTGTTCTGTCACTGTATTTCTGCTGTATTACTGGGAACAATGGAGCACAGTTTCATACAGTGTATTATGTCTCCATACATGTACTGTTACTGTATTACTGGGAACAATGGAGCACGTTGTCATACAGTGTATTATGTCTCCATACAATGTTCTGTTACTGTATTACTGGGAACAATTGAGCATGATATCATGAGAACAATAGAATATGAAGTCATACATTGTTCATGAAATCCCATATTGTGTTAACATTATGTCATTCAGTTTCTTTCTAAGACTGATATTTCACATGTTTGGTTTTTTAGCCAAATAGAAATGGGTAATATCTTAAACTTCTGATTCATCCGACAGACTGTATGTTTTTGTATTCATACATGTCATTTCACCTTCTAACAACTGAAATATGCACCCTGGTGACTGCATACTGATAATAACACCTCTGGTTCCTAGTACAAAAAGACCTGTATGGGAATTCCTTGACCAAAATATTTCATTTAAAAATGTTCTTCAAAGTACCTGAAAAATTATTGCCCCGTGTTTTGCTTCTTCTTTACTTTGTTTTAAAGCTGGAAATGCTGGTTGATGTTTTAGAGAAATCTATTTTTGTCTTTGGAAAAAGAAATTGCACATATATCTGGTCAACATGAGCTGTTGTATGGATGGTCCTCTCACATATATTTGGTCAACATGAGCTGTTGTATGGATGGGGCGGTGGGGTAGCCTAATGGTTAAAGCGTTGGCTCATCATGCCAAAGACCCGGGTTCAAATCCCCACATGGGCACAATGTGTGAAGCCCATTTCTGGTGCCCCCCGCCGTGATGTTGCTGGAATATTGCTAAAAGCAGCGTAAAACCAAACTCAGTCAGTGTTGTATGGATGGTTCTCTCACATATATCTGGTCAATAGTAGCCTTGTTTTGTCATTTTTGTTTATTTTATATCTATCATATTATACCATGTTAATAATTATTATATGCTGAATATATTTTTTCAGCCTTTCTGTGATTTTGTTATTTACACATCGCATACATACACACATACACATCATGTGCACACATCACATCACGTATACACATACACATCGTGTGTACACACATGAATACACTATTATATTAGACATATGAATTGACCACCACGCCCACAAACAACACTGACGCCCACATATGAACTGACCACCACGCCCACAGACAACACTGACACCAACATATAAATTGATCACCATACGCCCACAAACAACACTGACGCCCACATATGAATTGACCACCACGCCCTCAAACAACACTGACACCCACATATGAACTGACCACCACACCCATGCAGATGCATTCACTAACACCCCACACTTCACCACACTAAACATGTCCATATTACTCTTGCCTTTCTGGAGGTTAAACCAGCACCAAATGTGTTCTGGAAAGGGAATATTATTTATTTCTGTTATTTTCTTCTATTGTTTGCTTCATTTCTGATACCAGAATAAATCAATGTATACACAAGTCTCTTGTGTTATGTTTTAAGAGATGCGGATGTGGGTGCGTGGGTATTGGATCTGGTTATCACTGCAACAAAGATCAATAAAGGCAAAATACTTTATGGATAGCACCGTCTTTATTATGTTATGTTGCAACATTTCGGTATAGATTCTTATTGCTTGGCAGCAAGTTAGGAATCTGTACCGAACTTTTGGGTCATAACGTAATCAGTAGTTGTCATCCATAACGTTGTTACTGTGACTTCTTCAATGCCTGTGAAACTGACGAAACAAAGCAGCTTCCATATGACGCCTAGTGGGATGACAGCCCGTTATTCAAAAAGAGCTGGGCGTTACTGCGGCCGATTGTTTGCCCTGTCGTCGCTGAAGTTGACGTTGACGTTAACGCTTGTCTTGCTCATCTCACGAAACCTCAACTCAGTCAGTCCCAACTTGTGGTTTTGGCGGTCAAGACAACATCTTTGTGTTTGTGAGTTCTCTGAAAATCGGGGCGGTGGGGTGGCCTAATGGTTAAAGCGTTGGCTCGTCACGCCGAAGACCCGGGTTCGAATCCCCACATGGGTACAATGTGTGAAGCCCATTTCTGGTGTCCCCCGCCGTGATGTTGCTGGAATATTGCTAAAAGCGGCGTAAGATAAAACTCTGTCAGTCAGTCAGTCTCTGAAAATCAGCAGTCTCACGGTCCGTGGAGAAGAGCATTGCCATATTCTGAAAGTTTCTAGGACTTCAGTCCTGCCCCACAACGAAGCGCATGTGACGCATGTGGTCTCACCTTAGGCAAGTGAGTTTGTTCAAAATTGCCTCTGTCCACCCAGCAGTAAAATTGGGTACCTGGTATGATACGATGGTAGTCTGAATTTGAACCTTGAGCGCCTGACAGGCGACCGGTTGTATTCTCCACATGGAGTGTTCTGTACTCGTTGACCAGGGGTAATATGTCAGCGCTTTGGGCATGCAATGTGCATTGATAAACGCGCAATATAAATGGCCTATTATTATTATTATTATTATATTCATAAAAGACACCTGGCGCATACAAAGTGGAGACATCGTAAAGGCGGAACACCTCGTCAGGATGGCCCTAGTCCAGGGGTAGTCAGGACTTGAACACGATAAATATACAATGTTACACATCTGTGCGAAAGAATACCTTTGACTATCTCAAGAAACAGATTCGATTTAGTAACAAAAGGCAAAATAGCTGTGAAAATGGTTTGAATCGATCGCTTAGAATCTGATGACACCCGGTGTTCGCGAAAACGGTAAGCATGTCCTGTTTTCTGTATGCACCCGCCATTCATACAATTTGCCTTAAAAAGAAAATATTTGCAGTCCGACCCCGACTTTCAACCAACCAGACAGTCTAGGTGTTAAAGAAATCTAGTTGTTAATTTTGAATTATTACAGAAATATTCCCACATCGAACCTGTACACGTCGTTTTAAACAACTTCCGGTATATTGCTCACCTATACACATGAATCTGCCCATCTCATCTCAGAGGAAGACCACCTGATTCAGCACCAAACCACACGATGCCAGCGATGGAGAAGTCACTGATGATGAAACCGACACAGCTGCTGTCATTGAAGTCGACTACGTTGAGGTAAACTACCGATGAGGATTGGTTTTCAGCAACCCAGTTTTGTTCCGGGTTAGAATGGGTCTTCAACAAACCAACCTTGTAAGAGGCGACATGAAGCGAAGGATCACACGATGCCAGCGATGAAGTCAAGCTCGTCTGACTACGTTGAGGTTGATGCATGTCATCGTTAGAATCAACCCAATTGCTAGCGGGATCCTGATATATGCTCATCATGGAATCACTGGATTATCTGGTCCATACTTGATATTTATACACCGCCGTGATACAATGAGGATATTGCTGAGTGCGAAATTAAATAACAAAGAAAAACAAAACAATAATAGCTTGTGACATCACAATACACGGTGACGTCACTGACTAAACAAACAAACTTGTTGTGATCCCAACAACCTGACTTACGGACTGTCTCAGGAGATATGGATCCTCAAAAGTGTGTACTCTTTGAAAAAAGTAGGGAATACACTCTGAAACAACTTCAAATTTCCAACATGCTAACAGATAATATTCTCCAGTAATAGTTGTATGAAATTAACAAAACACTTTATAAACGGCCGTGGGGTATGACGGTAGATATGCTGACCCCCAACGACGATCGGGTAAGACAGTTAATTTTAAAGTCGAAGTTTATGGATCAGTAGTGCGACATATCCCCACGATTTCCCGACGATTTACAGCACATTCATTCATTCATTCATTCATTCATTCATCGAGGCATAATGCGCATGAGCCCCTCAATGGCGATTTTGGGGCGGTGGGGTAGCCACTGATTAAAGCGTTATGATGCAGTTACGATATGGTTGAAACATAACTCACTCACTCACTCACTCTTGCAGTGTAACACGAGCGTTGTCGGCCCAGAAAGACAAAACGTCGACCAACACGACATGCAACAGAGGGTGTCGGAATGTTCACCCGTCAGTACTGTCCAGTAGCCCTTGGGTGAGTGAGTGAATCCAAATCTAACGTCGTATCGCTATTATCGCAAGCTGTATCCACGATGCAGTAACGACTCACTGCGCAAGAACCGATTCCAAATCTGTTACGACGTGACATTAACTTGAGGAGTGACTGAGTGACTGAGTTTAGTTTTGTGCCGCCTTTAGGAAATGGTCTTCACACATTGTACCCATGTTTGGAATCGAACCCGGGTCTTCAGCATGACGAGCGAACGCTTTAACCACTAGGCTACCCACAGCCCCTTCACAGAAGAACGCCTGTCACGCAAGTTCAAAGTGAATATGGACGCATTTAAAAACATGTCATGTGGCCGTGGACGATTAGTCCTGTTTCGACGTCGTGTACATCACTGACGACTTCTTACAATACGACGATTTGTAAGAGACATCACAGCAAGTGGTGTAGAGCATGGAGTTGAGTTGCATGTAGACGATTTGTAATCGTCTGACCCATGACTCGTAATCCAGTGACCCGGTGAAGGTCAGCAGCAATTTGTTTCGTCTTTTGAGCTGGATTTAGTAGAGCCCGGTTTCGGATCAAGCGACCCTGTACACTTGTCGTTGACTAACGCTTAGTCTCTGAATATATAAAATTTTAATTATAACAAATAAGGAATGATGGTAATTTTTTATGGAGAAGCATGTACAATGTGAGCGTACAAAGTAACTGACACCCCCCCCCCCGCATGTCATATACAAAATCAACCCCCCCTTCCCATGTTTTTAAGCATAATGTTTAAATATACTCTCCCAAAAAAGAAACGCACATAGGAATTTCAACTGTCTTTTTATGTTTGTTTTGAAACATCTTGTAGGCGTTATGAGTCAATGAAATATAGCGAAATTGCACACTGGGAATTCAGACATATCCGTCTTTGGCACCAACTCGAGGAAAGTCAGTTTGAGTGTCACATGGAGACGTGTGGTGGCGCTGAAGTCAATACCTCGTGTGACCACCGTAGGCATCCAGAACTGCACGGCATCGGCATCGCCTCGGCATCGCCTCGGCATCGCCTCGGCATCGAACGAATAAGTCTCAGAATCTCGTGTTCCCCAATCGCAGCCCACTCTGCCTGTAGTGCCTGTGCGAGTTGCTGAAGTGTCTGAGGCTGAGGGTTACGGCGTCGCACCCGTCTGTCCAGGGCATCCCACAGATGTTCGATCGGGTTTAAGTCCGGGGATCTTGAGGGCCAGGGGAGCACATTGATGTTGTGGTTCTGGAGGAAGTCTCTAGTGTGACGTGCTGTGTGGGGCCTGGCATTGTCATGTTGAAACAACTCCCTCTGGCGATCAATGATTGGAAGGAGGTGTGGGCGTAGGATTTCGTCACAGTACCGTTGAGCTGTCAGGTTGCCCTGGATCATCACCAAATCACTTCTCCTACGGCAGGTGATCGCTCCCCACATCATAACACTTCCCCGGTCGAATCTGTTCCCCTGGGGAACGCAAGCGTCGCCGAAACTTTTACGTCGACGTCTGTACACCCGCATTCTTCCATTGCGTCGTTCCAATAGAAATCGTGATTCATCACTGAACCAGATTCTACGTCAATTCGGTAGGTTCCAGGCCTGAACGTTGGTGCACAATTCCATGTCGACGATGTTGTTGTCGAAGCACAGGGCCAAAATTGGGTCTTCTGGCACGTAAACCAGCCTCTCTCAACCTGTTCCTGACGGTCTGTGCAGAAAGCCTGCCCAATCCGGGTATTTGTCGAGCGGTACTGGTCGCCGTAGCTGTTCGATGACGAGGTGAAGTACCCGGATGTAGCGATCCTGCGCCGCAGTGGTCGCTCGAGGTCGCCCACTACGAGGGGCATCTGCTACCGAATTCTGCAGGCGATATCTCTCCCAGAGCCGTGAAATGGTGCTTTGGTGAACATTCATGCGTCGGGCAACTGCACGTTGAGACTGGCCAGCTTCAAGCAAACCAATGGCGATATGACTGTTGGCTTCACTTAGACGTGGCATTTTGTGTTCGTCAACAATATTCCAAATACAGTGAATACTCGACAGACAGCGATCAACCTTGTATACCCATCATTGAGACTATCTGATCCCCAACTTTCACGTGCATTGCATGTGAATTGTGTATTCTGTGACACTACACGCCGAAATTGAAAAGCATGCTGTTAAATACGGGTATTTTACGGATGGTGCGTTTTGTTGTGATGTTTCAAAACATAAACACCATAGGACTCATAAACAGAGCAAAACCTTTTGCAAAATGAATCTCGTTTTAATTCATTGCTACATGAAATTGCTATTTTCATGATGCGTTTATTTTTTGGGAGTGTATATTTGTACTGTGTACTGTACAAAATTGCTGCCCCCCTCCCCTCCCGCCCCCAGTACATGTGTGTACAAAATTGATGATCCCCGCTACCTCCCCAAAACAAAATGGGCGACCCCCGCCTTAAAATCATCATAAACCCAAACGCACGCACGCACGCACACTCACTCACACATACAAACACACACACACAAACAAACACACACACACACACACACACGCACGCACGCACGCACGCACGCACACACACACACACACACACACACACATGCACCCCTAGTCATAACTTATGAACGGTCCCTTAACTCGGTTGACGCATGTTATCGTGTCCCAGTTGGGTAGATCGATGCTACTGATGTCAATCACTGGATTGTCTGGTCCGGGCTCGATTATTTACAAACCACCATCATATAGCTGCTGCAAACAAATACACAAACAAACAAAGTCGAAAGTGTGCACGCCAATGTTTTAAGGTAAGCTGACTTGTCGACACCGTTTTCCATATCGCATGTAGACTGACATTATTGGTAATTATTTTATTCATTTATCATCGAAAAAATCATTTTCTCTTATTCTACTTTACATTCAAAGCTTGTGCTAGTATAAGATGATTCTTTTCAACACTTTTGTCAAATGTCAAAGATACTTGGATATTGCGTACTCGAAGGAAACTACTTCGCCATGTATTAGCATTTCAAAACTAGAAAATGTAAATGGAACAGTGGTACTGTGGTACATATGCTATTAAAAAAGGTAGGGGAACTTGAACTTTCAATTTTGATAAGAAGTATAAGCGTTCACAAACTTTTCAAAGACAGACTTCTAAACAACATCTAAACAACACCCCTAAACAACGCATGGGATGCACGTGCACAACGTAGCAGCCCCATAGACGTGCATGGGTTTTTGACTGTTTTCAAGAAGGTCGATAAATCACTGTAGACCATTAATTTTGACAATCATCTTGCATCACACAGTTGTTAGTGTTTGTTTCTAGCCGGGGTTTTCTATGTTTGAAAATGAAAATCGTACACGTGCAAATTTCACGTCATACACCAATCATCTTTCGAGAGCAATTACTGTACAAACGACTATGATAATAAGTGCAAGTGGTGTTGCACTCTCAAAACATTCATTATTCTCATATCAACATTGATTGATTGATATATCTCCCATTTCTTTCAATCGTATATTAAAAATGAAGTCCTCCTACTTTTAAAAGAGTATATTTCATCTCACATTTGACCCATGAAGGTCACGGGTTAGAATGAACCTGCAGTAACCCATGCTTGTCGTAAGAGGTGACTAACGGGATCGGGTGGTCAGGCTCGCTGACTTGGTTGATACATGTCATCGGTTCCCAATTGCGCAGATCGATGCTCATGCTGTTGATCACTGGATTGTCTGGTCCAGAGTCGATTATTTACAGACCGCCGCCATATAGCTGGAATATTGCTGAGTGCGGCGTAAAACTAAACTCACTCACTCATCTCACATTTCTGTTCAGAAAATTTGTAGACAAGGTGATCCTCTCCCACCATATTTTTTGCGCCGTGTACTGTGTGCTGAAATTCTTTCAAATTTAGCCAGGAACAATATGAATATAAATGTCCTCACCATTGGTAAAAAAGGAATGTAGGTGGAAGCTATTAATCATTCTGCAAATATTTCTGATTTTCAGGTTTAAAGATTAATTATGATAAGTCACAGGTGGAAGAGAGAAAAAAGTGTTAAATATATGCCTGGTGTGAAATCATAGCGGAATCCAGAATTTTTCAGAATTCCTGGAATCAAATTTTCTACATAAGTAGAAGAGATGGTCAATTTGAACTTCAAAGGTAAATTGTTAGAAATTCAAGAAATAATCAACACATAGTGATACACAAATGTTGTATTTGACGATACACAATTGTTGTGTTTAACGATACACAATTGTTTAGTTTAACGATACACAATTGTTGTGTTTAACGATACACAGTTGTTGTGTTTAATGATACACAATTGTTGTGTTTAACGATACACAATTGTTGTGTTTAACGATACACAATTGTTGTGTTTAATAATACACAGTTGTTGTGTTTAATAATACACAATTGTTGTGTTTGACGATACACAATTGTTTAGTTTAACGATACACAATTGTTGTGATTAACGATACACACTGGTTGTATTTAATAATACACAGTTGTTGTGTTTAACGATACACAATTGTTTAGTTTAACGATACACAATTGTTTAGTTTAACGATACACAATTGTTGTGTTTGACGATACACAATTGTTGTGTTTAACGATACACAATTGTTTAGTTTAACGATACACAATTGTTGTGTTTAATAATACACAGTTGTATAGAACAAACTTTATGGATAACAACTTGTGTTTAACGTGAGTACAACGTTTCGATACAGATTCTTGTACCGTTGTCACATAATGATACACAAATAATATTATCAATAAAGTTTGTTCTATACACAATTATTGTGTTTTAATCCAACTCTCTAAATGCCACTCAAAGAAGTAATACACAGTTGTTGTGTTTAACGATACACAATTGTTGTGTTTAACGATACACAATTGTTTAGTTTAACGATACACAATTGTTGTGTTTAACGATACACAATTGTTGTGTTTAACGATACACAATTGTTGTGTTTAACGATACACAATTGTTGTGTTTAACGATACACAATTGTTTTGTTTAACGATACACAATTGTTGTGTTTAACGATACACAATTGTTGTGTTTAACGATACACAATTGGTTGTGTTTAACGATACACAATTGTTGTGTTTAACGATACACAATTGTTTAGTTTAACGATACACAATTGTTGTGTTTAACGATACACAATTGTTGTGTTTAACGATACACAATTGTTGTGATTAACGATACACAATTGTTGTGTTTAACGATACACAATTGTTGTGTTTAACGATACACAATTGTTGTGTTTAACGATACACAATTGTTGTGTTTAACGATACACAATTGTTGTGTTTAACGATACACAATTGTTGTGTTTAACGATACACAATTGTTGTGTTTAACGATACACAATTGTTGTGTTTAACGATACACAATTGTTGTGTTTAACGATACACAATTGTTGTGTTTAACGATACACAATTGTTGTGTTTAACGATACACAATTGTTGTGTTTAACGATACACAATTGTTGTGTTTAACGATACACAATTGTTTAGTTTAACGATACACAATTGTTGTGTTTAACGATACACAATTGTTGTGTTTAACAATACACAATTGTTGTGTTTAACGATACACAATTGTTGTGTTTAACGATACACAATTGTTTTAGTTTAACGATACACACAATTGTTGTGATTAACGATACACAATTGTTGTGTTTAACGATACACAATTGTTGTGTTTAACGATACACAATTGTTGTGTTTAACGATACACAATTGTTGTGTTTAACGATACACAATTGTTGTGTTTAACGATACACAATTGTTGTGTTTAACGATACACAATTGTTGTGATTAACGATACACAATTGTTGTGTTTAACGATACACAATTGTTGTGTTTAACGATACACAATTGTTGTGTTTAACGATACACAATTGTTGTGTTTAACGATACACAATTGTTGTGTTTAACGATACACAATTGTTGTGTTTAACGATACACAATTGTTGTGTTTAACGATACACAATTGTTGTGTTTAACGATACACAATTGTTTAGTTTAACGATACACAATTGTTGTGTTTAATAATACACAGTTGTATAGAACAAACTTTATGGATAACAACTTCTTTTTATTCGTGAGTGCAACGTTTCGATACAGATTCTTGTACCGTTGTCAAGCATAATGATACACAAATAATATTATCAATAAAGTTTGTTCTATATTGTACTTCCCAACTTCTAAAATGCCACTCAAAGAAGTAATACACAGTTGTGTTTAACGATACACAATTGTTGTGTTTAACGATACACAATTGTTTAGTTTAACGATACACAATTGTTTTGTTTAACGATACACAATTGTTGTGTTTAACGATACACAATTGTTGTGTTTAACGATACACAATTGTTTAGTTTAACGATACACAATTGTTTAGTTTAACGATACACAATTGTTGTGTTTAACGATACACAATTGTTTAGTTTAACGATACACAATTGTTGTGTTTAACGATACACAATTGTTGTGTTTAACGATACACAATTGTTGTGTTTAACGATACACAATTGTTGTGTTTAACGATACACAATTGTTGTGTTTAACGATACACAATTGTTGTGTTTAACGATACACAATTGTTGTGTTTAACGATACACAATTGTTTAGTTTAACGATACACAATTGTTGTGTGTAACGATACACAATTGTTGTGTTTAACGATACACAATTGTTGTGATTAACGATACACAATTGTTGTGTTTAACGATACACAATTGCTTAGTTTAACGATACACAATTGTTGTGTTTAACGATACACAATTGTTTAGTTTAACGATACACAATTGTTGTGATTAACGATACACAATTGTTGTGTTTAACGATACACAATTGTTTAGTTTAACGATACACAATTGTTGTGTTTAACGATACACAATTGTTTACTTTAACGATACACAATTGTTGTGTTTAACGATACACAATTGTTGTGTTTAACGATACACAATTGTTGTGTTTAACGATACACAATTGTTGTGTTTAACGATACACAATTGTTTAGCTTTAACGATACACAATTGTTGTGTTTAACGATACACAATTGTTGTGTTTAACGATACACAATTGTTGTGTTTAACGATACACAATTGTTGTGTTTAACGATACACAATTGTTGTGTTTAACGATACACAATTGTTGTGTTTAACGATACACAATTGTTGTGTTTAACGATACACAATTGTTGTGTTTAACGATACACAATTGTTGTGTTTAACGATACACAATTGTTGTGTTTAACGATACACAATTGTTGTGTTTAACGATACACAATTGTTTAGTTTAACGATACACAATTGTTGTGATTAACGATACACAATTGTTGTGTTTAATAATACACAGTTGTTGTGTTTAACGATACACCATTGTTGTGTTTAACGATACACAATTGTTGTGTTTAATGATACACAATTGTTGTGTTTAACGATACACAATTGTTGTGTTTAACGATACACAATTGTTGTGTTTAACGATACACAATTGTTGTGTTTAACGATACACAATTGTTGTGTTTAACGATACACAATTGTTGTGTTTAACGATACACAATTGTTTAGTTTAACGATACACAATTGTTGTGTTTAACGATACACAATTGTTGTGTTTAACGATACACAATTGTTGTGTTTAACGATACACAATTGTTTAGTTTAACGATACACAATTGTTGTGTTTAACGATACACAATTGTTGTGTTTAACGATACACAATTGTTTAGTTTAACGATACACAATTGTTGTGTTTAACGATACACAATTGTTGTGTTTAACGATACACAATTGTTGTGTTTAACGATACAATTGTTGTGTTTAACGATACACAATTGTTGTGTTTAATACATACACAATTGTTGTGTTTAACGATACACAATTGTTGTGTTTAACGATACACAATTGTTGTGTTTAAATAATACACAATTGTTGTGTTTAACGATACACCATTGCTGTGCTTTAACGATACACAATTGTTGTGTTTAACGATACACAATTGTTGCATGTTTAACGATACACAATTGTTGTGATTAACGATACACAATTGTTGTGTTTAATAATACACAATTGTTGTGTTTAACGATACACAATTGTTGTGATTAACGATACACAATTGTTGTGTTTAATAATACACAGTTGTTGTGTTTAACGATACACCATTGTTGTGTTTAACGATACACAATTGTTGTGTTTAATTATACACAATTGTTGTGCTTAACGATACACAATTGTTGTGATTAACGATACACAATTGTTGTGTTTAACGATACACAATTGTTGTGTTTAACGATACACAATTGTTGTGATTAACGATACACAATTGTTGTGTTTAATAATACACAGTTGTTGTGTTTAACGATACACAATTGTTGTGTTTAACGATACACAGTTATTGCGATTAACGATACACACTTGTTGTGTTTAATAATACACAGTTGTTGTGCTTAACGATACACAATTGTTGTGTTTAACGATACACAATTGTTGTGTTTAACGATACACAGTTATTGCGATTAACGATACACACTTGTTGTGTTTAATAATACACAATTGTTGTGTTTAATAATACACAGTTGTTGTGTTTAACGATACACAATTGTTGTGTTTAACGATACACAGTTATTGCGATTAACGATACACACTTGTTGTGTTTAATAATACACAGTTGTTGTGCTTAACGATACACAATTGTTGTGATTAACGATACACACTTGTTGTGTTTAATAATACACAGTTGTATAGAACAAACTTTATGGATAACAACTTCTTTTTATTCGTGAGTGCGACGTTTCGATACAGATTCTTGTACCGTTGTCAAGCATAATGATACACAAATAATGTTATCAATAAAGTTTGTTCTATATTGTACTTCCCAACTTCTAAAATGCCACTCAAAGAAGTAATACACAGTTGTGTTTAACGATACACAATTGTTTAGTTTAACGATACACAATTGTTTAGTTTAACGATACACAATTGTTTAGTTTAACGATACACAATTGTTTAGTTTAACGATACACAATTGTTTAGTTTAACGATACACAATTGTTGTGTTTGACGATACACAATTGTTGTGATTAACGATACACAATAGTTGTGTTTAACGATACACAATTGTTGTGTTTAACGATACACAATTGTTGTGTCTAACGATACACAATTGTTGAGTTTAATGATACACAATGGTTGTGTCTAACGATACACAATTGTTGTGATTAACGATACACACTTGTTGTGTTTAATAATACACAGTTGTTGTGTCTAACGATACGCAATTGTTGTGTTTAACGATACACCATTCTTGTGTTTAACGATACACAATTGTTGTGTTTAATTATACACAATTGTTGTGCTTAACGATACACAATTGTTGTGATTAACGATACACAATTGTTGTGTTTAACGATACACAATTGTTGTGCTTAACGATACACAATTGTTGTGATTAACGATACACAATTGTTGTGTTTAATAATACACAGTTGTTGTGTTTAACGATACACAATTGTTGTGTTTAACGATACACAGTTATTGCGATTAACGATACACACTTGTTGTGTTTAATAATACACAGTTGTTGTGCTTAACGATACACAATTGTTGTGTTTAACGATACACAATTGTTGTGTTTAACGATACACAGTTATTGCGATTAACGATACACACTTGTTGTGTTTAATAATACACAATTGTTGTGTTTAATAATACACAGTTGTTGTGTTTAACGATACACAATTGTTGTGTTTAACGATACACAGTTATTGCGATTAACGATACACACTTGTTGTGTTTAATAATACACAGTTGTTGTGCTTAACGATACACAATTGTTTAGTTTAACGATACACACTTGTTGTGTTTAATAATACACAGTTGTATAGAACAAAACTTCTATGGATAACAACTTCTTTATCTCGCGGAGCGACGTTTCGATACAGATTCTTGTACCGTTGTCAAGCATAATGATACACAAATAATGTTATCAATAAAGTTTGTTCTATATTGTACTTCCCAACTTCTAAAATGCCACTCAAAGAAGTAATACACAGTTGTGTTTAACGATACACAATTGTTTAGTTTAACGATACACAATTGTTTAGTTTAACGATACACAATTGTTTAGTTTAACGATACACAATTGTTTAGTTTAACGATACACAATTGTTTAGTTTAACGATACACAATTGTTGTGTTTGACGATACACAATTGTTGTGATTAACGATACACAATAGTTGTGTTTAACGATACACAATTGTTGTGTTTAACGATACACAATTGTTGTGTCTAACGATACACAATTGTTGTGTTTAATGATACACAATGGTTGTGTCTAACGATACACAATTGTTGTGATTAACGATACACACTTGTTGTGTTTAATAATACACAGTTGTTGTGTCTAACGATACGCAATTGTTGTGTTTAATGATACACAATTGTTGTGTTTAACGATACACAATTGTTAAGTTTAACAATTACACAAGTGCTGTGTTTAACAATACACAATTGTTGTGTCTAACGATACATAATTGTTGTGTTTAATGATACACAATGGTTGTGTCTAACGATACACAATTGTTGTGATTAACGATACACACTTGTTGTGTTTAATAATACACAGTTGTATAGAACAAACTTTATGGATAACAACTTCTTTTTATTCGTGTGTGCGACGTTTCGATACAGATTCTTGTACCGTTGTCAAGCATAATGATACACAAATAATATTATCAATAAAGTTTGTTCTATATTGTACTTCCCAACTTCTAAAATGCCACTCAAAGAAGTAATACACAGTTGTGTTTAACGATACACAATTGTTTAGTTTAACGATACACAATTGTTTAGTTTAACGATACACAATTGTTTAGTTTAACGATACACAATTGTTTAGTTTAACGATACACAATTGTTTAGTTTAACGATACACAATTGTTGTGTTTGACGATACACAATTGTTGTGATTAACGATACACAATAGTTGTGATTAACGATACACAATTGTTGTGTTTAACGATACACAATTGTTGTGTCTAACGATACACAATTGTTGTGTTTAATGATACACAATGGTTGTGTCTAACGATACACAATTGTTGTGATTAACGATACACACTTGTTGTGTTTAATAATACACAGTTGTTGTGTCTAACGATACGCAATTGTTGTGTTTAATGATACACAATTGTTGTGTTTAACGATACACAATTGTTAAGTTTAACAATTACACAAGTGCTGTGTTTAACAATACACAATTGTTGTATTTAACTATACACAATTGAAGTGTTCAGCGATATCCAATTGTTGTGTTTAACGATACACAATTGTTGTGTTTAACGATACACATTTGTTGTGTCTAACGATACACAATTGTTGTGTTTAATGATACACATTTGTTGTGTCTAACGATACACAACTGTTGTGATTAACGATACACACTTGTTGTGTTTAATAATACACAGTTGTTGTGTCTAACGATACGCAATTGTTGTGTTTAATGATACACAATTGTTGTGTTTAACGATACACAATTGTTGTGTTTAACAATTACACAAGTGCTGTGTTTAACAATACACAATTGTTGTATTTAACTATACACAATTGTAGTGTTCAGCGATATCCAATTGTTGTGTTTATCGATACACAATTGTTGTGTTTAACTATTCATAATTGTTGTGTTTAACGATATAGAATTGTTGCGTTTAACGATACACAATTGTTGTGTTTAACGATATACAATTGTTGTGTTTAACTATGCATAATTGTTGTGTTTAACGATACACACTTGTATGTGAACAAAGATAATGTTAGATGTTCCTAAATATTTTTTCATAATATCAAAGACACGTTTTGCTTGTTTTCACTAATGCAAATCAGCAGAAAATGTTTTAAAAGACTGAAATCATAGGAATGATTGTTTTACAATTTTACACATTCTACAACATTTGCTTCTTGTTTTAATAGTTGAAAAATAATGACTTTAAATGGTTTGTCCCAAAGCAGAATTATATTTCAACCTTTCTTCTGGACATCTAAATCACTGTTATTGGTTTATGTCAGCACGGACTAAAATAGGACAATTTAACTTTCTGAAAAACATGCATTTCACCTAAATATGAATGCATTTGAGAAATCGTTTTCGTGATTTGCATAAAGCTGTGTTGTTAAGCTTTCTTGTAAACTAATACCTTCTAACATATCTTTGATAGTTTTTAAGCAATTCATAAAGGTAGGAGGGTAACGTTTCTTTTGGCGTTTACTGTATATGGCAGCGGTCACTTTATTGGTTACAAACAGATATGTCATCTTTCAAATGAGGCAACACAAACGACGCCCATTACGCGATGTACGTGACTGTGACTTGTTCAGACACAACAATTATCTAATTACATTGTCTCTCGTGCATGACTTCTGCGTTACCCGTGTGGACAGCATGACTCGCCACTCAGGAAGTACTGAATCATGGCACGATTGTGTACTGAGGTACAGGGCAGAAAGGTCTCCCTATTTGGAAGGATCATGTTTTGTAATAAAACAATCTGCCGATCATTTTTCCGTTGTCAGCAAGTCAGTGTTGTATTAGACTATAAAAAATCTGGGGTACGAGAACATGATTGCATCACGAGTGAGTGAGTGAGTAAGTGAGTGAGTGAGTGAGTGAGTGAGTGGCACTCAGCAATATTCAAGCTGTATGGCGGCGGTCAGTATATAATCGAGACAAGTTTGTTTCAATATTATATTCATTCCAGTTATGTCACCACACACAACCGAACATCTACCACACACAACCCAATAATTACCACATACAACCCCACATCTACCACCCACAACTATATCCTTGGTCCCCTGTAACACTGTACACCTTCATCTACCACCCACAACCATACCCTGTCTCCCTGTAACACACGTACACTTCATCTACCACCCCACAACCATATTCCTTGTCTCCCTGTAACACACGTACACTTCATCTACTACCACCCACAACCATACACCTTGTCTCCCAGTAACACACGTACACTTCATCTACCACCCACAACTATACCCTGTCTCCTGTAACACACGTACACTTCTATCTACCACCCACAACCATACCCTGTCTCCTGTAACACACGCACACTTCATCTATACCACCCACAACCATACCTCTGTCTCCTGTAACACACGTACACTTCATCTACCACCCACAAACCATACCCCTGTCCCCCTGTAACACACGTACACTTCATCTACCACCCACAACCATACTCCTGTCTCCTGTAACACACGTACACACTTCATCTACCACCCACAACCATATCTCTGTCTACTGTAACACACGTACACTTCCTATCTACCTACACTTCACAACCATATCCTGTCTCCCTGTAACACACGTACACTTCATCTGTCTCACTAACCACAACCATACCTACAACTGTCTCCCTGTAACACACGTACTACTTCATCTACTACCCACAACCATACCCCTGTCTCCAGTAACACACGTACACTTCCATCTACCACCCACAACCATACCCTGTCTCCCTGTAACACACGTACACTGTCCATCTACTACCCTTCATCACCCACAACTACCATCAACCCTGTCTACACCTGTAACACACGTACACCTTGTCTCATCTACCACTACCACAACCATACCTCCTGTCTCTAACCAGTAACACACGTACACTTCATCTACCACCCACAACCTATACCTACAACTATCCTGTCCCTGTAACACACGTACACTTCCATCTACCACTCCACAACCATCTACTACACCCACAACCATACTCCTCTGTCTCCTGTAACACACGTACACTTCCATCTACCACCCCACAACTATACTCCTGTCTTCCTGTAACACATGTAATACACTTCATCTACCACTCCACAACCATAATTCCCTGTCTCCTGTAACACACGTACACTTCTATCTACCTACCCACAACCATACTCCTGTCTCCCCTGTAAATACACACAGGTACACTTCTATCTACCACTCCACAACCATATCTCCTGTCTACACTTCCTGTAACACACGTACACTTCATCTACCACCCACAACCATATCCTGTCTACACGTAACACACTATACACCTCTCCATCTACTACTACCACAACCATACCCTGTCTCCCCTGTAACACACGTACACTTCCATCTACCACTCCACAACCATACCTCTACCACCCACCTGTCTCCCTGTAACACACGTACACTTCATCTACCACTACCACAACCATACTATAACCCTGTCTCCTGTGTAACACACGTATCCTGTCTCCTATCTATCTACACCCACAACTATACCTCTGTCTCCTGTAACACACATGTACACTTCATCTACACACCCACAACCATACCTCTTGTCTCCCCTGTAACACACGTACATATCTACCACCCACAACCTATACCTCTGTCTCCTGTAACACACGTACACTTCTCATATCTACCACCCACAACCAATATACTCCTGTCTCCAGTAACACACGTACACTTCCATCTACCACCCACAAACCATACCTCCTGTCTCCCCTGTAACACACACGTACACTTTCATCTACCACCCACAACCATACCCCTGAACACACGTCATCCTCTCCCCTGTAACACACGTGTACACACTTCATCTACCTCCACAACCATACCCCTGTCTCCAGTAACACACGTACACTTCATCTACCACCCACAACCATACCTCCTGTCTCCTGTAACACACGTACACTTCATCTACCACTCCACAACCATACTCCTGTCTCCTGTAAACACACGTACACTTCATCTACCACCCACAACCATACCCTGTCTCCCTGTAACACACGTACACTTCCCATCTACCACCCACAACCATACCCTCTGTCTCCCTGTAACACACGTACACTTCATCTACCACCCACAACCATACTCCTGTCTCCCTGTAACACACGTACACTTCATCTACCACCCACAACCATACCTCTGTCTCCCCTGTAACACACGTACACTTCTATCTACCACCCACAACCATACCCCTGTCTCCCTGTAACACACGTACACTTCCATCTACCACCCACAACCATACCCCCTGTCTCCCTGTAACACACGTACACTTCCATCTACCACCCACAACCATACCCCTCTGTCCCTGTAAACACCCTGTACACGTACAGTCCCCTGTAACACACACTCATCTAACACACGTACCCATCTAACCCACAACCATACCCTGTCTCCCGTAAACACACGTACACTTCATCTACCACCCACAACCATACCCTGTCTCCTGTAACACACGTACACTTCATCTACCACCCACAACCATACCCTGTCTCCAGTAACACACGTACACTTCATCTACCACCCACAACCATACCCTGTCTCCCGTAACACACGTACACCCCATCTACCACCCACAACCATACCCTGTCTACACCCCGTAACACACGTACACACTTCCATCTACCACCCACAACCATACCCTGTCTCCCGTAACACACGTACACTTCATCTACCACCCACAACCATACCTCTGTCTCCCTGTAACACACGTACACTTCATCTACCACCCACAACCATACCCCTGTCTCCCCTGTAACACACGTACACTTCATCTACCACCCACAACCATACCCTGTCTCCTGTAACACACGTACACATCTATCTACCACCCACAACCATACCCCTGTCTCCCCGTAACACACGTACACTTCCATCTACCACCCACAACCATACCCCCTGTCTCCCTGTAACACACGTACACACCCCATCTACCACCCACAACCATACCTCCTGTCTCCCGTAACACACGTACACTTCATCTACCACCCACAACCATACCCTGTCTCCCGTAACACACGTACACTTCATCTACCACCCACAACCATACCCTGTCTCCCGTAACACACGTACACTTCATCTACCACCCACAACCATACCCTGTCTCCCGTAACACACGTACACTTCATCTACCACCCACAACCATACCCTGTCTCCCAGTAACACACGTACACTTCCATCTACCACCCACAACCATATCTGCTACCACCCACAACCTCCTGTCTCCCGTAACACACGTACACTTCCATCTACCACCCACAACCATACCCTGTCTCCCTGTAACACACCCCTGTACCACCCCGTAACACACGTACACCGTCATCTACCACCCACAACCATATCCTGTCTACTGTAACACACGTACACTTCATCTACCACCCACAACTATATCCTGTCCCCCGTAACACACGTACACCTCATCTACCACCCACAACCATATCCTGTCTTCCATGTTAGAGTAGATGCTGGCAACCTTTGCTGGTCGTAAGAGATCATTGAGCGAATCGGGTTGTCAGACTGACAGTATCAGCATTGCAAAGCATGGCCGCAGTATAATCAAATATGCGAACAAGCTCGTAATTAATATGCAAATCGTAATGTGTGAATTGATGCAAGCAGTATTGTGATCACGTGAATATAAGCACGTGATATTACTTCCTGGTTTCCAGTAACAAACTGGCACGCGACCTGCATCCGAGCGAATGGCTTGTGAGAAAGCTGTTGAGTGTTTTTGATTCACATGTCAGTGACATCCACGCGGCCCAGCTGTTGATGATGGTGACGTTAGGCGAACTGGCTGGTGTTTTCGGGATGTGGCGCAAAGCTGACACTGGCCGTGAACTCTGCAAAACCTAGAATAGCAGCCTTGCCCTGTTTGGAATTTAGTTACATGCACAGAGAATCCAGCTCATGTTGAATTTGATATCAATATAAATCAACACGAGTCATATCATATATTGGGGTTTAAAGGCCACCTCAGTGGTGTAGTGGGTATGGTATCTACGCAGCATGCGATCGGTGTTTCAATCCCCGCTAGCGTTATATCAAAACATGGTACTTGTTGCTACCTTGACTGCCTCGTCATTAAGGGAATAAAACAAGGACCGGGCCTTCCGGAGTGTAGTGAGTGTGTTATAGTTTCACGCCGCTTTTAGCTATATTCCAGCAATATCACGGCGGGGGACACGCATTGTACCCATGTCGGGAATCGAACCCGGTACATAATATTGAACGGCGACCCATTTCGCAACACCCCCACATCAACTGAAGCCTGAAATAAACATACGATTCTATTTCTCAACCGAAATCGTCGTTCCCGCTTTTTTAGGTTTGTAAAGAGTAATAACCAACAGCATGGGGATTGATGATGTCATTTCACTGTGACGCCATAACCAATTACATCACAGTGGTTTGTAATACGGCATTTTGTCCTCAGCAATACTTCCTGTAGAATACAGTTTGGGCTGATATATACGGTTTATCCCCTATATGTATTTTCCAACTCTCACTTTGTAAACCGCCTCCGTGGTGTAGTGGTTAGAGCGTCAGCCCGGAGAGCGGAAGGTCGCGGGTTCGATCCCCGACCGCGTCATACCAAAAGATGTTAAAATATGGTACTTGTTGGTTCCTGCCTGGCACTCGGCATTAATGGGTACAAGGACTGGTCGGCTCGGAGTCAGTATAATGTGTCTGAGTGGGGTATTCATGCTTCACTGCGGCATGGTATCTCAGTGAGCTAGCACTATAAAACCAGCTTCAGCCTGGGCTAGTACAAGCAGCCGCACATACACACGCATGCACGTCGTCCTATGAGCGAAATATTCTCAAGCACGACGTTAAACCCAATTTCACCTCACCTCACCTCACCTCAGTTCGTAAACTCAAAATACACCAAGCCCATTCATCATCCACAGTACCCGACATCATCCACAGTAATTTTAGGCAAAGCAAAACTAGGTTCATCGTAAATATGGCTACTTTTGACAGTTTTACATGTGTTTTGAAATCTTAATATTGAATGTATTTAGTTATCACAACCAAATTTGATTTAATGAAATTAAGCACATACGCAAATAACGAACGTTTCCGACACATTTGGTAGAGTTTACAAACGTACGTTTGCTGAATGCCTGTTTTGATATACCTACTAAATCACACGTGTTTCACTCTCAGTCGAGATTTTTGCTTGATTTCCGCATACAGTTGGGATGAAGTGACACGTTGTCTTTGACACCAATACAAATGGCCTGAAATCAGGTGACGCAAAATATTGGCGTACACAGTTGTATATAACAACTCGGTGTGTATGACAGTTAACAGGTGATATATTGACCAGTGCTGTCGTATACATCACAGACATGAGGTGTTATACAGGCGTGTATCTCGTATGGGAACACGTCATAACTGCCCAAGGTCTCTGTAACAGACCATCATTACATAACTGTATACAACAGGTTCATAATGTGACACATTGTAGACAAACAAGGTTTTATGCACACCAATATTAAAACTTTATAACTTCAATTTTAAATTATAATGAAACAATTTGATCAAGTTTGGATACTTGATACCCGTGTGTGTCACCTGATGGTGATGCTTGGTACCCGTGTGTGTCACCTGATGGTGATGCTTGGTACCCGTGTGTGTCACCTGATGGTGATGCTTGATACCCGTGTGTGTCACCTGATGGTGATGCTTGGTACCCGTGTGTGTCACCTGATGGTGATGCTTGATACCCGTGTGTGTCACCTGATGGTGATGCTTGATACCCGTGTGTGTCACCTGATGGTGATGCTAGATACCCGTGTGTGTCACCTGATGGTGATGTTTGATGTATGTACCTGATGGTGATGCTTGATACCCGTGTGTGTCACCTGATGGTGATGCTAGATACCCGTGTGTGTCATCTGATGGTGATGCTTGATACCCGTGTGTGTCACCTGATGGTGATGCTTGATACCCGTGTGTGTCACCTGATGGTGATGCTTGATACCCGTGTGTGTCACCTGATGGTGATGCTAGATACCCGTGGTGTGTGTCACCTGATGGTAATGCTTTGATATGCTTGGTACCCGTGTGTCACCTGATGGTGATGCTTGATACCCGTGTGTGTCACCTGATGGTGATGCTTGATACCCGTGTGTGTCACCTGATGGTGATGCTTGATACCCGTGTGTGTCACCTGATGGTGATGCTGATTTGATAACCGTGAGTGTCACCTGATGGTGATGCTTGATGATGGTGTGCTTGATATCCGTGTGTGTCACCTGATGGTGATGCTTGATACCCGTGTGTGTCACCTGATGGTGATGCTTGATATCCGTGTGTGTCATCTGATGGTGATGCTTGAATTGATACCCTGTGTGTGTCACCTGATGGTGATGCCTGATACCCGTGTGTGTCACCTGATGGTGATGCTTGATACCCGTGTGTGTCACCTGATGGTGATGCCTGATACCCGTGTGTGTCACCTGATGGTGATGCTTTGATATACCCGTGTGTGTCACCTGATGGTGATGCTTGATACCGTGTGTGTCACCTGATGGTGATGCTTGATACCCGTGTGTGTCACCTGATGGTGATGCTTGATACCCGTGTGTGTCACCTGATGGTCATGCTTGATACCCGTGTGTGTCGTCTGATGGTGATGCTAGATACCCGTGTGTGTCACCTGATGGTCATGCTTGATACCCGTGTGTGTCACCTGATGGTGATGCTAGATACCCGTGTGTGTCACCTGGTGGTGATGCTTGATACCCGTGTGTTTTCCCTGTTTGTGGCGCATGGTACAAACAGGCATGAACCAGTTTAAACTGTTCTCGTATTTTAGTGGATGCCGGTTGTCACGGACTTCATGGATACTGTCAAAATCTAATTCATAGAGGATATTATAAGAGGTGAGGTGAAATTGGGTTTTACGTCGTGCTTGGGAATATTTCGTTCATAAGACGACGTGCATGCCTGTGTATGTGTATGCGCGGCTGCTTGTGCTGGCCCAGACTGAAGCTGGTTAATAGTGCTAGCCCACTGAGATACCATGCCGCAGTGAAGCATGAATACACCACTCAGACACATTATACTGACTCCGAGCCGACCAGTCCTTGATGTACGCATTAATGCCGAGTGCCAGGCAGGGACCAACAAGTAACATATTTTAACGTCTTTGGTATGACGGGGTTGGGGGTCGAACCCGCGAACTTCCGCTCTCGGGGTTGGCGCTCTAACCGCTACACTACGGAGGCGGTGGATATTATAGGAGTGACCACGTCATTCTAGGTTGTTATTTCCCGATCGAGAGCGAGGGATATACCGAGTGTCGTAAACATAGTATGATATGGGCACGGATATAATACATGCTTTCTGTTTATATTGCCGAAGTCGTCACATTGAGGTTAATAAACCCAAATCAACTTTCAAGCATAAGCAAGCTACCCACTTTCGCCGCATGTAGAACGCAACATCACAGATAAAACGTGACGTCATAGCATTGTTCATGACGTCGCGTCACCATGACAAAGTGAAATTTTGCCCTGTGGCATCGCATGAAAAATATGAACCCCGATATGTTCGCCCTCGTAGGTAATAAATGTAAATATTCAGTAACTTATCATGTGTTGCTTTGGGTGAGGGTCGGTGGGGTAGCCTTGTAGTCAAAGCGTTCGCTCATATTTGCTGATGTCCTAGGTTCACTTCCCCACGTGGGTACAATGTGTGAAGCCCATTTCACCTTTACCGCGCCCTTTGTTGGGATATTTCGAAAACGGGAAAAAAACAACAAATCACTCACTCACTCGCTGAAAGGTCGTGAAGTTATCATGCAATGCTTTCTAAGAGCTACCGTCCACTCAATCACTGACTGATAATAGACACTTCAATTTTTGACAATCGGGAAATGGTTACAACTGCATCATTTTGAGAAAAACAGCCGCGAACCTTTTTTTCACCAAAAACTTGCTATAAATGGTTTTCATGTAAATTAATAAGCATATTCAAAGGTTATCAATTATTAAAACTGTAATACCTTATGGAAACCGCTCACGAAATGCAAAAATATTTCTTAAATAGCATTTGTAAATATTTGAAAATACAATTAAAATTTAAAATAATCAATATGGAAAAACCGCAGAAAACCTAAAGTTTTCTGAGGTTTTAAGATTGCAAATTTTCAATATGGTCATTAAATTTATAAATATATAATCTTTACAAAGTCTCTCAAAGACAACAGTCTTAAAAGGGTCGTTATTTGCAAATAGATCATAAGCATAATAAATGTGGCTATCGGACTTTTAAAAATAAAAGATGCACAGACAAAAAGTCACCGATGGAACGCTTCTTCTGTTAAAAGTTAGATATAGTCATTACATATTTACAACCAACACACTTGACAGAAAGAGCACAACGAATAAAATAGATTTATATTCGCAAATATTTCATCAGAATAATAAACAGAGTCATATTGATCAACACAAACCATTTACAGAGAGAAGCGCAATAAATGAAACGTCTTTAGGATGTTATTATTTTTAAATATTTGATAAGTATATTAAATACCATCATTAAATATTCGGCTGCAAATAACCACTTCGGAGTGGAAACCCGACGGAGCATCCTTGTATTGAGTGGCCAGCCACCTCGACAACAGCAGTTCCTGTCCCCGTATCCTTACCACTGAAAGTGGGTCGATCGAGGCAAGGGATACGGGAAGTGTTTAGGAATTAATCACAACGATGCTGTCGGTTCCGTCAACATGAGCTGAAACCAGTCTCTCTCAGCTGACTGTTAGGAGCTTCATTGGTGAACCCGAGACCAACTTACGGAAAATGATAATTTATAAGATACATAATGTGATTTGGTATGCGGCGAGCCTCTGTCTTTTGTTATCGTCAGTACCTAGCTGTGAAAACGACCACCCCTAAAGCCCCGTTATAACAACGCGTATTGCACTGTATTGTTCCTGGATATTTTTTTGTTTTCGCAATATTCTCGAAATCCCGTTAGAGCACGCTTCCGTGCTGTACTGCAAGAGGTCCCCGCTATAGCGCGAGCACGGCAAGATCGTTCATCTGACAGTCCCTTCACAGCTTCAGTGAGGGATCTCGAGAATTGTGCGCGTTCTGTCACCAGTCTCGACTCACATCGTGCTGCAGTTGCACGTGCAGGTCGCGAGACGTCAAATCAAAGCCGTAAACTAGAGCACATATTTGACATTTTTTTCCTTGTGGCATTTTCGCGGGAAAGAAAACTGCTAGAGATGTTGACCTCAACTAACCACTGCTCTTCCATCCAGCTGGATCCCGCCCCCGTAAAGATGAATGCAAATATTGAATAAATTATCAAATGACTCTGCCAACGCATGTGAACGATAACCTACACTCGAACAATGACAACCGATCTCAAAACCAAACAGGACAACTGTGTTCCTCTCCAAAACATCGGACGTGTCTAATGCCAATCGTAGAACAGGGAGGGGCCGAGGTTGATAGAACAGCTGGCGCAAGGCTAAAAGATTAGAAGGTTGTGCTACGGTTGAATAGCCGCAAATTCATGCCCACTACGAGGAGAAGGAGGCCAAATTTGTAGTGGGATTTTGGGTGCGGATTTCCCCGATGGTTGAATGTCTATGGCGCCTTCCTCATTCCTAGGCGGGAGTCTACCCGTGGCAGTGATCGTGCTGGTAGCCGTCGTCAGAGGTAGGTCGTGGATTTTTTCCTAACATCAGCTTCACCCATGACCTCAATTGCAAAAACAACATGGCCGTGTATTTGTAGCTAACTTGGCCCATTCACCGTCGTCCCCGACAGCCCAGTCATCATCTCTTGTGTTTCATGTTTCCTCATATCCTGTTATAACCATATCACTATCTGGAGCGTTCACTTGCACGCGCGGTATCTCAGTTTAACAATGCTGGGGGAAGATGGTGCTAACTCGCTCCCAGCCGTGCTACTCGCTCGCTGTTCGTTCTGTCCACGCCCGGGGTTACTGACCAACAATCGGGAGGATATACGACCCATATACCACCCCATCCCGTCCAATATCAATTATATGTACCATCTAAATACGCGGCGGAGATCTCCCTGCTCTATTACAACACGGCATGTTACTGTCAGATTCGTTTGTTTTGGGTTTTTTTTCGAGGTTGTTTGACGTGGTGAATCTGACAAGGTCACGGGCTAACTGAATGGTAACGTTGGCCAGTCGGGTCAGGCAAGTTGGTGGTAAGCTGGGCAGCGATCTAGGGTGCAGTCACTAACAAATGCCTTATCAACAACCCAAACCCCAGCGTTGAATTCACCGAATAACAACATAACCCAGCCAAAATGGATTTCTTTCCTTCCCCAGCTTTGACAGGCCATAGGGCACGAATTGATTAAAAAATAGGTCTGTGTATAACCTGTCTTACAGTGGCGGGGAAGGGGAGCCCACGGTGCCTGGCGTGGTGGACCTTTGTGGTGGGGAGTTGTGTGGCTACCATCAAACAAATATATGTCAGAGAGGGAATAGAAGAGAGTTTCGCTGTTGACCTGATTCTGTGGAGGCGTGCGTGATATTGTTGTTATCACCCCTCCACTACTGGATGCTGATAATGGCCTTTTGTGGTGATGTTATCAGCATTATCTTGCTTTCTGTCATTATGTAATCGTTACACATTGATTGGGTGATAATTACCAGTGTTCACCAGTGTGGAGCAGTAATGTAAACATTGCATTTAAACTGCCTGAAGCTGGTATTGACATTGTATCACATAGTTGCACTCAGTGTCAACATTGTTTACAATTGCATCCATTACAATGGCTTCATTCATATGCAGTGTTGTGTAATGTGTAACAGAGTAAGCACTAGTAACCCATTGACACATGTGATAATGGTGTTTAAAGTGTGTACAACATGGGATACGAGATATATACACCAGGAAACAGAACTGTTGTGCTTATCAATGAAACCAGGAAATACACCTCTTTGTGTACAATCTGCCCTGTAGGTTGAGCGTTTCATGAATGAAATCAGTACTAGGATTTATCTCAGATTCTAAACTAACTGCTTTTAGCTGGTAAATTGAAAAAAATTCCCTGTTTTCTTAGAAATGGGGTGTTTTAATAGTCATTATTTTTTATTATAAATTCTCAGGTATTCTAACATTGTATTTAGAGCAAACTGAAACTTAGCATTATATCCTCTTTTATAATCTGGTGCTTTTAATATTAAACCTTAACAGGGTCATAAATTTATTTATACCCATGTCAACATGAATTGGGAAGTTTTTGTCACAATATTGTATTTCTGACTGGTATTTGCTGCAGATTTATTGTGAGTGTAAGCCTCTGTTCAAGTGGTAACAGTTGCACTAGTAGACAAGTCATGTTTCTTTCTTTGGTTTTGAACTATTTTCTTTTCTTTTTTTCTGAATTATTCGTTCTGTTGTGAAGTATGTTGTGTTTTTGTAAAGGAAATTAATAATTGTTGACAGAATTGCGGACTATTTGTTGAAATGAAAGACAGTGTGTAGCCATATCCAAACTAAGTGTTCATTAACATGAAAATATTTGCATACTATGCTAATCAACTTTTGCTGAGGATGATCAGCAGTGTTATTCTCATTTCCTGATAATTAAAAAGCCCTCCACATTAAATTGAACAATCTTTCACACAAATTTATTTGTTATTGAGATGGATGTAAATAGTAAACAATTTTGCTGAAATATCAAAAATCAGACTTGATCGTTCTTATATTATCTTCTGAAACAGTTTCCACCTTCAGCACCTCTGCCCCAACCACCACCACCACCACCACCACCACCACATCATTTACCCCTTGTTCTGTACTGTCGTTATAACATCTAGGGGTGGTGGGGTATCCTAGTGGTTAAAGCGTTGGCTTGTCATGCCAAAGACTGGGGTTTGATTCCATAAACAATCGTGAAGCCCATTTCTGGTGTCCCCTGACGTGATATTGCTGGAATATTGCTAAAAGCGGCATAAAACCATACTCACTCACTCACTCATTATAACATCTGGTGATGTTACTTTAAACATCTGGTGCCCAGTACTTCTACAGTAAAAAATATTTTTTAAATTTAAGTGTTTTAAATTTTTCATGAAAACAGGAACTTAGAAAAAAATTTAAGTTTGGATAATATCACGATATGTATCCCAGTTTGACTGCCAGAGGCTCTTAGTGTGGAATGCTAGTAAGATCATTGGTAAAAGTTGAAGAGAAAGAAGATGGTATCAAATTGTCATGTCAAATATCTGGATGTCATGATAAGAAATATGCATGTATGAAATTGAAATGGCAAGTCTCTAGATGTCATGAAATGTATTATGAAACTTGAAAGATGCATATACCAAATTGTCATGTCAAATATCTGGATGTCATGATAAGAAATATGCATGTATGAAATTGAAATGGCAAGTCTCTAGATGTCATGAAATGTATTATGAAACTTGAAAGATGCATATACCAAATTGTCATGTCAAATATCTGGATGTCATGATAAGAAATATGCATGTACCAAATTGTAGGGCTGGAACAATACGTATCATGATACATACACCTTGAAAGAATGGCACAGTATTAATGATTTAAAATGATTTATTTAAATGTATTTGTGTATATCAATAACACTATTGTAATAAACAAGCAATAATCTCTATCATACTTGCGTATTTTTTTCTAAAAATAAGTACTTTGACATGTTTAAGATAAAACTGTTTTGAAAAAAGGTTGTGTATCGTTTTGTATCGATACACCAGTCGACGATACGATAGCTGTATTAAACTTAAATGTATCACGATATATCGATGCATTGGTGAATCGTCCCATCCCAACCAAATTGTCATGTCAAATATCTGCATGTCATGAAAAGAAATATGCGTGTACCAAATTGTCATGCCAAATATCTGGAAGGACCTGGTTCGGTTCCACGCAAGGATACAACATGTAGCCCTTGACTTGTCATGCCAATTCTAGCCTTATGGGAAAGAGTTGCTCATCACGTCGAAGGACCTGGTTCCGTTACACACAAGGGTACCGTGTGTGTAGCCCAATCGTGCTGTCTCACACCATGGTATTTCGGGTACATTGCTAAAATGACGTAAGACCCAACTTACTGTCATTCACTCATTATTCAAGGAATATCAATCCCTGATATTGGTAGAAAAATAGGAAGTAACTGTGTTTACAGTAATGAGACTAATTGTTTCCAAAGGTTCCTGAAAAATTATAAATTTTGAAGTAGAATTTCATTTTTACTTCCTTCGTGTTTCTATCCACTGCACTAGTGTGTGAAATAGCCATTGGACGCTAGTCAGTGGCTGTAAATATCTAGTTGGGCTAGCCTGACTGATTTTTTATGGGGTCATTTTGTAAATATATCACTCTCTCCGACTTGTTATGCTAGATACACTTTTAAATCATGCAAGTAGAAATGTTCATCATATTAGCAACTTAATGATAAACACCCTTTTATGCTGACAATATCTTATTCTCATCTATTTTTGTAATCTTTTGCTCAGTGTCTACATTCAAATATTGGGCTAGTGAATTACATTGTAAGTAACTTTCGGGAATAGCTAGCTCGACTGGCTAGTAAAATTTGGAAACAGTTTTGCTCACTGATGCACTGATTCAATAGAATGAAAGTCATCATACATGTATCTTTTATTGTTTGTTTGATAAGTGCTCCACTAAGCAATATTCTAGCTATATGACGATGACAGTGATCTGTAAGTAGTCCTGTCAAAATGATCACTGGATTGTCTGGTCCAGACACAATTATTTACAGACCCGCTGCCATATAGCTGGAATATTGCTGAGTGCGGTGTAAAACTAAACTCACTCATGTCAAGACTAGACAATCCAGTGACTGACTTAATGAGCATGGATCTACAGAATCTGGAGACATGTTAACCATGCCCCCCCGATCTCGCTAGACGCTCTAATGACAAGCATGGGTTGCTGAAGTCCTATTCTCACCCAAATCTTCGAGTGTTTCTGGGTTTTACTTGACACTATCATTTTTGTCAAAATTCGCATAAATGTAAAGAATTTAAAAAAATATACATCATCCTGGGGAGTGGATGCCTCTTGATGGGACATATACTAAACATATAGGCCCTGTCTATATAGGCCTGATCTTACCATGGAGGCGTTATGACACTAATTGTCATTATATCACTGTACCTAATATGTACTGTAACCATGGAAATAAAATAGTTAATTTTTTAAAAACGAAGAGCTAATTTTATCTTGTACACCATTAAAACAAATTTTGTCAAGATTATTCATTAAGTTGAAGAGGGTGACATTTGGTGAAAGATTTAAAAGCAGTTTTTTTGTTTGTCTGTCCGGTATGTGAGGCGGTGGGGTAGTCTGATGATAGTTTAAGTATTTGCTCACCACAGGGGCGGTGGGGTAGCCTAGTGGTTAAAACGTTGGCTCGTCACGCCGAAAACCCGGGTTCGAATCCCCACATGGGTACAATGTGTGAAGCCCATTTCTGGTGTCCCCTGCCGTGATGTTGCTGGAATATTGCTAAAAGCGGCGTAAAACCAAACTGTCAGTCAGTCGATTCACCACATGGATACAATGTGTAAAGCCCATTTCTGGTGTCCCCGCCATGATATTGCTGGATTATTGCTGAATGTGACTTAAAACCCAACTCACTCACTCACTCTGTCCAGTATGTAGACCCAAATCTGGGGCAAATGTCTGTATGGCTGTAAAGGTTCACAAAGTGGAATAAAAGTAATAAAAACCTTCCACAGTCATAACATAGTTGCAACTAGTGCAATGGCCTGGCAGGGGCCACTGAGCATTATATAAAGAGGGGTGATATTACAATTTATACAATGCATTGAATATGGCCTTGATAGAGCTCTGAATTTTATAACATTTTTTATATTGAATACAATTGTGTTTCTTTTCTCAAGTTCCCTGCCACTGACACTTGCTGGTCGATACTAATGTGTCCTTCATACTACGGACAAAATATAGTCCAGGGTTATGTTGTGGCAAGACTGCCCCAAAAGAATACAGCTTATCTTATAATCTCAGAAATAAAACTGTTCAGCTTAGATATAAATATTCATAGAATGTAGACTGTTTGAATCTGTAGTTTTACAGGGCTCTAATGATGACATTTATTTCCCCTTTGAGGCAATGAATGGAACTCCTGATAGCATGCAGCATTCTGTTTCGTTTCGTTCAAAGGTCATTGTCCACTGTGCCTCAAGGGGCGGCGGGCTAGCCTAGTGGTTAAAGCGTTCGCTCATCACTCTGGAGACCCGGGTTCGATTCCCCACATGGGTGCAATATGTGAGTCCCATGTCGTATCCCCCACTGGGATATTGCTGGAATATTGCTGCAAGCGCCTTCTACCATACTCACTCACTACTGTCACAGATTGTATTGTCCCTAGATGTTATAATGACAGTACAGAGCAAGGGGTGATGAGGTGGTGGTTGGGGCAGAGTTGCTGAAGGAAATTGGAAATTGTTTTAGAAGATAATATAAGAACAGTCAAGTATAATTTGAAAATGAATATTCCAGCACAATTGTTTACTATTTACATCCATCTCAATAACAAATAAATTTGTGTGAACGATTGTTCACTTTAATGCGAAGGTCTTTTCAATTATCAGAAAATGAGAATAACACTGCTGATCATCCTCGGCAAATGTTTTCCTGCGCCCTATATGCATAAAAATTGACAATGGACGCAACAAAATATATTAGAGCGTCCACAGGGACTCAGAAACAGTGTAAATACTTTTTGTAAAAATTCCAATCAAGTGACAATATGTTATCACTGAGTTTGCTACTAGCAGGGATATTGTATTATTTGCAACAATGTGATTATCATGATACACAATACAATAACAGTATATATAATAATATTTAAGTCTGGGACCCCCATTTTGTTGTCAAGGACCCCTGAGTATGAGTCCCAGGGACCTTCAAATACAGGACTCCATGTAAATCCCTGTATTCATGAGGGGAATTGAACCCGGATGTTCGGAATGATGAGCGAAAGCTTTAACCACTAGGCTACCCAACCTGGCACTCCTTTCACGAAGCAACCTTTACTAAGGTTAACCTTAACTCCCATTCTTTAACATCGCACTAAGGTTACCGTAGTGACTTACGATCACCTTAGTGACCTACGATCACCTTAGTGCTTTGTGAAAGGAGGCCCTGGACAATAAGTGCTTAAAGCAATGATTGGCAGGCTATGGTCAGTGGTGTAACCCTTAGGGATGTCACGATACATAAGTTTCATGAATCGATACGTATCATGACACCCATGTCACGATTCGATATGCATCACGATACCTGTATTCGATATGCATCACGATACCTGTATTCGATATGCATCACGATACCTGTATTCGATATGCATCACGATACCTGTATTCGATATGCATCACGATACCTGTATTCGATATGCATCACGATACCTGTATTCGATATGCATCACGATACCTGTATTCTCAGCATTATTGTGTAAATTTAGTTACACCTTGAACATTATTATTTCATATTTTATAATTGTCCATGAAAAGATCAACATTTTATATTCTCAGATATTAAAAAGTTCTATTTTCCCATTTTGTGCATGAAAAATAGTCATTTATAACTCTCATAACATAAACTACATGATACAATTGCAAAATGTAAACAATACATAAACACATTGCAACCGATACTTTCAAAACTAAATATCGATACAGTTTTGAATGTATTGATAATTGTATCGTCTTAGAAAAAGTATCGATGTATTGATGTATCATGGCATCCCTAGTAACCCTCGTAAACTGTGGCATTATGGGTCAGTTGGACAACAGTTCTGACGTCCTGACTTCTCCTTGGAACCACATACAGGTATTAGTGCAGTCACCTTGGACAAACCCATGTTCCCTTCACCAATGATTCAATGAAGAAAATCAGACATGTAGTGTCGCCATGGCTACAGCTGAATTGGTCTTAATGATTCAAACAGTCGTGGATTTTTGCAAAATGGGATTTACTTTTGTTTGAAAGCAACCTGTGGACTTAGTGAAAAAGTGAGGATGCGGACAGAAATAACTTCTTGATTCAAGGTTGCAGTCATTCAAGCTGGAAAATATTTGCATCCATGATTAGTATTTTACTGGCGAGGGTGCAGTATTTTACTGGCGAGGGTGCAGTATTTTGAACCTAGTAAAACCTTGTGTATATCTTATGCATGCAGAGAAGAATTATTTTCATGTACATTTTGGGAATTAACAGCTAGCCTCTATAAAATATGGGGGCGGTGGGGTAGCTTAGTGGTTAAAGCTTTTGTTCGTAATGCCGAGGAGCCAGGTTCGATTCCCCCCATGGGTACAATGTGTAAACCCATTTCTGGTGTCCTCCACTGTGATATTGATAGAACTCTGTTACAAGTGACATGAAATCCATACAAAAACAATGATCACTGTTGACCACAGTGGTTCATAGTCACTGGTAAGGAATGATAACGTATGTTACTGATACACATTGCCCTAGGCTCCTGACAGGGCGAACAGTGTCAGGCCCATGGGTACAACGTGTGAAGCCCATGTCTGGTGTTCCCCACCGTAATGTTGTTGGAATATTGCTAATAGCAGTGTAAAGCAGAACTCACTCTCTTAAAAATGTGGACTTTCTATTTTTCTAATTCCATTAATTACATGATCTTCATATTTCATGTCAAAAATGGATGCAATGAATATTATTATGCATGAGTTTAGATATGAATTATTACTATTCTGTGTCCATTTGTACATTAGAGTAAGTGAGTGAGTTTAATTTAGCTTTACACCGCTTTTAGCATTATTCCAGCAATATCACAGCAATGGACTTCACACAGGGTACTCGTGTGAGAAATCGAACCCAGGCCTTCGGGTAGACGAGTGAACGCTTTAACCGCTACGTTATCCCGCCGCCCCTCCTACATCAGAACACATTGACATCATCGTAATCAACCTGTAGCCTTATAAGTTGTTCACTGGTCTCGTGGGGGGACATGAGCTGATGTATCCTCGATGTTTGTTTATGTTCCCTTTGGACTCAGGGGCCATCAACCCATGGTTCTCTAGGGACCAGTGATCAAATGTACCATTGTTATATATGTTTTATTATGCCTGTGTGAGATGTTTGATAACATCCCATGTGATATGTTTGATAATGCCTATGTGATATATTTGAAACATTCCATGTGATGTGTTTGACATGTGCCTGTTTGATATGTTTAATAACATCCCATGTGATATATGTTTGACATGTGCCTGTCTGTGTTGCAGCCAATGGGGAAGACTCTGCAGGGTTTGAGGCAGGAATACGGGTGTACCAAGACGTAGATGTAGTGGTTACACAGAAGAACGGACAGTTGTTACTCAACTGTTCTGCCACAGCCACATCAGACTTTGGCCCTTTCCAATATAAGTGGCTAAAGGATGACAAACTTATAGAATTTCAAGAAGTCAACCCCAAGATAAAACTGCTTTCAAATGGGTCGCTATATTTCAAAAAGTTCAGGAAACGAAAACGGCGGACAGACGAAGGAGATTACACATGTATTGTCAAGAACAGCATTGGTAGTGTTATAGCCAACCACGTACATGTTCAAGTGGCAAGTAAGTACAACTTTGTATTCTTTTTCTTTAATCCTTTTTCATTGACTATCCACCTGTGAAGGTCCGGGTTAGAATATTGATCTTCAGTTACCCATGCTTGTCATAAGAGGTGACAAACAGGATCGGGTGGTTTGGCTCGCTGACTGGGTTGACACATGTCATCGGTTCCCATTTGCGCAGATCAGTGCTCATGCTGTTGATGACTGCATTGTCTGATCCAGACGTGATTATTTACAGACCGCCGCCATATAGCTGGAATGTTGCGGAGTGCGGCGTAAAACTAAACTCACTCACTCACTCATTTGATTGACTATCAGTTGTTTGTCGATTGCAATAGCTATAAGGCAATCTGCTATGTTTTCTAAATTATTTCCTACCGTATCGTGCATATTTTTTATATCCGTACATACACCGATACGGCCCTTATCTGAAGCCCTGCATACTTTCACATAGACTTACGACTGTCATAGCACAAAGATGTTCGAAACTCCCATACATTAACATTCACTTACGACTGTCGTGGCACTAAAATCTTCATAACTCCCATACTTTAACATTGACTTATGACTGTCGTAGCGCTACGATTGCTTTGAGGAACAGGGCCCTGATGGCTACAAACATCTAGTCACAGGAAGATTCAAACGCTGTCAACAATGAATTACGCAATACGATGGAGTGTGTGAAGCGATACTTGCCTGGGGCACATTCCATTTTTCTGATCTCAGTTTATTTCTGACTGCTGGTAATGAAAGCTCACGTGATTTGTAGTCATCTGATCCAAAATAATAATTTATTTCTGGTTTTCTGCGATGGTTCATTTTTATCCCTCCGGCTTGAAATGCTTGTTGAAACTTGCAATGCAGTTTTTTTTCTAGTGTTGAACTGATTTTTATTTTAGAGGGATTAGAAGGTAAAACTCCAAAGTGTGTCATTAGGTTGTGGAGGACAGTGACGAGGTGATATATACTGTATATATCATGTATATATCATGTATATATCATGTATGGGATTCTAGAATCTCAGATCCAGGTTTGAATTGGTCTTCAGTAACCCATGCTTGTCGTAAGGTAAGGGCGACTATCGGGATAGGGTGGTCAGACTTGGTTGACACATGCCATCGTATACTAATTGCGTTGATTGATGCTCATGTTGTTGATCACTAGATTGTCTGGTCCAGGCTTGGTTATTTGCAGACTGCTGCCATATGGCTGGAAAAATGCTAAGTGTGGCGTAAAACTAAACTCACTCACTCACTCATCCTCCCTCAACCCAGCCCTCGTTTAATATTATGTAATAGAAGTCATATGCCCCTACTAAAGGTTCCCTATACTTTAGGCTTTTCTCATGATTGTCGACTGTTAAATGTTTTCCAAAACGTGAGCTATGCATAATTCTGACCAGCCCAACTTTTGTCTCAATTCAAAAAGCACAGCAAAGTGATATTCAGTAACAAACCAAGAGATGTAACCTTATTCTGCACAATATGGAGGTTATGAATTAGTAAAATCCTAAGTAATATGTTATGGTAAAAACCTACTAATTTGTATCATACTAATTGGACTTATTAGTGTGACATTTTGTATGGCATTTTCTTATTTCAATAGTACTTTACAGTGCACAGCCAAGCGTAATGGTCATCATTCCCTGTGGGATATGGTATTTGGGAAAAAACATTTTATGGAGTATTGCTCAAAGTGAACGAACAGATCACAAACTTGTGAAATTTGTGGTAAAATGCACCTGAGTTTCAGGCATGTTTGGTGTATGCTGGGAATGTGATGAGACTATTGTGTGTACTTATGGTGGAAAATATGTAGCAATCAGCTAAATGCAAGATCTAAAGTGTACCCAACAATATACCTGAAAAGAATTTTAATGCCAAACTTGGTTAAAAGTGTATCTAAACCAACAGTAAATTATGACAATCCGGGCTGGAATTGGTCTTCAGTAACCCATGCATGTTGTAAGAGGCGACTAACGGGATCGGGTGGTCAGGCTAGCTGACTTGGTTGACACATGTCATCGTATCCCAATCTCGTAGATAGATGCTCATGATATTGATCACTAGATTGTCAGGTCCAGACCATTTATTTACAGGCCGCCGCCATATAGCTGGAAATTTGCAGAGTCCTGATCACAACTTAAAATAAAGGGACATTTCTACAAGTGTCCATTCATTCGTATTATTATTATCATTTGATAAGCAGATAATTCTGCGCATAAAATTTCACATCACTGGTCGTGTCATATTCCTGTAAACCGGTCAGCTGGTCATTCCTCTGTTCTGACTCATAACAGGTCATGTGACCTGTAGGCTCTGGATGTAACCCACATGGCATTGTGCCAAATCCCTAGTCCCATCAGATGGTCATCTGCCCTCCAGGATATAACTGTGTTATCGTCCAGCAGTACGGATGCGAGGTTATACAGTCAATTTATCCAACATTGTTTATTTCTAGTGGGATCTACCCAACACTAGTGTAGGGTTTAATAGTAATGGCCAGGAAATGTAGGAATATTCTTGTCTTAAACTTAAACAATGTGTTAACTGAGGTAATATTTCTCCAGGGTCCAATAAGATTGTAGGAATGAAACACATTTACACTGGACTTGTTTACTAGAGTGATATCCACTTTTTATAATGGCTTGTTTACTTGAGTGATATCCACTTTGTTAAACTACTTGTATACTTCAGTGATAAGCCCTTTGCTTCAGGACAGTTTTATTTGAGTGATATCGAGTAATACATGACATGTTTACTTAAGTGATATCCTGTTACACAGGACATGTTTAATTGAGTGATATCCAGTTACACAGGACATGTTTGCTTGAGTGATATGCAGTTGTACAGGACGTGTTTACTGAGTGATATCCAGTTGTACAGGACATGTTTACTTGAGTGATATCCAGTTACACAGGACATGTTTACTTGAGTGATATCCAGTTATACAGGACATGTTTGCTTGAGTGATATCCAGTTGTACAGGACCTGTTTACTGAGTGATATCCAGTTGTACAGGACCTGTTTACTTGAGTGATATCCAGTTAAACAGGACATGTTTACTTGAGTGATATCCAGTTATACAGGACATGTTTGCTTGAGTGATATCCAGTTGTACAGGACATGTTTGCTTGAGTGATATTCAGTTTTAAGGACATGTTTACTGAGTGATATCCAGTTATACAGGACATGTTTGCTTGAGTGATATCCAGTTGTACAGGACATGTTTACTGAGTGATATCCAGTTATACATGACATGTTTACTTGAGTGATATCCAGTTATACAGGACAGGTTTACTTGAGTGATCTCCAGTTATACAGGACATGTTTACTGAGTGATATCCAGTTATACAGGACGTGTTTACTTCAGTGATATTCAGTTACACAGGACGTGTTTACTTGAGTGATATCAACTATAACATAGTACCTGATTTCCAGCTGTTGCATTTCTGCATGAATATAAATGTCTGGCCATTTCATTAAATATAACACTTCTGTCATGTTTCACAGTATTTATCATCTGCAGTCGGCGAGTAGCTGCAATCTGTAGTAGATGCTAAGATACATATCAAACACATGCTCATGAATACCTTGGTAATACTCACCGATCATTTTGATCAAGTCCTGAACACAGATACTTGATAAAACGCAGAATGGTAGATTCAGTTATGTTTTCAGCTATTAGTTGTGTGCCAGCCTTGACCTTGTCAGTTACAGTTGTGTTATGATATGACCCAGCAGTTACAGTTTTGATAAAACCCATTAGTTGCAGGTGTGAGATTACAGATGTGTGATAGGACCCTTAATTGCAGGTGTGAGATATGATCCATTAGTTGCAGGTGTGTGATATGAGCCACTAGTTGCAGGTGTGTGATATGACCCATTAGTTGCAGGGGTGAGATATGAGCCGCTAGTTGCAGGTGTGAGATATGACCCACTAGTTGCAGGTGTGAGATATGAGCCACTAGTTGCAGGTGTGAGATATGAGCCACTAGTTGCAGGTGTGAGATATGAGCCACTAGTTGCAGGTGTGTGATATCATCCAGTAGTTGCAGGTGTGTGATATGAGCCACTAGTTGCAGGTGTGTGATATGAGCCACTAGTTGCAGGTGTGAGATTTGAGCCACTAGTTGTAAGTGTGAGATATGAGCCACTAGTTGCAGGTGTGTGATATGACCCACTAGTTGCAGGTGTGTGATATGAGCCACTAGTTGCAGGTGTGAGATATGAGCCACTAGTTGCAGGTGTGAGATATGAGCCACTATTTGCAGATGTGTGATATGAGCCACTAGTTGCAGGTGTGTGATATGAGCCACTAGTTGCAGGTGTGTGATATGACCCATTAGTTGCAGGTGTGTGATATGAGCCACTAGTTGCAGGTGTGTGATATGACCCACTAGTTGCAGGTGTGTGATATGACCCATTAGTTGTAGGTGTGTGATATGACCCATCAGTTGCAGGTGTGTGATATGACCCACTAGTTGCAGGTGTGTGATATGACCCATCAGTTGCAGGTGTGTGATATGACCTACTAGTTGCAGGTGTGTGATATGACCCATTAGTTGCAGGTGTGTGGTATGACCCATCAGTTACAGGTGTGTGATATGACCCACTAGTTGCAGGTGTGTGATATGACCCACTAGTTGCAGGTGTGTCATATGACCCATTAGTTGTAGGTGTGTGATATGACCCATCAGTTGCGGGTGTGTGATATGACCCACTAGTTGCAGATGTGTGATATGAGCCACTAGTTGCAGGTGTGTGATATGACCTATTAGTTGTAGGTGTATGATATGACCCATCAGTTGCAGGTATGTGATATGACCCACTAGTTGCAGGTGTGTGATATGACCCACTAGTTGCAGGTGTGTGATATGACCCATTAGTTGCAGGTGTGTGATTTAACACTACAGCTACTGGTGTGTTGTGATGTCACATGTTAAGTGCAGTTGTCTCATGGCACAAATTGCAGGTGTATGATGTAACTCACTAGTTACAGGTGTGTGATATAACCCACTAGTTATCAGTGTGTGATATAGCCTATTAGTTACAGGTATGTGATACAACTCACTAGTTATCAGTGTGTGATATAGCCTATTAGTTACAGGTGTGTGATATAACTCACTAGTTACCAGTGTGTGATATAGCCCATTAGTTACAGGTGTGTGAAATAACTCACTAGTTATCAGTGTGTGATATTTCCTATTATTTACAGGTATGTGATATAACTCACTAGTTACCAGTGTGTGATATTTCCTATTAGTTACAGGTGTGTGATATAACTCACTAGTTATCAGTGTGTGATATTTCCTATTATTTACAGGTATGTGATACAACTCACTAGTTATCAGTGTGTGATATAGCCTATTTGTTACAGGTGTGTGATATAGCCCAATGTTGAAGGTTAAGATTGACGTAACCCCCTAGCTGTAGGTGTAAATTATATATGTCTGTGTTCTCACTCATTTTTCACAACATATTTGCTTGACATTTTCGACAATTCATGGGCCTGTGCAATGTTTCTGGTCCATCAACCCTGAGAAGTCAGTATGCCCTTTGGCTGGAAACAGTTGCAATGTGTCATTACTGGTAGAGGGGCGGTGTGGTAGCCTAATGGTTAAAGCGTTGGCTCGTCACGCTGAAGATCAGGGTTCGAATCCCCACATGGGCAAAATGTGTGAAGCCCATTTCCGGTGTCCCCCGCCGTGATGTTGCTGGAATATTGCTAAAAGCGGCGTAAAACCAAACTCAGTCCGTCAGTCATTCCTGGTAGATACACGTTGCTAAAGATACTAACAAAACAACTTCTAGAACTATCGAAAAACTTCCTAATTCTGGTTATTATACATAAACTTGTTTGATCTGCAAATGCAAGTTTGTTTTCCCAGGGCGATTGAAGAACAGGTCATTGACACTCAGATTGCTTTCTCGGAAATGTTAAAATACCTCTGAGGTTAAGAAATTTTAATCCAGCAGAACCTTCTCATAACAAAATCAGGCAATATAGAACTGTGTGAAGGAAGTCCAGACCGAGCCCACTCATTCACTAATTTCATGAACACATGACCTTGAATGTACAAGCATTGATCCACGTGCACTAGCTGGATGAGATATGCCTATGTACACAAGCCGACAATATCATAGTCTAGTGAAGTTTATGATTATCAGCCAGCAACAATGGTTAAATCTATATGTATTGGCCAACAATATGGTTTTTAAATCTATACATATCTATTAACAATATAATATATATTATAACCATGCTATTTAGAACTAAAAACGAAATGTAATTTGATAAACATTTAAGTAGAGTCTGAAGTTAAGTTTACAAGGGTCAATTTATTTGGAGGTGTGTGCGATGCCGATGACCAACGAGGTTCTCTCTGTATATCATATATGAAATAATGGCTCAGATGGAATTATAGAGGGAAGAGTTGTATAAGAAAATATCACCAAGTTCTTCCAAGAATTCTGTTTTGTGAATCTGTGTTGGTGTCTAGAAATATCTGAGGACCATTTTGTTATATCATATTCTATAATGAAGGACTTTACCAGCAAAATGGACTGGGTGTAATGCCCAGACACCCTCAGGTAACAGTATATATAATATAATATAACAGTATATATAATATAATATATACTACATATGTTTGGTGAAATTGTTACAATGTACATCATTTATATGTGGAATGTATCTATATATTTCTATATCTTACTACCTACTGTGTTTATATTTGAAGTTTATGGAATATTGCCACTGTTCCTTCATGGAATGCTATGCAATAAATATCTTATCTTATCTAATGATAAAATCAATCTAAAAGTGATACGGTGAAATGCATATATGTAAGCTAATACCATTAGGAGTTACATGCATGTAACTAGTGTGCCTGTTTTCATTACCTGAGCTTGATATTTAAGGTATCGGATCATTTGAGACTGACTGTATTGTCATTTTGTTGCTGTTGGACAACTATCGACCAAGGAGTCCATGGTGCTGAGCCCACTATACCTGTTTTATGTGTGGATATTTGCCCTGTAAAGAAATGTAAGTCACACTGGACTGTTTGGATAGAGTGAAGTCATGGGATGATAATGACCGTATTTACCCAGCAGCTATTACAGTGTTCAACAATGAGTTACGGATGATGGCTTCAGAATGCTAGTGGTTAGATGGGATACAAGTTGTTTTTCCACCTTGGGTTATAGCAGGGCAGGTGACCACCTAAATGTCCCTGGCAATGTGCCAGCTGCCCACTGACAATGTACACTCCCATAATGCACTGGTGTAGTGGCTATTGAGGTCAACTTCATACCAGGGTGAGTGGTCAGTAGAGGCTGGCCAATCGGTGATCAGGACACTGCCTGAAGGTCACTGTGTGGTACTGCGCAGTTATGGCCAGGTCGGCCTCCCAAGCCACTAGCGGGCTATATGGGATTTAGGCCACAACCAGGCGATGCGAGATTTAGGACACAGAGTTGAATACACAAAGCTATAGTCCAGTCTATTGGTGTTAGTTGGAGCAGTACATTACCTCTGAAGCATTGGGCGTATTGTCATAAATATAATCAAAACTCAATATTAGTCTCATGATTCTGGGTTTGAATGGGGTTGGTAATAGCGAATGTTAACAGTAGCTGTAGAATGGCACAGAAGACTACCTATCAATATCAGGTAGCTTGTAGGAGTGGAAGGGAATATGATTTTATCATCCAAAACTGTGTTCCACTGGAGATATTGCTTGTGTGAGATCAAACAATATCTCTCTAGGAGATATTGTTTTCACAGTAGATCTTGTACAATGCCCTGACATCATCAATTACATGACTCGCAATGCTTATGATGTCACAATGCTATGACATCACTGCACTGCAAGTCTAATGGCAGCACTGTATTCAGAGATGTACATTTTTCATTGAAAACTAATGAAGAGTGATTTTTGATGATAAATAGAATCTGACCCTCGTGTCTTCTGATATCAGATATATCCACACTTGTTGATAAAAGTAAAAGTATCTTTGGCAAGCCTTGGATATTTGTAAACTCGTTTTGATACAACTGATATCACACGTGGGTGAGATTTTCTATATATTAAGACAAAGACTCATTTAAAGGTGTGTGGTATACAGTTATCCCATGACATGACACTATCAATTCATATCACAATACGTTTGGAAAATATCAGTATGTTACGTAGTTCAAAATAATTCATCAGGGGTGGAAATAACCCATTGCCCGACGCCCGAGTCCAGTGTTTTTTTCTGTCGGGCAAGCAAATTTGTATATCACACTGTACCGGTGTCCAGTTGATATTCCAATGTTAGTTATGTTGTTTATTTAAAAAATCAACAAGAAAACGGCCAGTATAGTGGAAAAATTATCAGGGCAAGTGATTTTACATGTGCCACTGTACCGGAGTACACTAGCAATTTTAAAGTTATTTCCACCCCTGTTCATGGGTTCATCTTCTTGCTAAAGTTTACGTGACAAGTCATAATGAAATTATGAAATTCAGCAATTAGCAAGTTGATTGTTGAAACTATTGTGACCAGCCTCCTGTATGGAATGTGTCTGTTATATGTTGTCACCTTAGCGGCGTACACGAAGATGGCAAATGACTAAAGTATTGGCATTGTGAGAGCTGATGCATGGGCATATTTTTTAGGGGTGGGTATTGCAGAGAATTTTCATATTGCGATATATTACGATGCGAAAGCATGTATTGCGATATGTATTGCAATATATTGCATGAAGTATTTTTAAACCCAAAACTACTTATAATCGAGTTATTTCTTGATTTATAGAGCAAAAACACAACAAAATCACTAGGTTTGATTAAGCTTTAATAACAACTTTTAATGATGATAAAATAAAAATGTGAATAATATTTGGCACAAATGAAACAAGGACATATCCGAACATTTCAGAGTGTTTTCCGAATGCAAGTCAAGATACCGGTTTTTGATCAGCGTATCGCAATATGCATCGTTTTCATGTCTGAACCAGTAAATACTGGTAAACCGGTTATATTGCGCAGCCCTAATATTTTTCATTACCTACCAGATGGAACAACAGTTCATGCGGTCCATGATTGACTTTCATGTCATTAAACAAGTTTAAATAATCAATATTGAAATAACATTGAACAATTTTAAATTAATTGACATGCCTTTCCACCATAATTACTGTATTAAAAAATCCCCTGACTGTGATAATGGCTGATGAGTGTTTGAGAAACCTCTAATACCATGATCAACTATAACACGAGGCTTTCTTGTGACGTTACATCGGTCAAACAGTGTTTGCTCTGTTGAAATGAAGCAGGACTATTACAACATACCTAACTGCCCACTGTCCTTCTATTCTAGAAGGGATGGGGGCTGTGGGGTAACCTAGTGGTTAAAGCTTTGCTCATCATGCCGAAGACCAGGGTTCAATTCCCCACATGGGCACAATGTACGAAGCCCTTTTCTGGTGTGATATTGCTGGAATATTGCTAAAAGCGACCTTTCTTCCTGAATTGAGCTGACACACTGTGATATACTTTGGATATTTCTGTTAAACCCAGCTTGCTCGCTCCCTCCCTCCTTCCGCGCCACTCCTCTCTCACTCCACTCCCTCACTCACCCACCCACCCAGATGGACATATGTCTGAAATGCAAGCACCATTACATCAAACACATTCAGCAAGTCCTACAGGCAGTGTTTTATAAGTGGAATATTGCCCTAGAATCTGTCAGTTACCAGAAAGGGGGAGAGAATATTTTCTAAGGGACAGAATTTTCTGTTCTCGTAGCAATGATTCCTGTGTAGACTTCAAGTCCGTATCGAGTTGCAGTTTCAGATAAACATCTTTGTAACCTAATCTAGTGTAGCACTAAAAACAATCACCAAGACCTGAGAATATTTTGACAAAGTGAAATGATTGATTATCTCATCACATTTCTTCTCGTCTTTGTGTGGACATTGTCTTCACCATCGGCACTTGATGATCGCTGTTGTAATTCAGTATGAAAAAATCCTGATTCTTTGTTAACCAGAATATGATAATTCCTGAAGCCGCATCCCAAATGACAACAATATGTCAGCCAGTATTTTTATTTAATCAAGTCAGGAAACAGGGGGCTGTATATTAGACTTAAATGTAAATCAGTAAAAAACGTGAGAAAACAGCCAGCAGCTATGTCCGAGGACTTCTGTAGCTACAGACTTGAAATATCTTAGATGAAGTAAATAAGGAAAACTTGTCTTCCGTCCACATTGCTATGGCTCATTAATATAAATGACTTGAGAATGAGGTCAAGAGATTCCAGGCATCTATTTGTTCAGTAGGCGGAGGGAAAATCAATAAAGTTCCTGTAGCAGATTGTTGTAGCAGAAGCAGTGACTTGTACTGCAGTGTTGTCCGCTACCGATAGATGGCTGCCCTGCCCGACTGCTGGATAACACTGTATATATATATATATATATATATATATATATATATAGATAGATAGATAGATAGATAGATAGGGATAACACTGTATTAACACTTACAGCTGAAGATAACACGGTATATACACCAACAGAAAGGGATAACACTATAGACACCTACAGCTGATAATAACACTGGTCACCCACAGCTGATAACACTGTGTATACACCTACAGCCAGGAATAACACTGTATATACACCATCAGCTGGAGATAAAAACACAGCTGATATATACACCTACTGGTCAAGGGATAACACTATACACCTACAGCTGATAATATACACCTCAGCTGGTCACCTACAGCTGGTAACACTATATACACCCTGTATAACACTATATACAGCCATGAATTAACACTGCATATACACCCTCAGCTGGAGATAAAACACTATATACACCCTCAGCTGGAGATAACAGTATATACACAACTTGCTGTGGTGATAACACTGTGTACACATGGACAGCAGGGATACAAATACTGTTATGTAGTACACCTATTGTCCATTTTATTGCTGTTAAGAGCTATGCTCTATTTCCGAGACTGCACTTGCATTATTCAGTCTAACGTTATGAATCATGAATAGCATGCAATCAAGTATTCCACACACACTGCAACAGTTATGTACATCATTCAGGTGATGGAGCTTTTGCACAGCTACTAGGTACTTTATAACTTTAAAGTAGGCTAGGAGCATGTTTAGTGTTCTATATTGTGTTATAATTTAAAAGTCACCGGGGTGGTCTTTCTTGTGTCCCAATAGTCACTATGGTGGTTTTCTGGTGTCCCAATAGTCACTATGGTGGTCTTTCTGGTGTCCCAATACAGTCACTATGGTGGTCGTCAAGGTGTCCCAATACAGTCACTTGGTGGTCGTCAAGGTGTCCCAATACAGTCACTATGGTGGTTGTCAAGGTGTCCCAATAGTCACTCTGGTGTCCCAATACAGTCACTCTGTTGTCCCAATAGTCACTCTGGTGTCCAGATACAATCAGTCTGGTGTCTTGATACAGTCACTGTGGTGTCCTGAAACAGTTACTATGGTTTCCCAATACAGTCACTATAGTGTCCCAATACAGTCACTCTGTTGTGCCAATACAGTCAGTTTAGTGTCCTAATAGTCACTCTAGTGTCCCAATACAGTCACTCTGGTGTCCCAATACAGTCACTCTGGTGTCCCAATACAGTCACTCTGGTGTCCCAATACAGTCACTCTGGTGTCCCAATACAGTCACTCTGGTGTCCCAATACAGTCACTCTGGTGTCCCAATACAGTCACTCTGGTGTCCCAATACAGTCACTTTGGTGGTGGTGAGGAGTCCAAATCCAGTTTTTCTGGAGGTCGTCTGGTGTCCCAATCAATTTCTCTGGAGGTGATCAGGTGTCCCAATCCAGTCCCTCTGGAGGTGATCAGGTGTCCCAATCCAGTCTCTCTGGAGGTGGTCAGGTGTCCTAATCCAGTCTCTCTGGAGGTGGTCAGGTGTCCCAATCCAGTTTCTCTGGAGGTGGTCAGGTGTCCCAATCCAGTCCCTCTGGAGGTGGTCAGGTGTCCTAATCCAGTCTCTGGAGGTGGTCAGGTGTCCCAATCAGTTTCTCTGGAGGTGGTCAGGTGTCCCAATCCAGTCCCTCTGGAGGTGGTCAGGTGTCCTAATCCAGTCTCTCTGGAGGTGATAAGGTGTCCTAATCCAGTCTCTCTGGAGGTGGTCAGGTGTCCCAATCCAGTTTCTCTGGAGGTGGTCAGGTGTCCCAATCCAGTCCCTCTGGAGGTGATCAGGTGTCCCAATCCAGTCCCTCTGGAGGTGGTCAGGTGTCCTAATCCAGTCTCTCTGGAGGTGGTCAGGTGTCCTAATCCAGTCTCTCTGGAGGTGGTCTGGTGTCCCAATCCAGTCTCTCTGGAGGTGGTCAGGTGTCCCAATCCAGTCCCTCTGGAGGTGGTCAGGTGTCCCAATCCAGTCCCTCTGGAGGTGGTCAGGTGTCCTAATCCAGTCTCTCTGGAGGTGGTCAGGTGTCCTAATCCAGTCTCTCTGGAGGTGGAGGTGTCCCAATCCAGTCTCTGGGTGTTGTCAGGTGTCCTAAACCAGTCCCTCTGGAGGTGGTCAGGTGTCCCAATCCAGTCCCTCTGGAGGTGGTCAGGTGTCCCAAGCCAGTCTCTCTGGAGGTGGTAAGGTGTCCTAATCCAGTTTCTCTGGAGATGGTCAGGTGTCCCAAGCCAGTCCCTCTGGAGGTGGTGAGGTGTCCCAATCCAGTTTCTCTGGAGGTGGTCAGGTGTCCCAAGCCAGTCCCTCTGGAGGTGGTCAGGTGTCCAAGCCAGTCCCCTGGAGGTGGTCAGGTGTCCCAAGCCAGTCCCCCTGGAGGTGGTCAGGTGTCCGAAGCCAGTCCCCCTGGAGGTGGTATTATGGATCAGCAGGCAGTCGAGTAACTCTAGATGTCTCCACAATACAATCTCACAATACCTGTTTTAGCGTCATGCCCTCCTCCCGCATGGAGGTGACAGGTTGTGAGATACCATATGTTTGCAGCACAATCCTCTCTGTGGGGGGGGATGCTGTATTATGGAGAAAAATATTTCCAGTATAATGCGAAAACAAAAATCTTCACTTCAGCGAATTCAGGTAACATCCAACACGTATTAACAAACTTGGTCAATAAACATTTGGAAGTTGAGATAGAACATCGCCAGTACAGCGATTGGTCAGGTTTACTGTTGAGATTGTTACGATGTATTGTTAAGATGCAGAGGCTGCTTGTGAGCCGGTAGTAGCAATCTGTTACGCAGGTCATTTCTGTCCAGTCTGCAGGTGATTCAGTTACAACAAAATAATAGAACAAATATAGTCGGGGAAAATATTGTAAACTATCGATTTTATAGGTCCATCTGATTATGGTAGTCACATCCAAGTCACCCAAGGCAGCTGTGCTAGTGATCGGGATAATTTGTTGACCTGTTATACTCTAACAGTGGCGTATGTTACTTATATACTGTATTTCCTCTAATAAGCACCGGTCTTCTAATAAGTGCCGGGGGTAAAGCAGTTCACTAACACTTACGGTAATTACACTCAGTCAGTGCAAAAGCACCGGGCCCCTAATAAGCACCGGGACTCGAAGTCGGTTGTAAAAAACAACGTCCAGGTGCTTATTAGAGGAAATACGGTATATAACAAATATATGTCGCTTGATGTCATGTCAATTGAGACATATCAAAATTTTATTGTTCTCAGGTGATTGTGTTTTATGTATTTATAAATCTATGTAGATAAAAAGTATAAACTGCTTAACGCCAAATATATGTTTAAAGCTTTTGTTGGATAAGAGTTATTCAGTAGTCATTATGGTTGTCTGCAACGGCTATACTAGTGTTGGGTATTGGTTAAAACCTCATAATTGGTGATTGGTTCATTGCAACTGATCAATCATCGAAAATAATTAGTTAGCGTCATTTATGAAATTTTCCTGTTTGCACAAAAACATAAAGAAAAAAACATGTAGTTCTTTGATTATTTTTTTTCGCAAATTGCACATCTTTAAAGGATGACTAGTATGTCAGGAACTCTTGGGGTCATTAAGATAAATTCAATCATGACTTGGACCGAGCTTGTAGTGCTCATGAAATGTAACAGACAAAACCAACCTTGTGAAAAATATTGTGAATGCAAACAAGTGTTCCAGATTGATTGTGTTCGATTATGAGAAAACATGATCGATTGCTTGGTCATTTAGTCACTGCGACCAATCTTTGATTATTTCAATTAATTGGACCACCACTAGAATATACATATGTGATGATGAGCTATTGTATGAATGAATGTAAGTCCATATATACAATGAATACTTTTGATAGCCAGACAGGGAAATTACATGGTAGAATTGCATATTTACTTTGATTTTGTTGGAATTTATGCCCAGTGTTGAATGCTCAAGGTAATGGCTCAGCATAGGCACCAAACATGAAAACTAGTTGTCATTTATTTGATGCGCACCCTCCTCCACACAGCTGAGTTGGATTTGATTAAAATCAGCCTTATATAAAGGAAAATACAGTAACTGGAATACTGCTGAAGGTGGCCTGTTCAATTTTCAATTTCCAATTTGAGTATTCTTGTTATTTTGCAAATTTAATTGACTTAAATATGATTTCAGCATCAGGGACAGGTCTGTTATTATAGGGTAGAGTTGTTCACACGTCTGTATCACCGTTTGCTGCGTCACCCATTAACAGACCAAAACCTCCATCCCCACCCTACCCTTGATGTGAAATCTTAAAGCCAACCCCTCTTCTCACCCACACACACAAACTCACCTCTAATACCCCAGTATGAAAAATTCAAAACAAACACTAAGTAAGTAAAATAACAATGCATAGGAAACATGCACATCCTAATCTCAATGGCTCCCTTCCCCTCAAAACAATTAACAGTCTCTACATAATGTTACAATATATAAACATAAATACTGCTGTGTCATTACAGTATTTATCTCACACCCAACCCATAGCAACTTCATTCTTCTTGATTCAGCCGACCCCTTTCATGGTCAGCTGTGGTATAAGTGGGTTATGTCCCAGCCATTATAATATTTTCTCTACCACCCATCCATCAACAACACTCTCCATCTTGATTCCACTTACTCCCTGGTCAGTTGTGATATAAGTGGGTTATGTCTCAGTGATTATAGTGTTTTATCACCCTCCCAACATCTTCCATTTCCAATAGCCCTTGATTCTTCTTGTCAGTGTTGGTACACAACAAACTGTTATGTCCCAGTCAGTCAGTATATGTTTTATAGCCCCCCCTGCTGACAGCTTCATCCCACATCCCCGTCCTACCAACTGACTGACTGTGGAAGCTGATCTCGGCCTGCTCGCTGCCCGCCCTATTTTGGACTTCAGTAACCCATCGTGACCTATTTTTTTCTGGTACTGAGAACAAAGACAGCTTCTCTACTGCAGCAGGCGGAAAGTAGTGCTGGGGTCACATGACCAGGTGGCCAGCCAATAAGGGGCTGATTCTGCCCACTAGATCAATGAGAAAACAGTGATCATGATGTTATGCTGATGCTGCTGCTGCTGCCGCTGCGGTGGGCAGTTGGGAGGAGGGAGCAAACGAGGGGGAGATGTAGGAATCTTGCTCTACACAGGGACTATTTCTTTCTCCCCTCTACTGACCCCTGAGTTGTGTGGAGCTCAAACTGGCCAGTGCTTGATGCCTGGTCCAGCTCACTGTAACACTTGTATGTTAACACACCGTATCCCACCTTTAACCGTGTAGTAAATACTTATATACTGGCAGCCTACTGATCCACTGGCCTGGGATGACATAGTTTCAGCAATGTTTCATACCAACAGTCTTAAACAGACTGACATCTGTGCTTGACTTGTTTGTAAGCTGTTCTCTCACTGATACAGTCAGTCATATGTTTTGGTTGTTACCAGTCAAAGAGTGGTTTAAAATGGGTCACCTAATTTCTTCTGATTTATGCTGATAAGAAGGTAATGCTAGCAATCCTAATGTGAAAATGTAAAGATTACATGCAGAAGAAATAAGAGATGTGTGTAGGAGAAGAAAGGGGGTTGTTTGTAGTGTTGGGAATCGGGAACCAAATCCACTATCGATTATCGGAGGACTTGTGGTGAACAATTATCGATTATAATTGAAATATGTACATTTTTCATGCAATCACCAACTTTAAGTGTTTTTTCCCAGTTTTTTCTAATTAGCAATATATTTTTGTATCTAAATTTTAAAGTGCAGTAATGTTACTTTCTACATACAAATTATTCTGTTTATTTATACAACAAATATTTGTCAGTATGTCTCATTACGTTCACAATAGATATAAACTTTATTCATAGACAGGTTACAGTGATATTTACCGTTGTGATGAATACGAAACTATGAACACAATGCACATAACTTTACGCTGTTGAGCGCATGTTTGTTCGTAAATATTCATCAAATTTAATGGTTAGTTTACTTCAATCAAGTGTGTTATACTAAAACAACAAAATTCTGATTAATCGAAAATATTTTTTTTACAATAGATAATTATTTTTAACCTTTCTTTTGATCCAATTCCGATTATTTTCGATCATCAGAACAGCCCCTGTGGTAGAGTAATTTCTCTCAATCTTTGCTTCAAGACAGGATGTATTTTTTTGTCTCCTACAGTAGGATCTGTACAGTTTGTTCTTCGCAACAGAATTTTTTATGCAGCATTGTTGGTGCTCATTTATGTCGTTGGCCTAAAATCTGACAAACCTGGGTTTTTTATTTGCAAAGTTATTTTTTAAACTTTAATATTTTGCTACATTTGTTACTTTATGTGTGAAACATGACAATAAGATGCTTTTACCTGTAGATTGGGTCTTTGTACCCTACTGAAAACATGTGAATCCCAATGACTAGTGTTGGGACTCAGTAACCAAATTCACTATCGATTATCGGAGGACTTGTGGTGATGATTATCAATAATAATCAAAATATATACATTTTTAATGTAATCATCAATTTAAAGGGTTTTTCCCCAGGATTTTTCTAATGAGTGATTTTTATAGCTAATACTGTCGTGCATTGAAATGCATGCATGCAGAGACACTGGAATTGTAATTAAACAATAAAAGTGGTTAAAATTATACAAACACACGTAGCTTTAGGCTGTTGAGCGCATGTTGATTTGTGAATACCCATCAATTTTAATGTTAGTTTACTTCATTCAAGTGTGTTATACTAAAACAACAAAATTCTGATTTATCAAAAATGTTTTTTACAACTGATAATTATTTTAAATCTTTCTTTCAATCGATTTTCGATAATTTTTTATCATCGGAACAGAACTACCATTGATATGAATGGAAAAACCTCTGTTGTATTGACATGCTTGGTATGCTTGCCGTCCTAGTATCCAGCCTCTGAAATAGAAGTATTTTCTTTCTCTGTACCTTTTGTGTTATAATATTTCCCCTGAACTGTCGTTCTACCTCTGTGTCTCTATCTGATGGACCCGTGAAGATCCGGGGTAGAATAGGTCTTCAGCAACCCATTCTTGTCATAAAAGGCGACTGCTTGTCGTAAAAGGCGACTAACGGGATCGGGTGGTCAGGCTCGCTGACTTGGTTGACACATGTCATCGGTTCCCAATTGCGCAGATCGATGCTCATGCTGTTGATCACTGGATTGTCTGGTCCAGACTCGATTATTTACAGACCGCGCCATATAGCTGGAATATTGCTGAGTGCGGCGTAAAACTCAACTCACTCACTCACTCACTCTACTATCTATATGATGGTTGCTTTGATTAAATTTGGTATGGTAAATGTTTGGACTGCACGGTGTTACCAGTATATCGCAATATGCTTTTCAAATGATATGCATTGCAATACTTTTTTCTGAGAACTGGTATATTGGTTAAAGAACATATATTAAGTTTTTGTGATTATTTCTTTGGCGGGGTAGCTTAGTGGTTAAAGCGTTTGCTTGTCACGTTGAAGACCCAGGTTTGTTTGTACATATTGGTACAATGTTTGAAACCTATATCTATGTCACCTGCTGTGATATTGCTGGAATACTGCAGAAAGCAGCGTAAAACCCAACTCACTCACTCGTTCACTCTCACTGTTAATGTACATAATGAGCAGCCTTCAGTAACCCATTCTTTTCGTAAGAAGCGACTAGCGGGATGCAATATAAGTGCAGTAATCTTGAATTTGAAGTGTAACCCCAGTCTCCTTCAAAGCAGATTAGTTGGTACACAGTTTAAAATTTGTTGAATTTTTAAAATTTTACACATTCGACAGAACATTTCCAACTCTAGATTTTCAACAATCTCCTGCAGTCATGTTATGTTAATTTCATGAAAATTAAATGCTCTCTGCAAGGAAATCTACTGATTTAGTCATCATTACAGAGCAGCACAGCAGGAGTCCGTGTTGTCTTCAAGCCACTCACGACTTGTGGCATACCATTGACAAGACTGACTGACTGAGTTTGGTTTTATGCCGCTTTTAGCAATATTCCAGCAACATCACGGCGGGGGACACCAGAAATGGGCTTCACACATTGTACCCATGTGGGGATTCGAACCCGGGTCTTCGGCGTGATGAGCCAACGCTTCAACCACTAGGCTACCCCACCGCCCCCCATTGACAACAACCTACAAGGAGGACATGTTTTATATTTTTCTTTGCAAGCCGTGTTTCGGGGACATTACACATGCGAAACTGGAGTTGCCCACATAGGTTTACAATATGACTGAAATTTAACATAGGTTTACAATATGATTGAAATTTAGAAATCCATCTCCCTGAACTGCATTACTTTCCCTAATGCCCTAGCTGCAATGATAAAACAATAAATGAAGCAAGTCTAGATTTCCTCAGATTCTGTATATTCCATCTCACTGGTGCTCCTTTTCAATTAAAATAGGATTATTTGTTTTATCAAAAATTATAATCAGTTTTGGGAAATGAGAACCGTGACAGGTGGCAGATGACAGAGCTTACTTGAAGAAAATAAGACAAACATTTAATCCCTTCATGAAATTATCTTATTTAAATTTTTATATCTACAAAGTGTAACTGCAATATAGCTGGGAAATTTCTCAGTGAAGCATTATATACAAAAAGAAGAGATAAGTCTGGAATCTGGGTGACCCGTTTGGATCCTTTTTGTTTTTAGAAAAAAAATCTCTTTAAAGTTTAATGAGGTAGAATTGAAAATTACATGTAGTGTTACAGAAATCAAATGTATCAATAAAAATAGCATTTGGTAAATTATGAGAAGCAAAATCCTGAGGTCGTGAATACCCAGTCAGCTGTCACAGTTTGCTGTGCAGAGTTGCTTCCCTTGGACATGTCAGGAACCGGTGGATTTCTGGTTTAAAAGACTATTTGCAACGATCATGTTTCTAGGTCAGTACCAGTGCTCATGGGTTTCATGAAGGTGGGAAACATCTGGAACTTAATCAGCGTTACTTTGTGCTTTTCTCGTAAATTAAGTTGACACACGGTCATATTAAAACTGACATTAAACCATGGCTCCTTTGTTTCAGACCGGGGTTTAACTGACCGCCAAACCAGTTAAACCCCGGGTCCCGTGTTTAACCGTTGAAATACTGAGTTAAATCTATCGGCGCTACACGCCTAGGGGGTTTAACTCAGCATTTCAACGGTTAAACAAGGGCCCTGATGGTGTAACCTGTACTTAAACCCTGCTCGCTCGCTCACTCACTCACTCACTCAATGACAATATAGTATGTGAGACACTTATGCATCATAGTTTGACAACTGATTATTCAAAAGTTATTCACAAACAGATTACAAGATTATTAACTTTACTAAAAAACCAAAACCCAAAATGTGGTGTGAATATAGAATAATTTCTGTCGTTGATCAATAATCTCGCTTCTCTTTTACAAAAATGATGTTTCCTAAGGCCAACTAAAAAAATGTTGTGGTTCCGATTACACCTCTTTAAAATTTAGGGTAGGTAGGTGGGAGTTTCTTTTTACATTTGTTTTTAGGAGTGAAGTACAAACTAAGAACACATTTATCAATGTGTAATTGTTTATTCAATCAAGTTTGCAGCCATCATGTCAACTTTCTCAATCAGAATTACCAATGTCCGTCGGTGTCAGGAAAAAACAATGGAATCCGAAAGCATATCTTATTCATAACGCCTTAAAAAAATAGGGTCGGCACCAGAATTCAAGGGTCGGTCGGGTAATCAGAACCACAACATTTTTTTATAGGCCTAAGAGTTGTTTTGGCAAGAGAGTTGTAAGGAAAAGTAATGTGTTACTTAATGGCGTCCATGACTGCAACACATACTGTAATATGTATATATGCTCTGCAGCTATTATAACTGTTTATAACATAGATGCAGTCATTCATGTATATTCAATAGCCCTGTGCTTGCTGAACCATGTTAATCACATTCAATCTACAGTAATGGATGGCTGAATGATTAGTAACCGGAAATATCGCTGATCGAAAAAAATATTAATGATTATTGTTAAAATTGTGTTTTCGATAATATTACACATAAAGTGTTGTTATGAAATAGAGTTTTGGTTAGCACACACAGCGTACAAAGGTACGTCTTTTGTCAGAGGCTTTTCCTGAATTATGTTCAGGATGATGTTTTTGTAAGTAATCCATGTTACCGCTCAGCAGTTATGTGAAACATTTTTATTTCTTTGAGGGCGGTGGGGTAGTCTAGCAGTTAAAGCGTTCGCTCGTCACGCCCAAGACCCGGGTTCGAATCCCCACATGGGTACAATGTGTGAAGCCCATTTCTGGTGTCCCTCGCCGTGATATTGCTGGAATATTGCTAAAAGCGGCGTAAAACCAAACTCAGTCAGTCAGGTTTGAGATTTTGCAAAGACATTTTGCTCAAAAATACTTTTCCAATATTTATCGATAATTTATCGATATTCGGTTAATGATTTTTTATCTTCTATGATCTGCTGCGATAGCCAGCCCTATCTACAGTACAATGTTAAGACTAGATGATCAAATTTGAAAATATTAAATAGCATCAAGTATATATATATTTTTTTACCGTACCAGTGCTCTTAAACTTCCAAGATGTGACTCTGGGATGGTATGGTTCGATATACTGTTCAAGGCAGTGTCCAACTTACTCACTCACTCACCAATTCATTCCCTTTTCTCTCTCTGTTTTCTCTCCCCTTGATTCCCCACATGGGTACATTGTGTGAAGCTCATTTCTGGTGTCCCCTGCTGTGATATTGCCAGGATATTGCTAAAAGTGGCGTAAAACTAAACTCCCTCACTCACTCTTTCTTCCTCACTGACTTGATCACTCGCTAGCAGGGTCCGGAGTTTTTCAAGCAAGGCTCCAACGTGACAAAGCACCCCAGAGGCACCCCTCAATAACGAAGCAGCTAGGACGATAGTCACCTTCGCGAAGGAAGTCACGGACCACCTTGACGTAAGGACCTAGATGTACAGCTCAAGGCTCTCGCTGGGCGAAAGGACCTAGATGTACAGCCTTCGCCAAGGCGGAAAGAACCTAGATGTACAGCCTTCAGCGAAGGACTTCGCTAAGGCAGGATAGGATCATCACCTTTTGGCGTTTCATCCCCTAGATGTGGTCGACTATCAGATATCACGGAAGCCTTTAAGGTCATATCGCCGCCTCGACCGACGCAGAGGAAGTTTCTCAAGGCATGCTAAGGACAAAAACACTCACTCACTCACTCTCAGATAAGATATTACAATGTTAATTTCAGTGTGGCTGCAGGGGTGGTGGGGTAGCCTAGTGGCTAAAGCGTTCGCTCATCACGTCGAAGACCCGGGTTTGATTCCCCATATGGGTATAATGTGTGAAGCCCATTTCTGGTATCCCCCATACCGTGATATTGCCAGAATATTGCTAAAATCGGCGTAAAAACATATTCACTCTGTGTGTCAGCATACTACTACCTGCGTATTGAGGACTTTAAGGTGACTGACTGTAGTGAACCTGGCAGAATAATGGCAGAACAATACAGTCTTGTAAAAACATTTGACCCAACCAGCATTTTAAGCTAGTAAAACACTGCTGTCGCTATTGTAGCAGGGTGTGGAGTCATCCCACAGATGACAGATTACCTTATCAGCTCGTTGACAGGCTTAACCTCTTTGGTCATGTGTACAAGGTGTCCAGCTTCGGATCAGAAGGTCCATGGTTCGAATCCCAGCATGGGACTCAAGTTTCCTAGCCCTACGTGTTGCAGCACATTGGGGTGTATTTGTAGATATCTCAAGCTGTACACAGGTTGCAAACAGTTTTAGGAAAATAGTTTCAGGAATATTGCATTGTTCTCTGGTAGGTTTCTGCTGATTAAGTTTACACAAACTATTTCTACTAATTCAATTTCTGTGATTATGTGGGACCCAGCTGATGCTGACTGTTCAGCTGTTTGACAAGATTCATTTGACTAAAAACATTACTATGCTGGTCGGGCTGCCACAAGCAGCTCCTCCAGGCCAACAGAATGTTGCACCAGACGCGTGCGTCAGACCAGTAGATGTCACAGACTGTTTTAGGGGCGATGGAGTGGCCTAGTGGTTGAAGCATTTGCTCGTCACGCCGAAGACCCGGATCCGATTGTCTACATCGGTACAATGTGTGGAGCCCACTAGGGGTGTCTCCTGCCGCGATATTTCTGGAAGATTACTAAAATCGTTGTAAAACTAAACTCACTCGCAGACTGTTTATATTTGACAGTTAGAGATGTTTCGGTGGTATCAGTAGCCATTCGCCGCAGAGCTCCTTCTACCTGTAATTTTGGCGCTGTATAAATTAATTATTATTAGATGGCCAACTAGAAATGATACATAAATTGTAGTTTGCATTTGGTAAGGCAACTCAAACGGTATTACATTCCATTTGAAAAATCTTTGACAGGATAAATTTGTATAGGGCCTCGTGAGGCCCTACTTCTGGTACTAAGCTGGTTCTCGGCTCCCTTTGAGCGCGCCAACTTGCGATATGTGAGACAGGCCCCCGCTTACTTCCGGTATCAGATTTCCCGTGACAAGTGAAAATTCAAGAACCAGTTTTGGTTCCTAATTGCGTGACCGACTTTACAAGACTCGGACCAAGTGTACGTTGTTTTTCACAGTTCTTGTGAAGTGCCGCTTGATAACCGCTGTTTGGGGATGTTCTTGTTAGCCCTTGTTTAAATGTATTTGGCAGCCCAGGGATGTTCTTGATAGCTGTTGTTTAGGGCATGTTCTTGTCAGCCCATGTTTAGATGTACTTGACAGTCCAGAGGTATTCTTGATAGCTGCTGTTTTGGTGATGACCTTGTCAGCCCTTGTTTAGATGGACTTGACAGTCCAGGGATGTTCTTGATAGCCACTGTTTTGGGGATGTTCTTGATAGCCGATGGTCAGGAGCTATTCTTGTCAGCCCTTGTTTAGATGTTCTTGTCAACCTTTCATTAGGTGTTCTTGTCAGCCCTTGTTTAGATGATCTTGTCAGCCCGTTTAAGAGATGTTCTTGTCAGCCCTGGTGTTCTTGTCAGCCCTTGTTTAAATGTTCTTGTCAGCCCCTTTAGGAGATGTTCTTGTCAGCCCATTTAGATGTTTATGGCAGCCTTCTTTTAGATGTTCTTGTCAGCCCTTGTTTAGATGTTCTTGTCAGCCCTTGTTTAAATGTTCTTGTCAGCCCATTTAGGAGATGTTCTTGTCAGCCCTGGTGTTCTTGTCAGCCCCTGTTTAGATGTTCTTGTCAGCCCTTGTTTAAATGTTCTTGTCAGCTCGTTTAGGATATGTTCTTGTTAGCCCTTGTTTAGATGTTTTTCTCAGCCCATTCAGGAGAAAAGAATCAATATGCCTCCCTGGACACAGCACCAACCCAGATACTGAGACACCTGGTGCCGCCTCTGAGCGTACAACATCCTTCAGATACAGGATACAGTCCTGTGTTATTTATTGCGATGCAGGAATACTACAGAGCGAAAACATCAACAGTATTTTTTTGTTACGTTTAGCTTGAAAATCAATAGCAGGGTGTATAAGACAGGGTTTTGCTGGCCATGGTGTGCTGTATTAGAAGCTGTTTGCAAGATGAGGAAGTGCTATGTTTGGATTCGCTGCCTACGTGGGCTATATATAGATGGAATATTGATCGCAGACAGGCCGAGTTACTCAAACATACGATCAGAGGTGCACGTGATCACTGAGTTTGGTCACATGATCTCAGAAGTGCACATGTGATCAGTTTTCATCATGATGGTAGTGCATGTGATTATAACTGTAGATATGTAAACAGTATAGATGGTAGTGTGTTGGGTAATCATCTTGCACAGAATAGCATATGTATTATATTGAAACCCTTCCATGTTGTTGTACTGTAAATAACTCCATCACAGCATTGTTAGCCTTCTTCTAGGACAGTGTTGGTTGGTGGGCGTCACAACTCTCCGGTCCACCCACTCTCAACTTGGAGAATGTTGGTTGGTGGGCGTCACAACTCTCCGGTCCACCCACTCTCCAGGAGAATGTTGGCTGGTGGATGTCACAACACTAGGTCCACCCACTTCCACTAAGAGAATGTTGGTTGGATGGTGTCACAACACTCAGGTCCACCCACCTCCACTAGAGAATGTTGGTTGGTCCACCCACTCTCCACTAGGAGAATGTTGGTTGGTGGGTGTCACAACACTCAGGTCCACCCACTCACAACACTCAGGTCCACCCTCCACTAGGAGAATGTTGGTTGGTGGGTGTCACAACACTCCAGGTCACACCCACTCTCCACTAGGAGAATGTTGGTTGGTGGGTGTCACAACACTCAGGTCCACACCCAGGTCCACCCTCTCCACTAGGAGAATGTTGGTTGGTGGGTGTCACAACACTCAGGTCCACCCACTCTCCACTAGGAGAATGTTGGTTGGTGGGTGTCACAACACTCAGGTCCACCCACTCTCCACTAGGAGAATGTTGGTTGGTGGGTGTCACAACACTCAGGTCCACCCACTCTCCACTGGGAGAATGTTGGTTGGTGGTGTGTCACACCCACTCCACTGGTTGGTGGGGTCCACCCACTCTCCACTAGGAGAATGTTGGTTGGTGGGTGTCACAACACTCAGGTCCACCCACTCTCCACTAGGAGAATGTTGGTTGGTGGGTGTCACAACACTCAGGTCCACCCACTCTCCACTAGGAGAATGTTGGTTGGTGGGTGTCACAACACTCAGGTGTCACAACACTCAGGTCCACCCACTCTCCACTGGGAGAATGTTGGCTGGGGGGTGTGTCACAACTCTCAGGTCCACCCACTCTCTACTAGGAGAATGTTGGCTGGTGGGTATCACAACACTCAGGTCCACCCACTCTCCACTAGGAGAATGTTGGTTGGTGGGTGTCACAACACTCAGGTCCACCCACTCTCCACTAGGACAATGTTGGCTGGTGGGTGTCACAACTCTCAGGTCCACCCACCCTCCACTAGGACAATGTTGGTTAGCGTGTTCCAGTTCCTGCGGCTCCTTGCGATGGCCAGAATCAATGAAGTATTGATTCATTTAGGGGCCATGTTTCACAGTTCTCCGTTGTGGACATTTCACAATTTGGTGATTTCTCCAGGAACTGATACTCCTAAACACATCGGGCGGCTGTGGTCTTGACCTAGTGCACATGCACTTCGTGTCAACACTCTCCACAATACACTAGGGCATGATGAGCTATAAATGAAAGACGACTCATGCAAAGCTTATTGGAAAGGTTCAAGGCAGAGTTGGTTCTTGAAAGGTGCTAAGCTTAACAGCCCAGTCTTGAAAAGCACTCGGGTTTTGAAAGGTCTTTATGATACAGTTGAACCAGGACTCCAAGAATGTTAGCTGAAAATAGAACTATTTCACCTGGGGAATACGACTTGTGTATAGGCTGTGTATTGGTCAATATTTGTATTGCAATATATTGCGATACTCGTATTCTTATTGCAATATATTAGGAGCTAAATTGTTTGGTTGGTTTGATGTTTAATGTCGCACTCAGCAATATTCCTGCTATAATTAATCGAGTCTTGACAAGACAATCCAGTGATCAACATCATCAGCAGTGTTCAAGGCATTGGGGATGCAATGTCGTGTCCACCAAGTCAACGATTTCTACCACCTGATCCTGTTACTGGCCTCGTACGGCAAGCATGGGTTACAGAAGACCAATTCTAACCTGTATCTTTATGGGTCAGCTAAATTGTTTGACAATAAGTGGCTCTGATTGTACATGCAAATCCTATTTTCCACATACTAAGACCTGAAAAAGAAATAACATGGTTCTCATAACATACATCTAGAATATAGGTTAGATACTTTCCTTTTTATACTACTCATAGCATACAAAGAAAGCCATTTTGACAATTAATTGAAGGAATCTGAAGTGAATGAAAGTCAGTTCTCGGAAAATATATGTATTGTTTGAAAATCTTTGGTGATGTATAACTCACCTGATATTCCTGATATTGTGCTTGTCATGTAATACAGGTTTTGTTCAACATTGTAACTATATTGGTGATATTTATGGGTTATAAATGATATCTTAGCCAGGGGTTGAAAATACTATTGCCCGATGCCTGTGTTGAGTGGAATTCTCTGGTCAGTCAAGTAAATGTCCACATTAAACTTGACCATGGTACAGCAGTGCCAAACTACTGAAATGTTATGATATTGTATTTTGATGATGAAATAGAAATGCAATTTCTACCAACTCAAATAGTTAATTGTGGTCAAGTGAAATTAATATTTGGTCAAGTGGATTTTGAAAGTTTACTGGACCTGTGTCCAGTGGAGTTTTGAAACACTATTCAACCCCTGTTAACCCCTGTTAACCCCTGTCTGCTTGAAAATCCCCACAGAAGTGTTTTCATGAAGTCAAAGTTTGGTATCTGTTACCAAAACAATATAGTTTTACCTTATTTGGGAGACCATGTCATTACAAAGCTAGAGGAGCTGATATCAGTGATAAACATCAATTGACCAGGCATATAAGCCCTGCTGAGGATGTAATAAGCTCTGGTTATTACATCCCTGTGATATGACTTTATGTTGGTTTAATCAAACATGCAAAATAGCTCATTTTTCCCATTGCTAGGTATGTGATAACACAAATAACACTAGCTTGACAGACAGATGGAATGACAGACAGACTGACAGACAGAATGACAATTAACGCCTCACCTTATTCTATTTGTATGTGATATACCATCCCAAATTGTAGTGTTGCTGCTTTACGTATCCATTCATCAACATTGGTTATATATTTGGTCTTTTCTCCTCTCATTGCAGATGTTGCAAAAAACTTTACACGCGAGCCACTTTCTCAGGAAGCTTTTGTAGGCGGCACTGCCCGATTTGAATGCCAGATTGACGCTTTCCCTGCCCCAATCTTCAAATGGGAGAAAGCTCGCACAGATCTACCTCAAGATAGTGACAAGTAAGTGTCTTGTAAGCCCTGGTGTTCTTAGCTGTGATTACCAAATACCATATTGTAGGGCTCCGCAATACAACCGGTATTTACGGTATTTACTGGTTCAGACATCAAAACGATACGTATTGCGATACACTGATCAAAAACCGGTATTTTGACGTGCAATCGGAAAACTTTGTAACACTCGGATATCTTTGGATATTTCCTTGTTTCATATATGCCAAATATTTTATTTTAATTTTTAATTTTTATTTTTATTTTGTCATGATTAAAAGTTTTTATTAAAGCTTAATCAAGCGTAGTGATTTTGTTGTGTTTTTGCTTTATAAATCAAGCATTAACTTGATTATAAGTAGTTGTTAGTTTAAAACAAACTTCTTGCAATATATTGCAATACATATCGCAATATATGCTTTCGTATCGCAATATATCGCAATATGAAAATTCTCTGCAATACCCACCATATTACTACATACCATATTACTACATACCATATTACTATATAGCATGTTCGATATTATCATCCCGCATCCCCATAATGGTTCAGAATGTGAAGACCATTCTCGGTGCGCCTTTGCCATGATGTTCCTAGAATATTGCTGAAAGAGGCATAAAACCAAACTAACTCATCAATGTGACCCTGGGGCATGGATTGACCTGGTATTAGGTCACCACCGGGTTAATTAAATAATTATGGTTATGTATAAAATGCCTGTTTCCATGCAGTTGTGCATGCTCAAAATATTACCCTGGATAACCCAAGCTGCCTGTTAGGCACCAGAAGGTTAACAGTCATATGACATATCCCACTGGGTACCCATTCACTGCTGGGTGAACAGAGGCAATTTATGAGCAAACTCAATTGCCTAGGGTGAGACCACGTGTCACGTGTGCTTTGTTGTGGGTCAGGACTGAGATCCTGGAAACTACCATCCAAGGACTCTCCATGACCAACATTGCTTAACTTCAACTGATTTGCAACAGGGAGTTGTCTTCCTTGCATATGTCATTATTGGTTAGATTCCCAGTGATGAGACAGTAACACCATTACATTCTGTGTATTCATTCACGGTGCGATTTTGTTCTTTTTTGAGTTCCTGCACCAAGTGCAGCCTGGCTTACAGGTTTGGCTGCACCATCAAATTTTTGGTTGCTCTGTAAAATAACATCACTTGTTCTAAAATGTATCTTAAATACTTGTTTAGCAATTTTCATAACAAGTACTCAGTATCAGATACATTCAACAGAACCAGAACCCATGCTTCAATTTTGCATTACCTTTATTTTTAAATTACAATTATTTGATTACTGCTACATGTAAATGTTAATGCTTCTAACAAGTCTTGTTACTTCCAGCCACTTTCTTCCCAATTAAAACACACGATGACAGCTATAGGCTATTAGAGGATTTATTGTTACCTGCACCAAGTGCAACCTAAAGGCAACCAAGTGCAACCTAAAGGCAACCTACACTAGCCATTTTGAACATGCACGGTGAAGGTTGTAAGTAGCGAAACATAACATTGTGATTGGATGTCACTTGTGTTTCAGATATATTGTATTCCGCTCTGGAGTTCTTCAGGTAAACAATCTCACATTAGAAGATACGGGTCTTTACCGATGCATTACCTCTCATGGGGAGCTACACACGCTCCCCGACGTCATCGACACAATACGCTGGCGCCACAGTAGAGAAGCCGCCCTCACAGTCAGAACAGGTCAGTTTGAAGTACTGTAGTTGCTTGTATTCACCACTGATAACAGGTAAAGGGAGCTAACTCTGTAGCCCACTTTAATGTTATGTATTATAGGTTATTCAAAACCCAATATTTTAGACATCAATATTGTCATTACCTTTTTGACAAATTAATTAAGCCCTCATCAGCTATACAATTAAAAGTATAAAATGGCTACCTCAACCACTTTTTTTCCCCAGGACAGGAAGGTAAGGGATCGTTCGAAATGAGTGTTTTTGTTTTGTTGGGGTTGGTTGGTTGGTTGGTTGGTTTGATTGTACGGTGGGGTCACCCATTTGTTTGGTCCCTAAACAGACCAACCCCAGTTCCACATAAAATTCATCAGCTTGAAAATACCCTGGTCACATTCATCATAAGTCATCATGCTGAAAAATGTAACGTTAAATGTTGAAAAATACGGCCCCATATAATTACTGGATGGATGTACATTAAACATACATTAAACAAAATCATCCAATCACAGCTGCCAGATGATTCAATCAGCACTGAAGGCTCCCTATGAAAACTGCTGGTTAAACGACAGCTTCTGATTTGGTATAGTATAACTTGTATAGAATGGTCACACATTTCTTGTAAAGGGAAGTAACTCAGCAGTTATCCCTAAATGTGTTGGCGACATATACTAAGCTCCACACAGTGACTCTCCTTTTGCAGAGCTCTCTGGATGAGCTTCCAAAATCTCACCTTTACTTGTAAATAACCAGTTCTTACTATCATCTATGATTATCCTGATGATAATATGGATTTATTTCAGGCGGAGCAAGACGAAAACCAAGAATTATAGACGGCAACTTAAATGTGACAACGAAAACGGGTGAGACGGCCATTCTTGAGTGCCTGGTCGACGGCACTCCACTGCCAAATGTTACCTGGCATCGACAGGGTGAGTCATGTGATTTCAGAATAGGGGAACATCTCAGATACGTGTGAAAATAAATGTAACACAAATTTGTCATTTTCCACAACGATATGTAGCTGCTTGTTTCTATTCACATATTTGTTGAGCCGTGAAGATCTGTGTTAAAATTGGTCTTATATTTGACCCTTGAGATTGTTACATTGAAGGCCCTGTTCGACGTATCTGAAGCCGGCATCATCCCCCTAGCCCCCTGTTGTCACGAGCCACCAATTAGTACCTCTTGCCCCTTACCTGGCTGTTCTGTTAGCTGTATTCACTCCCCTGTAACTGCATTAACTGATACTATAATGGGAGGAGGAGGAGAAGGTTGTTGTTTTACCTGTCGGGGGTGAGGTGTTGGTAGTGAGTAGGTGACTACCAGTACTTAAGGAGATAATAGAGAATACAATATGTATTCCAGACTCGATTTTTTACAGACCGCCGCCATATAGCTGGAATATTGCTGAGTGCGGCGTAAAACTAAACTCACTCAAACTCACTACCTTCAGACTATGTGTCAAGATCTGAATTAATATTTCATTGTCCCTGCCATTATTTCCTGGAATATTGCTTAAAGATATTATAATATGATCCATGATCGTGGTCAGACCCGTGAAGATCTGGATTAGAATTGGTCTGCAGCAACGCATGCTAGTGGTAAGAGGCAGCTTACGGTATCAGGTGGTCAAGCTTGCATGTCACCATATCCGTTTGTGTAGGTCAATGTTGATGATGTCAATCACCTGATTGTCTGGTCAAGACTCGACTGCTCACAATGGTACAATAAGTGAAGCAATTATTTGCCTGCATTAACTTCCTGGAATATTGCTGATGGTATAAACCATGACTCATCCACTCACTGTGTTGCCGTGTTTCAGATCATAAACGCCTCAGTCAACATGCCTCCTACGTTGGACACAGAAACCTCAAGATCCGGTCAGTGCAGAAGGAGGACGCAGGCGTGTATGTCTGCACAGCCAGTAGTCGAGGCTTTAAGGATGTCAGCATATACGTGACTCTTACGGTCAACAGTAAGTCATCTTTGCCATCCTAGCATCCTCGATGACCTGTGAAGGTCCGGGTTAGAATGAATCTTCAGTAACCCATGCTTGTCGTAAGAGGTGACTAACGGGATCGGGTTGTCAGGCTCACTGACTTGGTTGACACATGTCATCGGTTCCCAACTGCACCGATCGATGCTCATGCTGTTGATCACTGGATTGTCTAGTCCAGACTTGATTATTTACAGACCGCTGCTAAATTGCTGGGCCTAGATATTCGAAGCACTCTTAGCGCTAAGATAATTGTATCTTAGCGCTAAGAGAGCTTCGAAAACTAGGCCCTGGAATATTGCTGACCGCGTCGTAAAACTAAACTCACTCACTCACTCCTAGCATCCTTGATAATCACCAGGGTATGCGTTCCGATACATCTTCTAGTACCCTGGATAGCCCGATAATTGTGTAGTCAACATTAAACACTTAAGACTTATGATTTTCCCCCAAAAAGATCTTCAGGTTATTTAAATTATTTTTATTTTTTATTTTATTTGTATTTATTTGATAGTTCATATTCAATAATCATGTAGCATTCTTAAAAATGTTAAGCAAATTTGTCTCATGGACATATCTTATAGATACTGTACACCAATCAGTATCAGTAAGCACACATCTGCTGGATTGTGGCGATATGGCTGAAACAATGCTGATACGTCTTAAACCTCAACTCAACTCAACCCTACTGCTGGATCTGTGTATGAATCCATCTCTCGGCATGTGACCTTGACCTTTCAGTGTTGCCAATCATCACAAGGCCACCACAGATGCAGCGATGGCCACGAGCAAGGACTGTCATCTTTAAATGCGAAGTTGATGCCTTACCGGAGGCCAAAGTCCGCTGGTATCGGGACGGAGAGCTTATCAAACCTGGACAGCCCTTTGAGGTGAGTTCTGTCATGGATTGACGAGGCAGGTTAGCTTACTGGAATCTAGTGGTCAACACGCGATAGCAGTGGAGCATCACAAATAATGTCCAGCTAAAGAGCAAAGTCTAGGTACAGTAACCTTGTGGTTAAAGTATTTGTCTGTCCCACCAAAGATCCTGGTTCGATGCCCATATGTCCCCAGCTGTGATATTGCTGTACTAAGTTGCTCGCTGCATCACTTAAAAATACGTTTTTAATATGTCGACTACATGTTTAGATAAAGCTGTGAAGACTCAGGTTAGTATTGGACTTCAGCCACTTATGTTTGTCGTAAGAGGCGATTAATGGAATCAGATGGTCAGACTTCGTTGACTTGCCTGCCACATGTCATTGTATCCCAGTTGCGTAGATCGATGCTCAGTGATCGATGCTGTTGATCACTGGTTTGTCTGGTCCAGACTCGATTATTTACAGACCACCTCCATATAGCTGGAATACTGCTGAGTGCGGCATTAAACAAAAAACAACCAAAAACTAACCCACCATGTTTATGTCTCTATTTAACCCAGTAGACCAGTGGCACGTTTCACAAAGTTATCATAGTGCTACGACTGTCGTACATCTACGTTTAAGCATGGGAGTTACGATCACCTTAGCGCTATGATTGCTTTGTGAAATGGCCCCCAGGGCCCTTAATTCTTGAAACGTTCATAGCCATAAGAATTCGTAACTTTGATCGTAGCCAATGTGTTGAGAATGGGCTAATGAAGTTTGTAGGGCTGCGAACGTTTCGGGAATAGCCAGACAGAATGCAGAAAAAAATATTGGAGTGCGTACTTTTACGTTCGAAATTTGCACTGCTGTATTCAGAATGTATCGGTAATACCAGGAACTGTGCGTGTTACCACCTGTTGTTGCTGCTTCAGTTCCGCTCGAGTTCATTGGTCATCTACAACGTGGAGCTGAAGCATGATGGGTACTACCAGTGTGTTGCGGAGAACAGTGTAGGGAGGGACACGGCCTTCGCCAGACTGGAGATCTTCGAAAACAGTAAGTAGGAAGTGGTGAAACAATAAAGAGTGTCATGAATGTGGTGAAGCTCATCGGGGCACAGATGACAAGTTTTCTTGTCTCCCTGCCATTAATTTGCCAAAAATGGCATGAAACCATACTCACTCACTCTGTTGTAGACTTGTGTTTTTTTTTCTCTTCATCCATTATATTACACAGGGCTCCAGATAACTTTTGGGGGGTGTGAGTGTACATCATATTGCAAGTGGAGGTGTACTGAGAATTTTGAAGGACTACTGACATGTTTTTGTGTGAGCGAGTTGGTGATGTGGTTTGTCTGGACGATTAATCGATCACTATTTCCAACCATGTATTTGTATTTGAAGTCGCGTGAGAAATAACTGAGCGACCGTGTGATTCGGGAAATGTCAGGTCCGACTGGATATAAATAGCAACAGTGTAGTTTTTAGCCAATCAAAAAATAGTGACGCATATCGTTGCATGGCAACGCAAGTGATTCCTACTGTCGGGGTTTCCTCATGTGTCAAATCGTGTTTCGCAAAAGAAACTTGACAAGTATTTATCCGAAATATATTTCCATTTGCACGATTCGCACAGAAATTAAATGTTAGACGTACAAAGGTATTTATGTGCGTACACGATACGCTTGAAATCTTATATTATGTCGTACTTAATTGATTTTGAGGCGTACATTATGCCTGTACGCCCTTTATCTGTAGCCCTGATTACGTGAGATGGACATCAAGTGTAGACTAGCCACTGACCACATTATGGGTCAGTAGCAGTAGCAAGAATATTAGATTCAGATTGCAGGTCACTTTATGAGGCAAGGAATGCTGAATATCTTCTTTATATATTGATGGACAAAACTAGCATGGACAGTGATGAATGAGTGATCATTTTTGCAGACGGTTCCCCTAAACCTCCACAAGGCTTGAAGGCTCACGCTCTCACCAGCAAGAAGATCTTCGTCCAGTGGAATAAGTCTGAGTCACCACCTGACCTGCCGATCCTCACCTACGTTGTCACAGTCTTAGCCTTCAATGGTATGTAGCCTTCTGTAGTATGTAGCCCTCAGTGGTATGTAGCCCTCAGTGGTATGTAGCTCTCAGTGGTATGTAAATCTCAGTGGTATGTAGCCCTCAGTTCTATGTAGCCTTCAATGGTATGTAGCCCTCAGTGGTATGTAGCCTTCAATGGTATGTAGCCCTCAGTGGTATGTAGCCCTCAGTGGTATGTAGCCTTCAGTGGCATGTAGCTCTCAGTGGTATGTAGCCCTCAGTGGTATGTAGCCCTCAGTGGTATGTAGCTCTCAGTGGTATGTAGCCTTCAGTGGTATGTAGCCCTCAGTGGTATGTAGCCTTCAGTGGTATGTAGCCCTCAGTGGTATGTAGCCTTCAGGACTAAGTACTTAGGTCATCCATGCTACCTTGTAATCAGTTACTTCTTTGTGAATTTGAGAGGACAGGATACACAGTTGTTCAGACATGATGTATTCAAGGGCATAATGCTGACTCATGAGAATCGCTAAGGCCATGTTAGGAAGTGATCATCACGTTCAGGTTTGAGGTCAAGTGCTTGTTGTGTTGCTGACTGAGAATCGCTAAGGCCATGTTAGGATGTGATCATCACGTTCAGGTTTGAGGTCAAATGCTTGTTGTGTTGCTGACTGAGAAGCGCTAAGTCCATGTTAGGATTTGATCATGCAGGTTTGAGGTCAAATGCTTGTTGTGTTGCTGACTGAGATGCGCTAAGGCCATGTTAGGATGTGATCATCATGTTCAGGTTTGAGGTCAAGTGCTTGTTGTGTTGCTGACTGAGAAGCGCTAAGGCCATGTTAGGATGTGATCATCACGTGCAGGTTTGAGGTCAAATGCTTGTTGTGTTGAGATGGGCTAAGGCCATGTTAGGATGTGTTCATCATGTTCAGGTTTGAGGTCAAGTGCTTGTTGTGTTGCTGACTGAGAATCGCCAAGGCCATGTTAGGATGTGATCATCACGTTCAGGTTTGAGGTCAAATGCTCGTTGTGTTGCTGACTGAGAAGCGCTAAGTTCATGTTCATCACGTTCAGGTTTGAGGTCAAGTGCTTGTTGTGTTTTGTAGGAGCAGAGGCTCTTGGGACGGACTTCGTTAACGGAGAGGAACCGATCCTCAACACCACCATGGAGCAACTGAAGCCGTTCACCAACTACTCCGTGTATGTCAAAGCCTTCAACAAGAAGGGAGCCAGCCCCCGCTCAGTCAACGTCAGAGTCCAAACACTTGAGGATCGTAAGTTGACGTCTTCAGTCCTAGCTCCACCCTTGTGTGTTTGTATATCATGGTTAGGTTTATCTACATTCCACATTTTTCGAACTTTATTTCTTGCGATGTGTCGAGAAGTGGTTATCACTTAACAATTCAAATTTAGTAAAACTCACCAGTGAAATTATGTCACCGTTCAATTTCTTGGTACAGTTGAAATAAGTTATTAACGTTGTAAATAATGCAGGGGTCTACAGTGTTGGCACTGCTGGTGGACCGCTCACTGTATCGTGTATGTGAACTGACCCGTGAAGATCCAGGTTAGAACTGGTCTTCAGCAACATATGGTTGTCTACACCCATGAAGATCCCGGTTAGAAACTGGTCTTCAGCAATGTATGGTTGTCTACACCCATGAAGATCCCGGTTAGAAACTGGTCTTCAGCAACGTATGTTTGTCGAAAGAGGCGACTAACGGGACAGGATGGTCAGGCTCGCTGACTTGGTTGACACGTCATTATATCCCAATTATGTAGATCAATGTTCATGATGTTAATCACTGAATTGTCTGGTCTGGACATGATTAGTTCTTTAGTACAAACAGGGAATGGGATACTATGACATGTGTCAACAAAGTCAACGACTTTGACTACTCGATCCCGTTAGTCACCTCTACGACCAGCGTTGGTTGCTGAAGACAAATTCTAGCCGGATCTTCACAGGTTGATACTTTGCACTGAGAAAGTGTTTGATACTCATTTCCTAGAGTATGCTTTGGTAAGTTGATCCTACACTGTTGCACTGCTTGCTTCAGTGCCGGTGGCTTCCCCCGAGATCATCCTGTCGACCACCACACCCAACACTATCGTTGTGGAATGGAAGGAGCTGTTGTCCACCCTGCGAAACGGCATCATCACGGAATACCAGGTGCATTACAAGACAAAGGATTCAGGAGAGATGGTTGATACAGTTGATGGCTCCAAGTCCTCCTACACCATCAGAGGTTTGTCACAAAATACTGTTGTGATTACTTGGGAATATTGGAGCTGCCAGGGAAACTGCAGGGACTTCAGATGTCACTATAGTAAATTTATGGAAAGTGGGTGTTTCTAGGGAACTGAAGATGTTGAACAATGCATGTTGAAAATTTTGTTACCATGGAAACTGAATGGACTGTAGATGATAAAATTGAAACCAAGGAACTGCAGATGTTGCTATGGAAACTGAATGGACTGTAGATGTTGCTATGGAAACTGAATAGACTGTAGATGTTACCATGGAAACTGAAGTAATTGTAGATGTTGCTATGGAAACTGAATAGTCTGTAGATGTTACCATGGAAACTGAAGGTATTGTAGATGTTGCTATGTAAGCTGAAGGAACTGTAGATGTTACTATGTAAGCTGAAGGAACTGTAGATGTTACTATGGAAGCTGAAGGAACTGTAGATGTTACTATGTAAGCTGAAGGAACTGTAGATGTTACTATGGAAGCTGTATGGACTGTAGATGTTACTATGGAAGCTGAAGGAACTGTAGATGTTACTATGGAAGCTGTATGGACTGTAGATGTTACTATGGAAGCTGTATGAACTGTAGATGTTACTATGGAAGCTGTATGGACTGTAGATGTTACTATGGAAGCTGTATGGACTGTAGATGTTACTATGGAAGCTGAAGGAACTGTAGATGTTACTATGGAAGCTGAATTGACTGTAGATGTTACTATGGAAGCTGAAGGAACTGTAGATGTTACTATGGAAGCTGAATGGACTGTAGATGTTACTATGGAAGCTGTATGGACTGTAGATGTTACTATGGAAGCTGAAGGAACTGTAGATGTTACTATGGAAGCTGAATGGACTGTAGATGTTACTATGGAAGCTGAAGGAACTGTAGATGTTACTATGGAAGCTGTATGGACTGTAGATGTTACTATGGAAGCTGTATGGAACTGTAGATGTTACTATGGAAGCTGTATATAGATGTTACTGAAGGAACTGTAGATGTTACTATGGAAGCTGTATGGACTGTAGATGTTACTATGGAAGCTGGACTGTAGATGTTACTATGGAAGCTGTATGGACTGTAGATGTTACTATGGAAGCTGTATGGACTGTAGATGTTACTATGGAAGCTGTATGGACTGTAGATGTTACTATGGAAGCTGAATGGACTGTAGATGTTACTATGGAAGCTGAAGGAACTGTATGGACTGTAGATGTTACTATGGAAGCTGTATGAACTGTAGATGTTACTATGGAAGCTGGAAGGAACTGTAGATGTTACTATGGAAGCTGTATGGACTGTAGATGTTACTATGGAAGCTGTATGGACTGTAGATGTTACTATGGAAGCTGTATGGACTGTAGATGTTACTATGGAAGCTGTATGGACTGTAGATGTTACTATGGAAGCTGTATGGACTGTAGATGTTACTATGGAAGCTGTATGGACTGTAGATGTTACTATGGAAGCTGTATGGACTGTAGATGTTACTATGGAAGCTGAAGGAACTGTAGATGTTACTATGGAAGCTGAATGAACTGTAGATGTTACTATGGAAGCTGTATGGACTGTAGATGTTACTATGGAAGCTGTATGGACTGTAGATGTTACTATGGAAGCTGTATGGACTGTAGATGTTACTATGGAAGCTGTATGGACTGTAGATGTTACTATGGAAGCTGTATGGACTGTAGATGTTACTATGGAAGCTGTATGGACTGTAGATGTTACTATGGAAGCTGTATGGACTGTAGATGTTACTATGGAAGCTGATGGACTGTAGATGTTACTATGGAAGCTGAAGGAACTGTAGATGTTACTATGGAAGACTGTAGATGGACTGTGGATGTTACTGTATGGAAGCTGTATGGACTGTAGATGTTACTATGGAAGCTGTATGGACTGTAGATGTTACTATGGAAGCTGTATGGACTGTAGATGTTACTATGGAAGCTGTATGGACTGTAGATGTTACTATATGGAAGCTGAATGGACTGTAGATGTTACTATGGAAGCTGTATGGACTGTAGATGTTACTATGGAAGCTGTATGGACTGTAGATGTTACTATGGAAGCTGTATGGACTGTAGATGTATGGAAGCTGTATGGACTGTAGATGTTACTATGGAAGCTGTATGGACTGTAGATGTTACTATGGAAGCTGAAGGAACTGTAGATGTTACTATGGAAGCTGTATGGACTGTAGATGTTACTATGGAAGCTGTATGGACTGTAGATGTTACTATGGAAGCTGTATGGACTGTAGATGTTACTATGGAAGCTGAATGGACTGTAGATGTTACTATGGAAGCTGAATGGACTGTAGATGTTACTATGGAAGCTGAAGGTACTGTAGATGTTACTATGGAAGCTGTATGGACTGTAGATGTTACTATGGAAGCTGAATGGACTGTAGATGTTACTATGGAAGCTGTATGGACTGTAGATGTTACTATGGAAGCTGAATGGACTGTAGATGTTACTATGGAAGCTGTATGGACTGTAGATGTTACTATGGAAGCTGAAGGAACTGTAGATGTTACTATGGAAGCTGAAGGAACTGTAGATGTTACTATGGAAGCTGTATGGACTGTAGATGTTACTATGGAAGCTGTATGGACTGTAGATGTTACTATGGAAGCTGAAGGAACTGTAGATGTTACTATGGAGACTTAGGGTCTGTGGACATTACCTTACAAGTCTCTTGATATCCCTATGACAGTGTAATACGTTACTGTTCCAGATGTGCAGTCGGAGGAGGAGTACTATGTTCGGGTTTTGGCCAGGACCAAGAAGGGGTATCCAGTTCTGTCCGATACACAGTGGCCGTGGGTCAGCATCCGCACTTCCAGGCTCACCTCCTCGTGTAAGTCGAATCTGATGTCTGCTGATTTTCCTGGATTTTCAGGATCTTTTACAGTGTAAACGTGCATGGTAGAATGAGTTTCATATTTGAGGCAGCAGCCCCAAGAAAAGAGGTCTCATTGTAGGCTGCCTCATTCAGTTTGTTTTAACAACTAATTGGCCAGGCTAAGTATGAAATTTGGCTTGAAAACTAGAGTTTTGATTTTACCTAACTGTTGGAGACCTGCCTCACCTTGCGACATTTCTTCCCCAGATCAAGGTCACACACCATGATTACTGATTTACTGTGCAGAGCAGTTGTACACCAAACTCACTCACTCACCCACTTTTTTTCCCTTGCATACAGTTCCGATTCCACACCTGCAGATAATGCGTTCAAATGCCTCTGTGGCTTTAGTCAAGTGGGTCATCGACGATCCACTTGGCAAGGTGGAGACGTACCAGGTTCAGTTGAAGAGCCTGCAGGGTGAAGGCATCGTCCTGCACACTGACACCATTGTAGGCCCAGCGGACCAGTACATCCTCACCGACCTAGGTAAGTACACTTACCCTCACCGACCTAGGTAAGTACACTTACCCTCACCGACCTAGGTAAGTACACTTATCCTCACCAACCTAGGTAAGTACACTTACACCCACCGACCTAGGTAAGTACACTTACCCTCACCGACCTAGGTAAGTACACTTACCCTCACCGACCTAGGTAAGTACACTTATCCTCATTGGCGTAAGTCTGTACACAGAATGTTTGCCCTCACCGACCAAATAGTGTGTGAAATAGCCACTGGTCCGCTAACCCGTGGCTAGTAAATATCCAGTTGGGCTAGTAAATCTCCACAGTCACCAGCCTGACTGGCTAATGAATTTTCAGGGGGTCATTTTGTCAATGTCTCACTCTCTCCGATTTGTTAAGTTATAATACTTTTTTAAATCATTCAAGACTACGGCCTGATAATTTTTTTATCATATTAACACCCTAATGATGAAACCCGTATTTACATTCAAATTTTGCGCTAGTGAATTACTAGTATTCTGTGGGCTAGTAACTTTCAGGCATGGCTAGCCCGACTGGCCAGCAAAATTTGGAAACCTTTTTCACACACCATGATGATGACCAAGGTATGAACTATCTGATTTAGGCAGATACTAAGGCGCGTCCTCACTAGCAGATGTTCTTTCTCCTACATGGGTACATGCGATATTACTAGAATAGTAGGAGAGTATTACCAACATACCTCTCACAGTGCCCTCTTGTTTCAGACAACAGCACAGACTATGAAGTGACGCTTACTGCAAGGGGAAATGGAGAATCATCAGGTCCTGTTGCCATGGAGTTTCGGACAACCGAAGATGGTCCTGTGTTCGCAGCAGAGGTCCTGAATGCTAGGACGCTGAATGCAGCAACCATCTTGTTGACGTGGATACAGCCAGGCTCGCCCCACAGAATCAAACAGTACGACGTCTGCTACCAGATAGAGATGGGCAAAACCCAGACTTGTATGAAGAGGTGTGTTCTCTTTCCTTCCTAACTGTAACATTGCCTTGCCCTGTTCCACAAAGTAGGGGCGGTGGAGTAGCCTAGTGGTTAAAGCGTTGGCTCGTCACGCCGAAAACCTGGGTTCGAGTCCCCACATGGGTACAATGTGTAAAGCCCATTTCTGGTGTCCCCCGCCGTGATGTCGCTGGAATATTGCTAAAAGCATCGTAAAACCAAACTCAGTCAGTCAGTCAGCCCACAAAGTAATCGTAGGTTTATGACTGCTGTAAGTCTATGTGGAGTAGTGGTTAAAGCATTCGCTGAAGACCTCACATGGGTAGAATGTGTGAAGCCCATTTCTGGTGGCCCCTGCCAGAGGGCAGAGTTTTGACCCTTTAGTTTGCCACAAATATGTGATTGGTTTGATAACCACGAGTATTTTTCTTGGTTTCCCGGTACCATAGCCATGTTTGTTAGTTTCTACAGGATAGCTTGCTCATTCACAGTCTCAGTGATAGGGAGATAGGAAACATGAAAAAAGGACTTTACTGGGGAGAGATTAGTGCAGATATGAGCAATGCGGGTTTTTTCTAAGTCCAAAGCGTCTTACTTAGAACAGACCATGGCTTTATACAAATTAGTGTGCGATGATATTGTATTACAAAGGACACTTGTAAATGTCCATGTTGAAATTAGACTTGGCTTCATTATAAACGATATCTGATGGTAACTTACATGCTGAAATTATTAAGGATGTAGCTACCATGGAGTCTCACTGTCACTATAAAAAGAAACAGGTAGGAGGGGTCGTCTCAAACGCAAAACGGGATGGGTGTCTCAGACAATGGTTGGGGTCGGGCTGAGGGATAGAGATATCAGCTAAGATATGATAATCCTGTAGGGGAATTCAACTGGGGAAGTACACGGCATGTCATAACAATTTACAAATAATATCCAGTTCTGTCGATCTTCGGGTGGTCATGCCACCTATATATTTTGAGACATTTAATACGATGCTTTTCTATGCGTATCAGGTATCATGCTTTTTTGCATATGCACTTTATGAAAGAAAGAGACATAAGGTGTTAATCAATAGATGAGGCATATTCAACACACATGAAAATGCACAAAATATCTTTGACATGACCCCTTGTGCCTGCAGGCAGCACGTGCATTTCATGCCAGGGGAGTTGCCGGTCCGTCGTCATACCTGGCTGAGCGAACTCATTGCCATCTATAGTCTGATCTATTGTTTTCAGGAGTTATCGTAGTTTTGCCCGATTTTACAAGCAAACATGCTTTCTGGATATCCTCTTGCGCATTCCATTGAATGCCCAGTTAGGCCGATGTGGGTCATTTCGACATATGCTATTTGCAGTTGTGTAAATTTTAGGGATTCCAGCTACATGGTGGTGGTCTGTTAATAATCGGGTTTGGACTGGACAATCCAGTGATCAATAACATGAGCATCGATCTGCGCATCCGGGAGATGATGACATGTGTCAACCAAGTCGGCGAGCCTGACCACCCAATCCTGTTAATCGCCTGTTACGACAAACATGGGTTGCTGAAGATAAATTCTTCATTGGTCTACGCAGTTGGGACACAAAGACATGTCAGACCGCTGACTTGGTTGACACATGTCATCGTATCCCAATTGCATAGATCGATGCTATTGTTGTTGATCACTGGATCAGACCCGATTATTGGCAGACCGCCATCATAAAGCTAGTGCGGCATTAAACATGAAACCAGCCAACCAAAAACCATCATGATGTCATGTAAGTGTGGCCTCAAATCTTACTCCCTTTCTGGCTGTTTCCAGCCACTCGCCCAGTGTCAGCATTGCCGGACTGAAGCCATTCACCAAGTACAGGTTCACTGTACGTACACACTTCCAGAACAACGACGTCAAGGTCAGCAGTCCACTGATTGCACAGACACAGGAAGACAGTAAGTGTATCGCCATGTTCTGAGTGAGTGAGTGAGTGAGTTAGTTGAGTTTTATGCTGCAATGATTGGTGCCACTCTGTCAACACTGGGGGCGGTGGGGTAGCCTAGTGGTTAAATCGTTCGCCTGTCATGCCGAAGAAATGGGTTCGATTCCCTACATGGATACAATGTGTGAAGCCCATTTCTGGTGTCCACCCCCATGATATTGCTGGAATATTGTTAAAAGCGGCGCGTACAACCATGCTCATTCACTCACTCACTCACTGTCAACACTGTATCTGTTTATACTGCAGCTTCTAACTGGAAGTTTAGTTAATGTAATACAGGGGAGGTAACTGTGATGTTGAGTGGAAGTTGAATAATGTAATGCAAGGGAGGTAACTCTGGTGTTTCTCTCCACCAGTCCCCAGTGCCCCGACCAACATTACCTGGATCGTGGTGTCACCAGGCACCGTGGAGCTTCACTGGAAGCCACCTGCCTCCCCAACGGCGTCATCACCTCCTACATCATCTTCTACAACAACAACAACAAGGTTCCTGACACCATGTGGCGCAACCTTACCCAGACAGGTAAGACCTCTCCCTAACCAAACCCTGACAGGTTAGACGCTCTCCTAACCAAACACAGACAGGTAAGACACTCTCCCTAACTAGGGCTGCGCAATATAACCGGTTTACCGGTATTTACTGGTTCAGACATGAAAACGATACGTATTGCGATACGCTGATCAAAAACCGGTATTTCGACTTGCATTCGGAAAACTTCGTAACACTCGCAAATCTTCGGATATTTCCTTGTTTCATTTGTGCCAAATATTATTTACATTCTTATTTTGTCATGATTAACGGTTGTTGTTAAAGCTTAATCAAGCATAGTTATTTTGTTGTGTTTTTGCTCTATAAATCAAGCATTAACTCGATTATAAGTAGTTTTATGTCTAAAAATACTTCATGCTATATATTGCAATACATATCGCAATATATGCTTTCGCATCGCAATATATCCCAATATGAAAATTCTTCGCAATACCCACCCCTGTCCCTAACCAAAGCCAGACAGTGGGTAAAAATAGCTTTTGAGACTTCAGCAGATATCATTTTCATAAGTATTGTTACTGTTGACTGATGTGTCAGTGTATGGGAACTGTCATGTTACTGAAGGACAAAACAAAATGTCTTTTCTAAAAAGACTAACATGACCTCACCAAAGAAAACACATTTTCACCGTAGAACACTAAAACAAGATTTAAATCTTACCCAATAATACAAACCTGATCTCAGTCAAGAAGGCAAAAACAAGATTTAAATCTTACCCAATAATACAAACCTGATCTCAGTCAAGAAGGCAAAACAATACAAACCTGATCTCAGTCAAGAAGGCAAAAACAAGATTTAAAATCTTACCCAATAATACAAACCTGATCTCAGTCAAGAAGGCAAAAACAAGATTTAAATCTTACCCAATAATACAAACCTGATCTCAGTCAAGAAGGCAAAAACAAGATTAAAATCTTCCCCAAAAAGAAAACGCACGATCTCGCCCAAGCGGACAAAACATTTTAAAGGCAAAAATAAGATTAAATTCTTACCCAATAATACAAACACGATCTAACCCAAGAAGACAAGAGCAATCTCACCTGCAAAAAGGTATTCATGAGCCCTAATTAATTTCAATGCTTGGTTGCCATAGAAATGACCTTTGTCCTTGTGTGTGTGCAGGGGGGCTGACTCAGGCTACCGTTGATGAACTGACTGCCGCCTCCTACTTCTTCAAACTGCGAGCGTGTACCCGAGCAGGTCAAGGTCGCTCGTCACAGATTGTCGTGGTCTACCCAAACATCAAGTGCACAAGCCAGACGCAGCAGCAGGAAAGATGCCGACCTGACACAATCGTCGGCCCTGGTGCAAATACAGGTCAGTAATATCCTGTCCACAGCGTGAAAACAGCCTTATGAACAATGAACAAGTTGTCCATTCAACTTTCATGTGTTTGTGTCTTTGTATGTCTAAATGTAAACCGATGTGACGTTAAATAATAACTCACTCACTCACTCGAAATGTAAACCTGTTTTAATTGGAGATACCACAGTTGAACCTGATTACCCAACTTAGACACAGTGTACTGCAGTGATGCGTATCTCGATCCTGGGGTCACGATACAATGCGTATCTCGATCCTGGGGTCACCATATGATGCGTATCTCGATCCTGAGGTCACGATATGGTACATATCTCGATCCTGAGGTCATGACATGGTGCTTATCTCGATCCTGGGGTCACGATACGATGCGTATCTCGATCCTGAGGTCACGATACGATGCGTATCTCGATCCTGAGATCACGCGATCGACGAGGTCGCGTATCTCGATCCTGAGGTCACGATACGATGCGTATTTCAATCCTGAGGTCAAGATATGATGGGTATCTCGATCCTGAGGTCACAATATGGTACGCATCTCGATCCTGAGGTCATGATATGGTACGTATCGCGATCCTGAGGTCACGATATGGTACGTATCTCGATCCTGAGGTCAAGATATGGTACATATCTCGACCCTGAGGTCACGATTGGATGTGTATCTCAATCCTGAGGTCAAGATAAATGCGTATCTCGATCCTGAGGTCACAATATGGTACGTATCGCGATCCTGAGGTCACGATATGGTACGTATCTCGGTCCTGAGGTCATGATATGCTACGTATCGCAATCCTGAGGTCACGATATGGTACATATCACCATCCTGAGATCACGATATGGTACATATCTCGATCCTGAGGTCATGACATGGTGCTTATCTTGATCCTGAGGTCACGATATGGTACGTATCTCGATCCTGAGGTCACGATATGGGACGTATCTCGATCCTGAGGTCATGACATGGTTTGTATCTCGATCCTGAGGTCATGATATGGTACGTATCTCGATCCTGAGGTTACAATATGGTCTGTATGACGATACTGCATTTCTGACATTTTGAGTGGAACAAGCAGCCATTTCCTGGATGGCAAGTTGATACGCTGTGGCAACCATAGTTCCAATCCCCACATGGGTACAATGTGTGAAACCCATTTCTGGTGTCTCTCCCTCCTCCTTTCTCTCTCTCTTCCCCTGTGGTTTTTATCAGAAGAGAATGGATATGTAACATGCACATGAATATGCAAAGGCCTTGACATATGGAGCAGCCGATGCTGAAATTTGATATATGTGAAACTATTGTTTCAGGTCGCCGAGACAAGCAGCTAGGAATAATTGTTGGTGTCACCATCGGCATCGTCTGCATCGTCATCTGCATTGTGGTCATCGTTTTTCGCAACAGGTAGGCACGCAAGTCTTTTGGCAGCAAGTTAGAGCTGTGTCACGACATGACAGATAAAACAGAAATCATCTAACATCTGGATCACTGGGTGACATGTGTCCTGTCATGTTGCCATGACATGACATGATGACAAAACTGAAAAACCCTTCAAAGCAGCATTAGCCCATTCAATACCATAGGAAGGTAAACCAGCCAAGATCAAGGCGAGATTAAACTGACTCAGTCAGTGTATCTCGTCAGTGTATCTCTGTTCCCTACACCTGTGAAGATCCGGGATCAAATTGGTCTTCAGCAACCCATGCTTGTCTCCCCATGAAGATCCGGGATTTAATTGGTCTTCAGCAACCCATGCTTGTCGTAAGAGGTGACGTAAAGGATCGGGTGATCAGGCTTGCTGATTTACTTGGTTGACACATGTCATAGTATCCCAGTTGCGTAGATTGATGCTCATGCTGTTGATCACTGGATCGTCTGGTCCAGACTCCATTATTTACAGACTGCCGCCATATAGCTGGAATATTGCAAAGTGCAGCACAAAACTAAACAGTCATCAACAGCATGAGATTTTGTAAGAATATCTGACTATTCTGCAGTATAACATTTCTTTGTGTCAACTTTATTTACATTCCTCACTGACTGGACGGTTTCTTTAAAGGTGTTTCAGATCCCGTGAACCTCCGCCCATTTACCATGGTAACGGCCACCTTCCAGGCCATGGCAATGGTCATGCTGTTCACGTGACGACCAACCGCCTCTCGGTGCAGAGTTCGGACATCGAGGCGCTCACGCCCATGTTGAACTCACTGCAGGAGAACACAGAGTCAGATTCTAAGGTACGATCAGGAAGTCGGGCAAGTCATTCAGTGGGTTCCTAAAGATAGTTGTCAGGACGGCAGCATTTTATGTCTCTCACATTTTGGACAGGCTATGAAGATTAAATGTCATGAAAGCATGATGGTTCCATTTTAATGATCTGCACAACAAGCACTGTTATTGGTGAATAATAGTGACACACATTTCATGTTCTGTGAGTAACGTTGCTCTTTGAGAGTGGACCCGTGAAGATCCGAGTTGGAATGGATCTTCAGTAACCAATGCTTGTCGTAAGAGGCGACTAAAGAGATCGGGTGGTCAGGCTCACTGACTTTGTTGACACACATGTCATCGTATCCCAATTAAGTATATTGATGATCATGCTGTCATCACTGGATTGTCTGGTCCAGACTCCATTATTTACAGACTGCCGCCATATAGCTGGAATATTGCAAAGTGCAGCACAAAACTAAACAGTCATCAACAGCATGAGATTTTGTAAGAATATCTGACTATTCTGCAGTATAACATTTCTTTGTGTCAACTTTATTTACATTCCTCACTGACTGGACGGTTTCTTTAAAGGTGTTTCAGATCCCGTGAACCTCCGCCCATTTACCATGGTAACGGCCACCTTCCAGGCCATGGCAATGGTCATGCTGTTCACGTGACGACCAACCGCCTCTCGGTGCAGAGTTCGGACATCGAGGCGCTCACGCCCATGTTGAACTCACTGCAGGAGAACACAGAGTCAGATTCTAAGGTACGATCAGGAAGTCGGGCAAGTCATTCAGTGGGTTCCTAAAGATAGTTGTCAGGACGGCAGCATTTTATGTCTCTCACATTTTGGACAGGCTATGAAGATTAAATGTCATGAAAGCATGATGGTTCCATTTTAATGATCTGCACAACAAGCACTGTTATTGGTGAATAATAGTGACACACATTTCATGTTCTGTGAGTAACCTTGCTCTTTGAGAGTGGACCCGTGAAGATCCGAGTTGGAATGGATCTTCAGTAACCAATGCTTGTCGTAAGAGGCGACTAAAGAGATCGGGTGGTCAGGCTCACTGACTTTGTTGACACACATGTCATCGTATCCCAATTAAGTATATTGATGATCATGCTGTCATCACTGGATTGTCTGGTCCAGACTCGATTATTGACATATAGATTGTGATGACAAGAGCTGAGGTATATTTCAGCGGGGTGGTACCCTGATTGTGATGACAAGAGCTGTGGTTCGTTTTGGAGGGGGGGGAGTGTTACGCTGATCGTGATTACCAGTGCTGTCATTTGTTATTACATGCCAGGGGGATATAGTCGACGCCTCATCTGTTGCTCTGTCTGTCCGATCTTCCGTAATAATTTTGTTTTGAGCAACTCAAAATTTGATAGATACTAAAGTGGTGCCTTTTGCTATTTTCAGATTTTTGTCATTTGCATTTTTCTTGGTTTCCATGTCAACGTTTTGGACTTAGTCTCAAAAGGTAGGGGTGGGCTTTGTTTAGGGTCCTACCCTAAGCATGATGATGAAAGCTGTGTTTTGTTTCAGGGGGGCGGTACCCTGATCGTGACGCCAAACGGAGTGCGAGTGAACGGGATCAGTCACAGTTTGCAGAACGGACATGTGGGCAATGGTCATGTGATTAGGAGGGACGGTAATGTGCATCTTGGCAATCGAGGCAGCTCAGAAGTAAGTACCCCAATTACTTGCAGAGGCTCTGTTACTATGGTTGTGAAGCACATCGTCCCTAATGTCACACACACTGCTGTTGTGCAGTGTTGCCCCTTTAGTGTGCTACAAACCTGTGATTGGTTCGAATCCCAGACAACCCTGAGTATTTTTCTTGGTTTACCAGTACCATAGCCATGTTTGTTAGTTTCTGCAAGGTGTAGATATCTGCTACAGATATAAATCCAGCTTTCCAATCACACAAAGCTCACATGTTGTATATACTATCCAAAGATGCGTTTGGGAAACTGAATTGTCTAAAAATGTCACCCAGTTTCCTTTAAACTCAAGATACAGTTTGATCAAAATCATTTGCTAATTCATGATTTGTTGAAGTTTATGATTCCTTTTCCAACAGTGAGATTTATTTGATTCAGACTTGCTATATTGGAACTCTAATGTCGACAGGAGATAATGTCTTCCTATCTCTCAGATCAGTTTGTGGAGGGGGACCAATTATGTTAGTGCTCCTAGTGGGATCTTCTTAGCAGGAAGATCGGTTGGTGGAGGGTGACCAATTATGTTAGTGCTCCAAGTGGGATCTTCTTAGCAGGAAGATCGTTTTGTGGAGGGCGACCAATTATGTTAGTACAAGTACTGGGATCTTCTTAGTGTGAAGATCGGTTTGTGGAGGGGCAATTAGGTAAAGTAAGTAATGCTTATTACGATCTTAGTGGGAAGATCGGTTTGTGGAGGGGCAATTAGGTAAAGTAAGTAATGCTTATTACGATCTTGTTAGTGGGAAGATCGGTTTGTGGAGGGGCAATTAGGTAAAGTAAGTAATGCTTATTACCACGATCTTAGTGGGAAGATCAGTTTGTGGAGCGGCAATTATGTAAAGTAAGTAATGCTTATTACGATCTTGTTAGTGGGAAGATCAGTTTGTGGAGGGGCAATTGGGTAAAGTAAGTAATGCTTATTACGATCTTGTTAGTGGGAAGATCAGTTTGTGGAGGGGCAATTGGGTAAAGTAAGTAATGCTTATTACGATCTTGTTAGCACTAAGTTTGCTTTGTGTAGGGGGACCAAGGTAATGTCATTAACTGGAGTAAGATCACCTTGGCACACAGGACCCTGGTCCATGTGGTTCCTAACCTGTGAAGATCTGCTTTGTGTAGGGGGACCAAGGTAATGTCATTAACTGGAGTAAGATCACCTTGGCACACAGGACCCTGGTCCATGTGGTTCCTAACCTGTGAAGATCTGCTTTGTGTAGGGGGACCAAGGTAATGTCATTAACTGGAGTAAGATCACCTTGGCACACAGGACCCTGGTCCATGTGGTTCCTAACCTGTGAAGATCTGCTTTGTGTAGGGGGACCAAGGTAATGTCATTAACTGGAGTAAGATCACCTTGGCACACAGGACCCTGGTCCATGTGGTTCCTAACCTGTGAAGATCTGCTTTGTGTAGGGGGACCAAGGTAATGTCATTAACTGGAGTAAGATCACCTTGGCACACAAGACCCTGGTCCATGTGGTTCCTAACCCATGAAGATCCGGGTTAGAATTGATCTTCAGCAACCCATGCTTGTCGTAAGAGGCGACTAACAGACTTGCTGACTTGGTTGACACATGTCATTGTATCCCAATTCTGTAGATCGATGCTCATGCTGTTGATCACTGGACTGTCTGTTCCAGACTCGATTATTTACAGACCGCCGCCATATAGCTGGAATATTGCTGAGTGCTCACTCACCCATGTGGTTCCTATTAACAATCTGGGACTTCAGTTGCTACAATGTGTCTGTTTGTTTCAGGAGCATCACGGGCTCATCGCTGCGGTCCAGGCCTCATCTGGGAGTAGCCCTGGCTCTGCGGGTCGAGAGATGTCCACATATGCAGGGGAAAGTCTAGAAGAGATTGATGGGAGTCTGGAGGACGAGAGTCACATGACCTCTGTTGTCAAGGCACCCAATGGGGAGGCAGCCATGTTGAAGGTGACCCCCAGTGAAGGAGGAGACACAACCCGGATCTCTCCATCTCGCCGCGGGGGCAGCAGCGGCGGCGACGACGCGGCGGCATAGGGCCAGCTCAGGCAGCATCTTCATCCCCAACCCTCAGGAACAACGGCAGCGGCGGCAGCAGCAGCAACGCAGCTGACAGCACTACCTCATCTCACCTGCCAAGCAGCAACACAACCTCGAGGCGGGATCAAGGTCAAGGTCACAAGGACCTACCTCCCACCCCTCCTCCACCTCTCGAAAGCAGCAGCAGCACCCAGAGCAGTACCTCAACTCAGGAATCTCCGGTGGGAGCCGGGACACATGTTGACAGTCTGCCCCCTAGAGTCGGGGCAGGGAAATTACCTCATTTGTTTGTACGTGATGGAACATGGGGAGGTTTAGAGCAATCGGACTCCGTGGTGTAGTGGTGCTACACCACACTGCTAATGATAAACTTGTGTTGTCTACAAACTGACCTCATTCATAGCGTGGCTGCTGCCCACACACCCACTTTCCGTCTCTCCGTTACCTGCAGTGGCAGGATACATGAACAGACGAATGGAGCGATGGATGGTGGGTGTGGTGCCCTGGGGCCACGATGCGGTGTACTACTATCTTCCTGTGATGCGGGTATTATATACACTTTTTTACTTCTCCTTTTAAGAGTGATCAAGTGGCAAACGTGAACAGATGATACCTCATTTTTAACTACCAACAACTTCTGGAACTGTTGCTATGGAAACAGATCATCTCCTCAGAGACTTGTTTTATATTGTACCTCTTTAGCTGTTTCCATGACAATGTGTCATGGTTCGGCCAACAGCAATTCATTTGGACTGAGGTGCAAAGGGTAATGTTGCCAATGGTGTTGCTATGGACATGATGGGTGTTGCTAAGCTCAGGTCAACTGTTGCCATGGAGACTGAAGGTATAGTGTGGACTAAGTGATGCATGAGGATGGAGAAAGGCAGCTCCTCCTTGACACAGCTACATGTTTATGGATCAGGACCAGCACTCCCCGTGGTCAAGGTCACGGGATGTTCAGGGTCAAGGTCACAGGATGTTCAGGGTCTGTGGTCAAGGTCACTGAAAGTTCAGGGTCTGTGGTCAAGGTCATAGGATGTTCAAGGTCTGTGGTCAAAGCCTCGGAATATTCAGGGTCTGTGGTGTCCACACTACACAATCACCGCCAGGACCACGGTGTTCCCATGCCACACTACCATCGGACTCAAGCCACTGCTGCTAGGATCTGCAAAGAGACGTACGGCGGCAGCTAGCGATGTCGTATCCCATGTGTTTTTCGTCAACGGTTATAGGGAGAGGATGCTGCCACTGATCCCTCTCCTCCAGACAAGACGGCAGCTCATTGGGGGACTCAACTCATAGTTGTAGTGTATTCCATTTTTGCTATATGACAGTATTTTACTAAACAAATCATGGTTAAATAAGGTCTAGTTGTCGCTGCTCCCGTCAGGATTGATTCTGCTCTGTGTCGTCGTGTGCGAGGACTCGTCAACCTAGGAGCCATCATTGTGTTTTATGTGTCATGTCACTTCTCAGGATGTGGCTGCACTTTTTTTTGTGTATGATGTCACTTCCTGTGTGGAACTGGTACTACTTTTTGTGTATGATGTCATGACTTCCTGTGTGGAAGCTGTTTTATGTGTATGATGTCACTTCCTCCAGTGGGACATGCTAGTTACCTCATAAGTATCTACCTCACTTCTGCAGTGGCGGCGATGTACAACGGGCGAGCGGGGAGGGAAAGCAGCGATGGTGACAAGGTGGGAGCGTTGTCTTGAACTCGGTCTATCTCAGGGAGTATCTAAGTCACTATAAACCGCGAGTCAAAATTTGACGCCTCACTTTGTCCACAGCTGCAGCTGCCACAGGTCGTCGCCATGGCAACTTGGCTGATTAGTCACCGTGCACCTGATAAAGGTGGAGGTCAACTAATAGCCAGTGTGTACCTCGAAGAGACTGACCTGCATCTGGACGCCGACCATGACGGATGACTACAACATCAACAGCAACATCTCCGGCTGACGCTGTTGTGAGCTGTCAAGTCAACCGCCTGCTGATTTAACCGGAGTGGGTCAGAATCGCTAACTATACCTCGGGAGGGGGCGGAATGTTAGTTTTCATGGTTTATGTACTGTCATACCAATCTGTATCAGCGTAGCCATCATAGGGGGACAAGCACGAGGTGGGAGCCAGGGTGGGGATGGGGTTTGGTCTGAAGCAACTACCTCTGGCATACCTACCGGTTTATTTACAACCATGGTATGCATGCTAAAAACCACATGCAAACTCACTATAGAACCCAACATTTTTCGAGTTAGATACAGCTAACACAGACGCCCTCACCATGTTGGTTTAGCGTAGAAGATGAGGGAGACTGTATGGCTGCAGCATCGGTCAGGGCAAGGGAGGGTGGGTTTGTGTTGTCAGTAGCGGACGGAAGACTTGCTGTTGTTGGCAGAATCGGTGTTCCAATCGGATCATTCATGCTCAAGAAAACTACCATTAGTGTCTTTATATTAGATTATGAAAAACTAAAGTTTTATAGAAAACAGTTTTCTAGTTTCTATGGCAACTGTATTTTAGGGGGAAGCTATCCCTGGGGAAACTGTAGCAACAGCAAGGCATTCAGACTGATGACCGACATACAGACATGGCCATATATGGCTCTCAGTTTCCTTAAACATGGCAGCATTTCTCATCTTCAGGTCTGTGTTTTTAAACAAACGGCGATGCAGTTTTTAATTTTTTTTAGAAAACTGATAATTTTCTAATATGTTTACCATTATATACCTCATCACTACTCGGGTTTCATAACCCTTCACCCCTTGGCTATGTTACTGGTACAGTCCTGGAATATTAGAGGGAGCGTACACTCTAACATAGAGGGGTGATAGGTAACTCATGGCAGGAATTGTTGGTTATTTTCATTAATTTATGATTTCACATCAGTGATCCCTGGCTCCGCCCCTCGTGTGATTCTGTAAATAACCTCGTCCCCCTTGTGACGTTGCTGACGACAACGGAACTGCACCTGATATGCATGTGTTGTGTGTACTGTGCAGCAGTAAGGAGAGTGGGCGTGTCTTCCGATCTCTTCCTCCACACACTACCCGCCCCCAAGGGTAGGTGGATGGGAACAGAGAGGGGCTGCCGCCATTCATACCTCAGCTGGGAAAGGGAGGCAACTCTATATGAACTGAAATGTACATGTTGTATGAGAATATGCCAATATCTTCTTCAATTTGTGTTTTCACCCTGTTTTTGTCCAAGCATATTATTCCAATCTGACAAATGTTGGTTAATTAGATGCAGTTGCCTCCCCTGCCAGAGATCCGAATTTAAATGTGTCTATTGTAGGATTTCTATGTAAAGTGTGTACGGTGTTTTAACATATTGTACAGGCACTTGCTAGGATGATTTATAATAATAATAATAATAACAATAATATTGAACTATGTACGTGGTAAGACAGTAATATATACATTCTTCTCCGTTTTCACAATCCCTTCTGTCTATTGCTTGTGATAACTCTGTGCGAGACCGGTGAATTCTCTGTACCATTTTTCCCTTGATAACAAGCGTAGTGAAGTTCTGCATCTGATGTATTTGAACAAGTGACAGGTAGTTATCAGTGTGGTCGAGATGGTTACACGTTAAGAAATGTTTGTTGTAGGTAAACGCCCCGTGGAAAGCATCCAATATTGTCTTGCCACCAGTGTGTGTTGACCGTGTAGGGGTTGGCATGACTCCAGTCAGTGGCTGTAATGGTACATCATGGTGGGTGCTGCCCCCTGTTGGTGGTTGAGAGAGTTTACGGGGCATATATCATCTGCACTCTGCTGAATTGTACTGTGTCTTCAGAGCTTAAAACATTATAGTTCCTTCCCGTGTTATAAAAAAAAAATATATACTGACACATTTTGAAAATGTATGGTTGATGTTATTTTAATAAGGCCACATAAACTATGTTCTTATTTCTCATCACTTTTTAACAAAAGTATTGGTCAGGCAGGCGGGTTCTATTTTTACATTTTATTTTATTTAATTTTTTGTCCAAAACCCATGATTTCTGTGGAAATATACACCTTTCCTCCGATAGAAAATCAAAACATGGAAGTGTGAAAAATTCATGCACATTCTGAGAGTCAACGTTGCATTTTCTTTAGTGTAAAAAATAAAAAAGAATCTTAGGGCCGAGTTAAATTTAGTGTTGGGCGGTAATGAGAAACAGAAATATTTTTATATATGGCCTAACTGGTAAAATAGTTGCAGTTTTCAAATTAAGTTGCTCTGTGTACTTAGATATGAAACAATCACAACAATGCTGTTCGGTTCAAATCTCATTTGATGTGGTTCATGATCAACTAGAGCAAAAACAACACATCTTGTCAGAAGCTTGAAAACACCATGATTCGAGCTTGGTGTTGGTATAGAGCATAGAGGTTGGTAATCATTAACTAAATATTGATCGATCATCGATAAATATCGATCATCGATAAACTTTCAGCAAGAATGCTAAAAACGCCTGAAAGGAATTAATATATTTCTCATCACTGGTTGTGACATGTTTATGCATGGAGTATCTCGTTCGATGTGTTCCATGATCAACCAGAGTGAGTGAGTAAGTTTAGTATTAGGCCGCTTTTGGCAATATTCCAGCAATATCACGGCAGCGTGACACCAGAAATATGCTTCACACATTTGCCCATCTGGGGAATTGAACCCAGGTCTTTGACGTGATTAGGGGCAGTGGGGTAGCCTAGTGGTTAAAGCGTTCGCTCGTCAAGCCAAAGGCCCGGGTTCGATTCCCCACATGGGCACAATGTGTGAAGTCCATTTCTGGTGTCCAACGCCGTGATATTGCTGGAATATTGCTAAAAGCGGCGTAAAACTAAACTCACTCACTCCCACAATTCGACGTGATTAGCAAACACTTTAACCACTTGGCTACCCCACCGCTCCTGATCAACCAGAGCAAAAACAACACAGGTCAGAAGCTTGTAAACACAATGATGCATTTTCATCAAGTGTCAGTATGTTTATACATCAGATTGAAAATGACAAAATGAACAGCAAACCAGAAAACAAAAATTTATAGTCTCATAGCATGGAGAAGAGTTTGGTTTTGTTTCGACAGAATAAGAAATCTATTCACAAGTGTCAATTATTTTACAAAGGTATTAGGTACCCTCAGCTTAACTTTATATGAATCAAGAAGTGTGTTTTTCTGTCTGATAGCATCTTCTCTACCCAACCCAACTAGACCTACATGCTCTGAGGAAACTTTGTTTGAATGGCATCCAACTCTATGATGTACCTGTTGTCATGGTTACATTTCAGCAAATACAGTTTTAAAGAAAAAAGAAAAAGCAACATTGAAAACCTGTCCAAGGGTTACTATGAATTGATTTTAAAATCTCTCTTCAACTGATTTTAGTGTTATAATGAACTTTTTAATGATGCTCCGCTATTGGGGCTTTTTTTATACACATGCATTTGTACGGGATGTTTTGGCATTGAGCAGTGGATGCAGAGTACCTGTTTCTATGGAGACACTTGGATCAGTCCATGGAAATAATGGACTGATCCAGTTGGATCAATGGGGGACATTGTTACTCAGATCATCAAAACATAGTGCTATAGATATTTAACTTATACGAGTAATAGTTTTAAACTATTATGTTGATATTATATTATGGAACCTTTTTAACTATTGTTCCCATGGTCCTCTGTTTGATTATGTGAAGTTATTGTTGATATTTGTCTTCAGGAAGATATTGTTGAGCTAAGATAAACTGTCTAGCTTGTGTCTATGTTATTGTAACAAGTATTGACAATTGATATGGTCAGAGTTGTCTCCCTTATCTGGTTTCTACAATGTCAAGGTTACTAATGGATTTTGAATCAGTAGTACAGGTTTTGACTAAATAACTGCATATTTGTGTGACTATTTTTGAAACAAAAGAGCATTTACTCTTTGTGTGGGCAAACCTACAACAATCAGCTGGACAACACGTTTGGACAAATGTGATACTACCTCCATTAAATACTTGTACTTTATTTTGTTTTGACTCGGGAAACCAGAATCTTGACTTTGACTGGACTTTATATACATATGTCTTACCTCTGCTGGTGACATATACAACTCAATGTTTGCTAAGGACCACACATTTGACTGAATATGACTATTTTGTTCCTTGGCAGACACCGAGTTGTGTGTCTTGCCTCCAGAACTCTCCTATCCAATTAGCAAAGGAAACAATTTGAAGACTGACTTTTGTTAGAGTATACAATGTGCCATATTGTTGATGTCTTGCAGAGAGGAAATCAGGATCTGTGGTTGAATGATTGTTTGTATGCCAGCTGATAGTATTCCGGTGAATTCTTCCCTCAAATTCTTCCATTGTAAGTTGTTGAAAGTCTCCCAGCAAAGCATACACTGAAGTAACAGATGCCTTGTGTGTCACCCTTAAGATATGTCCATATGGACAACACTGCTGAACCTGTTCCCTGCTTTCCTCTCTGTTAGAGATAAAACACATTAAGGAGTAGAACCACTGGTGTGATACAGGAATTATCGATCTTGTATCGTCCAGTGAACTGCTGCTTTATTTCTAGTGCTATAGAGATGTTTAAAATGAAACTTAGCTAAACGGGCAATTATATTTTGCTACTGTGGAGTGAGTGAGGGAAGGGGATGCTCTGCTCTTATCTATATCAGTAATGTGTCTACCTACTACCTCCTCTTGCTTGTAACTATTTGGTTTAATCTCACATGCACTGATAAAGATAAGGGCTCGGCATTTGCTGGTGCGATCGAGGCCAGTTTAATAATCTTTTTCTTGTGAAGGAAGGAAACGTAAGATATTCTTCTGTTGTCGGGTGGTTTAAGGAATTTATGCAGCAATAATAATGTAAGTGTGTGAAACTGATGATACCAGATTTGGCAGGGAAACAGGGATATTTCCACATTTCAACACTGAGTACAGTTTGTCGAGTATCATTTGCTGTGACTTGCCATCAGATCCTATTTATCAAAATGAAACTTTTACAACTTAAAAAAGTAAACAAAGGCTCAACAAGTGACCTAGTTCATCTGCTAACAGAAATTTCCTGATGAGTTAAAGGATATTTGAAACATGTTGGCAATAATTACTGGTACTAAATGCCGAGTTACACCTTGAAAGGAATGTCATTAATCATATGATTGTGGACAATAACCGGTCTTGGCATGAGTATAATAAACGTTCCTCGCCCATTCCACAGAAAGCTCTCTTCCAGCTCTCCCCTTAGCTCCTCCACAAAATGCTGATTTATGTTCTAGTTGGTGGTTTATCTCCCTTGAATATGTCAGGACTGATCGGAATTCTTCTCAACGCATTTATTTGAAATCGTTAAGTGATACATTTCTAGCATTACCTCTGAAATCGGCAAACAATAAAAAAGCTGGAACCTCCCTCTGTTGTCCTTTATTGTACAAGGGGAGATAAGCACGCTTGTGTTCAAGTGGGGAAGCCATTGCCTCTATGTAATTTCTTCAAACCTGTACCTCAGGCAGTCAGCGGAGGCTGAAGTGCTGAACCTTGACGGACGGACGGACTTACGTCGACCGACTTCAATTTGTAGTCGTACCTAAAGAAGGTGAAGTTGCCGGTGACGTCGTGACAGAACTGGACTGGGACTCGGCTATGACTGTGTGATCAGCCCACCTGTTACGTCGTTACCGGAAGCCATAAGTTCCTGTATTAAAGGAATACTCACGTACACAAACACTCGTTCTGTTGTCTTTTTCAATCAGTTTATCGGCTCCAGTACACACTTTCCGTATATACTGTCGGAGAAAGGTTAAGCCCATTTCTGGTGGGCCCCGCCGTGATATTGCTGGAATATTGCTAAGAGCGGCGTAAAACCATCCAAACTAACTCACTCACTCACTGTCGGAGAAAAAAAACTGTGCTTACTGTGAAGAGTCGTGAATGTTTGAATCTTGGAAATGAGTGAGTTTAATTTTACGCCGCACTCCAGCTATATGGCGGCGGTCTGTAAATAATCGAGTCTGGACCAGACAATCCAGTGATTAACAGCATGAGCATCGATCTGCGCAATTGGGAACCGATGACATGTGTCAACCAAGTCAGAGAGCCTGACCACCCGATCCCCTTAGTCGCCTCTCACGACAAGCATGGGTTACTGAAAGCGAATCTTGGAAATGACTTAAAATATTTTGTCTTTCGTCTGATCAGTGTATCATCGTCACAAATTCATCGGTAAACACGCATCTGGTAACAGAAGAGAGGCCGAGATGTACAACATTCCACAGTAAGTTCCTCGAACCGAGGATCAGGGAGAGTTCCGGTACCTATGGCGACCGTTTCCAGGTTAGCCATAAGATACAATCAAGAACACACTGCTATTTAAATATCTAGCATATTATGTAACAGTTTGAATAACGTGGTCTTACCTGCTCTATAAACTTACTTGAAACGTCCTTCAAAGGAACGGCCACTAACGCTGAAGGGGTCGTTGTCGGCACCCAAGCCCAAGAAAATGGCTTCACACTTGGTGCCCGTGTGGGAAATTTACCCGATTTTTCGGTGTGACTGGCGAACGCTTTAGGCTACCCCTTGTAATGGGGCACGAAAATGGGAATGGTGGCACCATCCTGAGCTACGTCATACCAGAAGACGTTCAAATATGGCAGTTGTTGTTACCTTGCCCTGGGGCTCAGATAGGACTGGACACTTGAGTCCAGGTAATAGTCCGTCAGTGAGGTTCACATGTTCATTTGAGAGCAACATGAAACCCGCATTAGTCAAGACCAGAACGAGTGTCCAGTGAAAACAGACACACACGTCACTATTTAAGTGCAAAGACGCTGAACAAAAAATTGTTTAACTCCCGTGTTACCTCGCTGTCGAATCAGAGTGAGTGGGTGGTTTTAGTGACATTTTTGCAATATCAAGACGGGTGCACCAGAAATGGGCTTCACTTTGTGTCCATGTTGGAAATCGAACCTGGTTGATACTTTTCGTCTTTTGTTATTGTTTTTCCACCGCGTCTACCCGGATGATATCACAGAACTCTTGACTGGGTTGCGATCTCTGCTGCGCCACCGCAAGCGCAGTTTGTAGTATAAGTGTTACACGCATATCCTTACACTGATCAACAGAGATGAAATCTTTTCTACTCATGAATAATTTCGTGCTTTCAAGTTTACACAGATTCCCGAACGTTGGTTGGTTGAGAGAGCGGTCATGTGATCTAAATTTCAAGGTTCATTACTCTTGAACCCCTCTAATCGTTCATACTTGTGTAAACACCGACAAACGTGTGTGAACGTTTTTCGCTTCGGTTTCAAGGACCCCCAATAATTGGTGATACCAATTTCGCGAACGAACCTGTTTCAAGTCACCCCAAGTTTGGCAATGTCACTACCAAACGGATTGCCGAACATTGTTCCTTTTCACAGGAGTTTAATGTCTCGCAGTTTGCGGGTTCATCCGGCGGTTTTCTGCCCCGAGATCTATTTAACAACTGCTCAATAAATTTCACAATAAACAATCACAAATAAATAGAATACAACAAGCTCTGTTTCCTATTCGCCACGCCGCACAACTTCGAAGTCGGTCAGTGTATTATTACGCGGTCAAACAAGGTATTTACAAGTGAAAAGGTACAATGCCAGTTTGTTAAAATGGTATTGTTATTGCTTCTGATATTTGTTTCTGTTTGATACTGTTATTGATTATACTTATTAAAGCAGTTTCAAACCTCATAACGAATTTGTTGTTATATTTTAAAGATCGAATACTTTGAGAACTATTTCTTCAAGGGTTGGGATACATGTAAAAGAAAAATCGCTGTGTATACAAACATCGCTGCAATACGTACGTTCTTGAACCGAATGGCATTACAACATTTTACAGGTATTAAAACACACTAAACAATGATCATCTACAAGTGGGTGGAAAACGTATGTGTAAACTTCAAAGTGTGAATTATAAGATTGAATGTCAGTTTGTTTGCTTAGACTGAAAATGAACGATGTCAAAGCGTTGTTCAAATTCGCGCGTGAACTCGCTCGTAAACTCGCTCGTTCACACGAGTTTGAACACCGCTTTGACATCGTTCATTTTTCAGTGCAAACACACAAACTGACATTCAATTCTTAAATATTTCCTTCATCATTATTATGATTACAAATGAACACAATTTGAAGTTTAACTTCATCTGCCAGTAATACAAAATATTAGGACCGCAGTCAATGTAAGTCTATATATTTTTGTCTTATAATTGTAACGAAACATTATATTTTCATCTATTTGAGAACTTCATAAAAAAGGACACGATCTGTCCAACACACGCTCTAAGTGCGACCTAGTGTATGTTGTCTGTCTCCTCGAACTTATCGGCTAACCAAAATGAAGTGGAATGATTCTGCTGAATGCTACAACAAATGAGTAAAAATGAAATACAAATATTCAAATGAAATCCGACTAAAGTTATAGCAACAATGTATACCAATGTATAACCTGTTCCATGTCATGTCCCTTTTAACAGCCTAGTGTGGAAAGATTGTTTATAGCATTAGAACTAGTGATATTTTATCAACTAGTCACATGACTTTGTTTCAGGTTTTTCACATTGGTGTATAGCTTCAAAACAGCACACTAGACAACTTCTGCATGATGTCCACCATTCTTTAAAAAGTAAGTTAGTTTGACAGCAATGAGAAATTAATCAACGTATTGGTGATTGATCATTTGAAAGGAAGTACAAGTTCAGAGTCGGAAACATGAGTTGTGTATTTCGTATAAGATGCAGGTACATGGCTTAACACCAGAGTACTTAACAAGATTAGCTCCACAAGACGTGGGCCACAAAACTCACTATTGCCTTCGTAATGCCGGAGATATTCAGCCAGAAAAAACTAGACTAGTACAACACTCTAAATCTTCTTCCATCAGTCATATAAGCCCGGAATAATATTGACGAATCTGTTAAGTCGGCAGAATCATTGTCTAAAATATAAATTATATCTTACTAATTACACTCTTAATACCAGAGCTATTAAATACTTTGACTTTGGCACGCGCTTTTACCAAATCATCATGTCAAAACTGAGACTAGGATGTAGCGATTTAAACTTACACCAATTCGAAAGACCTATAAAAGAAAATAGTTCATGCCAATGTGGCTTTTTAACAGAAGATATCTCACATAAGAAAATAAATGCCCTTTAAAGATTAGATATCTCACACTTCTTTATTTTCTGCCCGCTATAATAGTCATATCAGACATAACCAGTACTTCTACCGCAATGGATTCTCTGTTGCCACAGACAGTTTATTCTCAAGAGAACCCACCAACGGTGGTACATGAGAAAAGCCATTCTATGGCAAAGACATATCCAATACTGACACAGAATTTCTTCTTAAATCCATTTATCATTTCATAATTAACTCCAAACGTTTTGTTAATAACACATAGAATACAATAAGTACTAACTCGTTTTGTTCGGTTTGAAAATTGCCTCATTGAATTTTATATCCATTTTGCACCCTCTTAATTTTGTGTAATTCGTTTAAGTTGTTTTCTCTCGGGAGAGGCATCAATACAGGCCTTGTTCGGTCTGTTTGCCAATCCTTTTTGTTCGTTCTGTGTTGTCTTTCTAATGTATTGTCTTTATTTTGAATAAATACTGTTTAGAAAAGAGTCTGCAAGTCAGTTAAAAGTGAATCCAAATTACTCGCATCTGAAATGTTCCAGTTATGTGGCGTAACCGTACCGTGGACGATGACTAGAGTTTTTACGTGTGATTTCCGCGTAATGCGTCTCTCGCACTGGGGCCCTCCATGTGGTTTAAACATATTTTTATTTCGCCAAAGCAGAAGCCTGGGATGGGCGAACAAGCCTAGTGGCTTGTATAAACGTCGCTCCAGTACATTGTTCAAATAGCTGGATACATAAATGAAATAATTTGGCAACAAAAGAATAATACCATAACGTTTATATGACTGAGTAACAAATGTGTTCGTTGTGGTGTTGGTTATGCCTGGCAACGAAATGGGCTGCTGCGGAAAAACACCTTATATAAAATTTGTCTTACACTGAATATACATGGGTGGATCCAGGGGTGGGGGTGTCAGGGGTTCGGGGACCCCCCCACCCCCACACACTTGAAAATGAGTTAAGACCAAATTGAAGATTTTTTTTGCGTTGGCGGATCCAAGAGGGGGTGGGTGGTTCAGGGGTGTCCTCCCATTACGCAGACAGCCAGTTCGCAGACACCTTAAAACAACAACATTTACGGTTCAATGAACAGATGAGCAACTACCTGTTACCTACACATTATAATGGAATAGTCAAAATAAAAACACAAGAAAAAAATCTAATATTTATTTGATAACAAGAATATAATATTTTTCAAATAACAATGCATAAAAGTAGCACAGTAGCTTCAAGTAGATATATCTTTGACATAGAAATATTTTATCTGTATTAATAGATCTAATTAAAGCTTAGTTATAGCAAGTCCAGTAAAGTTCATGTCTTGTTAGCCAAGTTTTATGAGGTTGGCCACCGCATCTAGGAACAGAAGAGGAGTCTTGAACCTGATCTTGTGGCAATAAGGCAAAAAAAAGATGTAAAACTCTCTTAAGATCTTTCCTCATACAAAGATCAATTGATACTAAAAACAAAGTGAGGAGAGAAGACAGATTATCATTAATCGGCGACCAAGTTCTGTGTAAACACAGTGACAAACCTCTATTCGATAGTAATTGATAGTAAAAACAACTTCGAGAAGAGAAAACAGATTATCGTTTAATCACAACAAAGTTTTATTTACACTCAACCAAACCAAGCTTCTCAATAACGAACCTCAGCCTCCTCCACTCACTAGACTGTGGACTGTTCCATTATACCCGTAGGTGTTACCCTAATTAACCTTCTTGCTCAGTGTCTGCCAACTGGGTGTCTGTCAAATGGGTGTCTGTCAAATGGGAGATAACCTTCTAGCACAACTTTGGTTTTCGCTTTACCGGGAATAGGGAATGTTGAGTTTTCGCTTTCCCGGGCCGACACCTTTTCATTTTACTAATTGATTCATGGAAATAGCGTTAATAGCTCCATCGGGCAATAAATTCCACGACATAATCGCGCTCGGTAAAAAAAATGATTGAAAATATCTTTGCGTTCTACAATTAATAGTTTGAATGGAAGTACTATTTCTAAGATTATAGTTGCTTTGTTCAAGTACTCTACCTGGTACAAGATCGTTCAGATAATCAGGAGTCAGACGATGATACATTTTGTAGAAAGTTATGAGATTAGAGCGATGTCGTCTTTCTTTCAGTGTGCTATAATTAGTTTTCCTGTATATTTTATCGTGACTGGTGCCACGAACCGCACAGCTTATTGTTCTTAAGGCGTCTAAATGTAAATATTCCAGTAAAATCGCCTGTTCCATCGTACAATTGTCCCATATATGACAGCAGTAATCAAATGTGGTAAGATAAAGGAGTTGTATGAAGTATTAAGCATTTTCCGAGATCAACGATATTTCAAACTTCTCAGACAATTAATCATTGGACTAATTTTCTTTATCATGTCACCTACCGTCTCTATTAAGCGCCGGGCCTCTAATAACCGCCGGGGATAAAGCAGTGCTATAAGAAATAGGCGCCGGGTCTCTAATAATCGCCGTGTATAAACCTTTGCATTTTTTCGCAAATGTATTCTCCATTGGTCTAAAAATAACTATATTAAGGAATGGTCCCTTAAATCATAACTTCATGTACTCATCCCCGCTTTTGAAAATACAGGGTATTTTAATAAGCGCAGGGCCTCTAATAAGCGCCGGGTCTGGAGGTCCGTTGAAAAAATAAGCGACGGGGGCGCTTATTAGAGGAAATACGGTATATGAACTTTCCAGGAACAATCGCTTTGAAGTGTTATACCTAAGAGTTTATGGTTATCCACTTCTTTAATAATTTCACCATTCATGAATAAGTTCGGTCTGACATAGGATTGCGTTTTTCGAGTGAATGTTATACTCTCAGTTTTACTAGGATTAAAGCTAACTTGCCACTTTTTAGCCCAATCTGAACTTTTTGCCAAATCATTGTTTATAATTGCTGCTGCTGTAATATGATCATCTATTATAGCATATATCGATGTATCATCCGCAAAAGGCGGATGTGACTATCTATACCATCCACAATGTCATTAATATAGTTGATGAACAAAAGCGGTCCAAAACGGAACCTTGGGGCACGCCAGCTTCCACAAATTTAATATCTGAACTGTATCCATTTATTACCACTCTCTGCATTCTACTATCTAGATACCTTTCAAACCATTCCAAGAGTTCACCCCTTATACCGTAAGCATGAAGTTTATGAGTAATGCCCCTATGCCAAACTCTATCAAAGGCTTTACTTATATCGCAAAATACGGCTCTAATTTCCTTTCCTTGATCTACTGCACCTGCGATGAAGTTATAAAGATAAGTTAATTGCTTTACAGTAGAATCGCCAGGCATAAATCCAGATTGTAAGTTTGACAGAATATTGTTATCTCTAAAGAAGTTGAAGACGTATTTAAAAACGCATTTTTCAAAAACCTTAGCGACACAGCTAGTTAGCGCAACTGGCCTATAGTTTGAACAGTCGTGCTCATCGCCTTTCTTATGAAGCGGATTTACCCAGGCTAATTTCCACGATGAAGGGAAAGTTTTATTACGAATGAAGATGTTAAATAACTTAGCTAACAACGGCGTTAGAGAGGCCCGCCATGTCATTTAGTGTTTGATCGAAAGAGTGAGTGAGTTTTGTATTTACGCCTCTTTTAGCGAGATTCCAGCAATATCAGGGCAGGGACTTCAGAGATCGGCTTCACACCTATGGGGGAATCGAACTTGATCGAAAGAGGGGTGATTTGACCGACCGAATATTATGCAGCCTGAAGGGGGGGTTAGGGTTCCACATACCAGGGTTCCAAACAAGGAAATATTCTCTTTGATAAAAACTTTGGATCTAGATTTTGTCAAATAATCCGTGCTCGCCTCACGTTGGGTTGTAGTGACTTGAACGCTCATTGTTTTGATAGACATATTTCAAATAATCCGAATTGTACATGTGGGCATCCACAGATTCGCTCCATTACTTCTTTTTTTGTCCTTGTTATGACTTAATAAGATCAGATAACTCGGATATCTATTTGCAAACTTCTAAGTTGACAGAAATGACATTTTGTGTGTATTTAAAACAAGTACATGATGGTTTTGCTGTGCATCTACCCGCTGCCTATAATAGAATGTTTGAATGTATAGATGCCGGTTGACATCAGTCAGTACAAACAGGCAGTGGGGACATTTGCAGTCGGGCTACGCTCATGTGCAGCTTGTAAACTAAATATTTTCACTTTTCTATCCCGACATCTTTGCGTTTTCAGCAAATCGGTTAGTATTCTCGCATCTCTTCTAATACTCTGTTGTGGAGACGTACATCCTAACCCCGGCCCAGTACTAAATACTTTAAAGATAGTCCACCTAAATGTTTGCAGTCTCAAAGACAAATTGGATGTCATAGAAGTTGAATTTAATTCTTTTGATATCATTTGCATAACTGAAACGTGGTTGCATAAAGACATTCCGAACGATGATATTCTTATACCGGGATTTCAACCTCCATTCCGCAAAGATCGAGGGAGTCGCGGGGGCGGTGTGGCTATATATGTTAAAGACAATTTGTATGTGGAGCATATGCACCAGCTGGACATTGCTGGACTTGAAGCCGTATGGGTTCATGTTAAATGTAAACATCGTACCTACGTCATAAGTACCTTCTACAGAGCTGACCGGAGCATTGCGTACTGGGAACTAATTGATCAGTCAATTGGAAACGCTGTTGATCTTAACTTATTTACAGTTATTACTGGCGACTTTAATGTAGATATTTTAAATGAAAGCAATCGTAAAATTCAATTATTGGAATCCTTACACGGACTAACCCAAATTATTGACAAACCAACTCGAATCACCCCGCAATCCAGTACTTTAATTGATCTCATATTTATATCCTCTATGCAAAATGTGCAGGATCGCGGGGTGTTAGACCCTATTTGCAGTGACCATTGTCCGATATATGTTGATATCAAATCTGTTAGTGAGTGAGTGAGTGAGTTTGATTTTACGCCGCTTTTAGCAATATTCCAGCAATATCACGGCGGGGGACACCAGAAATGGGCTTCACACATTTTACCCATGTGGGGAATCGAATCCGGGCCTTCGGCGTGACGAGCGAACGCTTTACCCACTAGGCTACCCCACCGCCCCTCAAATCTGTTAGACCCAGGTGTAATACATTTAAACGTAAAATACATGATTATCAACATATAGACGTTAATGGTATGATTTCTGATATTAATAATCTTGACACTAATGCCTTATTCTTAAACAACCACGTGGATGACATAGCAAATAAATTAACGACTATAATTAGGAATACTTGTGACAAGAATATCCCAAATAAAATTGTTGCTATTCGACCATCGGATCCACTTTGGATGAATAACGAAATTAGATCGCAATACGTAAGCGCAATAGACATCATCAGCTCGCTAAGATGAAAAATTCTGTTACCCGTTGGGCTCGATACAGACAAGGTAGAAATAGAGTAATCTCGGCTATCCGAAAAGCGAAAAGAGCGTATGCAAATAAACTAGATGAAACGATAAATCGATCCACTACGGACAAATGTTGGTGGAAATTAGTCAATAATTACGTGAAGAGAAATAAAAACAACTCTAATTTTCCCCCGTTGATTTTGAATGATGTCGTAAGCGATGATTTACAAGATATAACTGATTCTCTAAATGATTATTTTACTCGACAATCGCAAGTAGAAAATCCGGATTCAACACCCCCCAATATCAATATAAAGACAATAAATAGTCTATCAGAAATTAATCTTATTAACAGTGAAGTATATGATATCTTAATGAGTGTTAATACTGCGAAAGCAACCGGCCCCGACGGCATTGGAAATAGAATTCTTAAATTAATCGCTGTCAGTATTTCACCCCTTTTAACGGGACTTTTTAACCTATCACTTCAACAACGCGTATTCCCGGCAGTTTGGAAAGAAGCAGGCGTTATACCGATTCACAAAAAGGGAAGTGTAAATGATTGTACAAATTACAGACCAGTAGCCTTAACTAGTTGTGTATCTAAAATATTCAAACATGTTTTCAATTATCTCAGAGGCAATAACATCTTATCCAATTTACAGTCAGGTTTCATCCCAGGGGACTCTTGCGTGAATCAGTTGACATATTTGTATAATTTCATAGCCAAGGCAATGGAAGAAGGTAAGGAAATAAGTGCAGTATTTTGCGATATCAGCAAAGCTTTTGATCGATTATGACACAAAGGTCTCGTGCCTAAGTTAAAATCATGTATAATCGATGGTTCACTATTACAATGGTTTAAAAGTTATTTAGAATATCGATCCCAGCGTGTAGTAATAAATGGTTATAGTTGTAATATTAAACCTGATAAAAGCTTGCGTCCCGCAGGGTTCTGTTCTAGGACCACTTCTGTTTTTGGTCTACATAAATGATATTGTTGAAGGCATTGACAGTAATATACGATTATTTGCAGATGATACTTCTATCTATGTAATAATAGATGACCCTTACGTAGCGGCGTTTAGTCTGAATAATGATCTACTAAAAATAGCAAACTGGGCAAAAACAAACCTGGAAAATCGATTTCAACCCATCCAAAACTAAAACAGTCTTATTCAGTAGGAAATCAAATTCAAATCCTCATCCAAGCTTGTTTTTTAACGACGTTCGAATTGAAGAAACTTCGAGCCATAAACATTTAGGTATAACTCTTCAAAACGATTGTACATGGGATATACATATAAACGATATCGTTAAGAGAGTCAGCCCCATGATAAATTGCTTAAGAAGCCTTAAATATCGACTAACGTGAAACGCCCTCAATCGTATGTATACGTCCTTTTTTACTTCCGATCTTTGACTACTGTAGTTATATTTATGACAATTGTACCAAAACTCAAGCAACAATTTTGGAAACAAGCACTTAGACGCGTTATGTACGATATGTGGAGCTGTTCGCGGCACCAGTCACGATAAAATCTACGCTGAAACATCATCTGTTTCTCTTCGCGAAAGAAGAAGAATAGCTAAACTAATCACATTTTTCAAAATGTATCATAACAGATTACCCCACTATCTAAACGAACTCGTCCCTCCCTTCGTCTCTCAAGTTAAGAACTATCCGTTACGTAACGCATCGCATTTGCAAACTATTGCCCGCCGTACTGCTCTATATGACAATTCATTTCTACCGGACGCTGTAAGTTTATGGAATGCTTTACCGCAAAATATTAAATCTCTTACAGACATTCAATGATTTTAAATCTGCTTTAAGCCATAGAGCTAAAGACATTCATTTCGATCCAAATATAGGTTCAAGAGTTTGTCAAATCCTCCACTGTCGCTTAAGGTTAGGATGTAGCGATCTCAACGCTGACAAACACAACAGACATATATCAGAGAGAGCAGATTGTTTGTGTGGCCACCCTACTGAAGATGCCCGTCATTATTTCTTTGTATGTCCCAGATTTGATGCTGTAAGAATAAATAAATTTTATTATACTAATGGCTTTTCATTAGAAACAATCTTATACGGAACGTCTTCCATGGACCCACAAATTCAATCACATATCTTAAAATCAGTCCATCTATTTATAATTGAAACTAGGCGCTTTAACTGAGCAAGTCATACACTAAAACCTATAATTCTCAAAGCTATACTACTATGGATCCCGACTGCAGATGCCATGAATGTATACAACCATCATGATTTTAATTTTCCGACTACATGTCATACCATCTACTTTCATTTTAGATATCATCTTTTCTTGTCATGATACTGTTTCATATATCTATGTATATTGGAGCGGTCTTCATATAAGTTCTTTTGAGCTTGTTGACCAATCCAGTTCATGAAAATTCTGTCTTTGCTATTTCATGAAATAAATATGTTTAAACCAAATCAGCTTATTTTTGACTCTGTTCATAAATACATACTACTTTCAAATAGATTCAAATTATTCTAAACTCTTATGCATGCAATTACTATGAACCAATTAATGTAAATTTAGAGACTTTTTCCTGTTATTATGTATTTCATGCCTTTATGAAAATAATTGCTTCTGTACTTTGTTTGAAATTAATTATTGATTGTATGGTATTATATTCTATGGCTCGGCACTCATATAAGCCGTTGGCTTAATCTGCCAATCCATATTCATGTCCTGTTTATATTTTATGAATAAAATATGTTTATAACACATTCATTTTTGTATGGAATGTGAAATTTGACAGAAGTAGGGTGTATTCAGAAGCAGGGTGTATCCAGAAGTAGGGTGTATCCAGAAGTATGGTGTATCCAGAAGTAGGGTGTATCCAGAAGTAGGGTGTATCCAGAAGTAGGGTGTATCCAGAAGTAGGGTGTATCCAGAAGTAGGGTGTATTCAGAAGTAGGGTGTATCCAGAAGTGGGGTGTATTCAGAAGTAGGGTGTATCCAGAAGTAGGGTTCCAGAAGTAGGCTGTATTCAGAAGTAGGGTGTATCCAGAAGTAGGGTGTATCCAGAAGTAGGGTGTATTCAGAAGTAGGTGTATCCAGAAGTGGGGTGTATCCAGAAGTATCCAGAAGGTGTATCCAGAAGTAGTAGGGTATCCAGTGTATCCAGAAGTGGGGTGTATACAGAAGTGGGGTGTATCCAGAAGTAGGGTGTATTTAGAAGTAGGGTGTATTCAGAAGTAGGGTGTATCCAGAAGTGGGGTGTATCAAGAAGTAGGGAGTGTTCAGAAGTAGGGTGTATTCAGAAGTAGGGTGTATTCAGAAGTGGGGTGTATTCAGAAGTAGGGTGTATTCAGAAGTAGGGTGTATCCAGAAGTAGGGTGTATTCAGAAGTAGGGTGTATCCAGAAGTAGGGTGTATCCAGAAGTAGGGTGTATCCAGAAGTAGGGTTTATTCAGAAGTGGGGTGTATCCAGAAGTGGGGTGTATTCAGAAGTAGGGTGTATTCAAGTAGTATCCAGAAGTAGGGTGTATTCAGAAGTAGGGTGTATTCAGAAGTAGGGTGTATTCAGAAGTAGGGTGTATCCAGAAGTAGGGTGTATTCAGAAGTAGGGTGTATTCAGAAGTAGGGTGTATCCAGAAGTAGGGTGTATCCAAAAGTAGGGTGTATTCAGAAGTAGGGTGGTAGAGTGTAGGGTGTATTCAGAAGTAGGGTGTATTCAGAAGTAGGGTGTATCCAGAAGTAGGGTGTATCCAGAAGTAGGGTGTATCCAGAAGTAGGGTGTATCATTGTTTAGTAGGGTTATGAGCGTGTGTAGTGTTTGGTGTGTGCTTGTGTCCAGTGAACACCATTATGAGTACAGTATATAGTAGTTTGGCTGCAAAAGTTGTATGATCCCCAGGGAGTTGAGATTGCCGATTTGCCTTTGAGATTGACATCCATTGATCGAGGGAAAAATACCAGCGTCTTGAGCATGCACTAGTGCGTGGATATGTGCGCTACATAAATATCCAAAGTAGTGGTAGTATACAGTAGTATGTGGGATTTAATTGTGTATGTTCTGTAATGTCGTCTTCGTCATGTCTGTCATTTAGATCTCTTTTCTAGTTTTAGTTTCAGTGGCTTTTGGATTAGATGTTTATAATAGAATTTGAATTTTTGTGGTACTTTGCCAATTTTGGAAAATTCTTTGTTTTGATGGGCTTTTGATTTTGTTTTTAGATGGTACGTTTCAGTTAGCTGTGAGTTTTAGAACCGCTTTGGCTGCTTGAGCGGTGTTCTCCTACTATGCCAGTTTCACTGTCAAGCAATAAAGTTAATGCTGCAAGAAAGGGGATTAGTAGGAGATTAAAACTTAAGTCAGTTCAACACTTTACCAATATATTTTTTCTTACAAAATTTACAAAAAATATATGATTCATGTTATAGATAAAGTTACAGATATACAAAAATAAACAAATTATACATATATATAGTCATGTAATGTTTGTGTAACGTTTTCATCATTTTAAGCAGATGAGCAGTGTTGGTTGAGTTACAGATAAATAAATGATACACACGTAACTTATGATCTGTAATATCATTTTAATGAAATACAAACACAATACAAATATTTAACACCCCACTAAATGGAAGACATGCAGCATCCCCATTCTGGATGACGGTAGAAAGTTCATTTTGAAGGCACCGCTTTTCTTCTTTCTGGGTTTGATACAGGCACCAGCAGCAAGCTGTTTCGTTGTTTCTTCGAAACAGAACTGTTCCTGCTTTATAAAATTGATAATTGAAGCTGCAAATTGTGAACATTTATCATTGAGCTTGTTTTGCATGTAGTGAACACTGTTCATGGCTCACCACGCTCGACAATACCCCGGCCTTGCTAATTAGGGTGTTAATTATACAGATATATATTCGTTAACGGTGGCCGGATTAACTGCTGGCACAGTGGGAGTGAATCAGTTTAAATGCTCCAAGGCAACAGTTGATCAGCTTTACTGAAACAATAGCGTGTCATTTCAGCCATTTTATGTGGACCAAATTGGGAGAGTCATTCAACACTACAAACTGCCAGTTGGATGTTAGGTCAGCTGTAATAACATCAAATTAATGTGAAGTTTATCAATGCTCACAACAAGGCCGCCGGTGAGAGTACTTCTGTTATACACACTCTTCTAACCGGCTTAACAAGATTACAGAAACATGTCAATAACGGGTTTCCATAAACGTCCAATTAACGTCGATTCATGGTCTGCTCTGCTGGTGTCACAAACAGCTTTCCGTACTCGAAGCCGCTCCAACGTCTCGCGTGATTGACTCTCAGCCAGACCACGCCCAACGCTCACAGTACGACTGTTGTCGTTGGAGGGAGGACGGGTCATAGGTCATGACAGAACTCGAACGGGAAACTGGTCATTCAGTACAGACGTAATAAATCGGCGGTAACCTGTGCGACCATGGATTTCTGATTGGGAGACACTAGGAAGGAGGCCACACTCAGGTAAAGTGATCCACCTGTATACGTTGTACAATATCATTTACAGTGTCGTACCGGGTAGATGGTGGGTATGCTACCCGACCTAGTTAGCTCACTTGCGTCTACCCACAAGAAGCCATGCACATGTACAGTGTCTCGCGTCGAGTTATGCTGCATTGTCACGCCGCACGGTCACACGGGCTGGTCCCGGGTAGTGTTATCTGGGGAAAGACTTCCACCCGTAATCCCTCTTAAATTTCTTCTAGTATATTATTTATGTATCTTTTCCAGCATCGTTACAAGTTAGGGGCGATAAGTCTGAAGTCTTACCATATCTGGGTCTTTATACATGTCAGACCTGTGGTATTTTGACCAGTACACGGGTAGATTCTGTTAGATACGGGTATAGTGTGATATAGATCTGCTTATATATGTCAGACTTGTGCTATTTTGACCAGTACACGGGTAGATTCTGTTAGATACGGGTAGAGTGTGATATAGATCTGCTTATATATGTCAGACCTGTGGTGTTTTGACCAGTACACGGGTAGATTCTGTTAGATACGGGTAGAGTGTGATGTAGATCTGCTTATATATGTCAGACTTGTGGCATTTTGACCAGTACACGGGTAGATTCTGTTAGATACGAGTAGAGTGTGATGTAGATCTGCTTATATATGTCAGACTTGTGGCATTTTGACCAGTACACGGGTAGATTCTGTTAGATACGGGTAGAGTGTGATGTAGATCTGTATACATATATGTCAATCAATCAGTTTATTGCATGAAGGCCAGAGGCCCATATACAAAATAAATATGTATGATATGTACAACATATACAACATGCGACACACACGTTACATTGAATCTCTTCTCAATATAAGCGCGTGATAAATAAACAGAGCTACCTTATATTGTAATAGGGATGCTTTACATGAAAGTATTGAATACAGTTTTGTAGCATTAATATTTGATTGTAGCCATTGTGGAAAATACAGTTGCCTTAAAGGTCACATGCAACGTAAAACACAACTTTGCAGATTCTGATACCTTTCGGTATGGACATACCGAAACAAATCGTCAAAAATGCAAAACGGGTTTCAACAGCTGGGCTGCGCTCATAGGACGTGCGCAAGTAAATAGGTTCGCGCAGCTTGGAAGCGGGTTGTCGGGTGAATACTCGGTGAAGGCTTTGGTGTGAGCTATTTTTCTAATGTTTTGTTGATATCTCACAGGCGCGAGCTTTTTATATGTTATGACAGTAAATTAACTGTTTATATAATTTCATTTGTCTATTTCACCACACGTTCTTCTTACCGAGACACTTTCTCAGTTCGATACTTAAAAGCAATGTCATTATTTAGCGTTGACAGAATTTCTAACTGTGATATAGATATGTCGTTGTCACAGACAAAACTCAATGTCTTGTTTTATTGACACCTGTGTGTCTGCCTGCCTGTCTGCTAATGACAATATTCAATACACAGCTGCTATCACTGACCACATGCAATTTGAACTTAACACCAATCAGGCTATACACCATAAACAAAATGCATTGATTTACGGCCCGAGTTCGGTCTCTGTCACATTATGTAATTACACAGAAAGGCAGGTGTGATATTTGAACACATGACATGTTATGATGTCTGTTGATTGCAAAATGTTATACACAAAAATGAGCATGTATTTACAAAACCCATCATCTCTATATATATACACACACAATGAGCCGTGAGGGAATCTGCAAATGAACCAGCCGTTACACTTGAGTGCACACCCACCCGCTCTGACTGGGTTCGGTATCCCGGCTGCTTCGTTTCTTGGGAAGTAAACCGAAGTACACAATTTTGCACTTTCGATTTGCGATTGTACGCTTATAATTTTGTATATATATTTTTTCATAACCAGCAGTGTATATTATATGTCATGAATAAGTGATAATTGTGTTTTAATTATGTTTGATTTTTTGGTTGCATGTGACCTTTAAATAAATAAATAAATAGTGTAATTCATTCTCTACAGTATTACAAAATGGACAGAACCTTTGTGATTTTATAATAGATGAATGTCTTCCTTGATTGATATATAAATCATTTAGGCCAAGTCTCAGGCGTATGAAAACATTACGAAGCTTTTTACTACGTAAGTTGTATAGATACGACTCAGGTTCAAGTAAAGATTTAAACTCACGATAACAATCATATCTTGAATTTTCATATAAAGATGAATGCCAGTCTTAAGCTTGTTTAAAGATATCGATAGCCCTGGTACGAAAGAGTTTGATAAATACATTAACGCCGCCCAGGGTTTGGGATAGCCAAACAAATCCAAAGCCCTATCTAAACAAAAGATTACAAATACGGGTTGCCTAAGTATATTTGCCAATATCATCAAGATGGACAATCATATTGTAGGGTTTTTTGGGCAGACGATGTTCTGGCATATTTATTACTTTATACCAGTACTTTAAACAGCGAGAGTAAGAAATTATGTACAAAGGAAATCCCCCACATTCACCGTACACCATATTATTAGGGGTGGACATCTCAACATTTAAAACCCTTTACATGCAAGAAGGTGAACCTTTTCAATGGCATAAAAATCCTTATTCCCTCAAATTTCAGATGCATAAAGAAGAATAGGCTGTACTTGGGAATCAATTTGAAAAATATATTGGGTCCAACAACCCCCAACTTTGGTATAACAGAGAGCAATTGAAGTAGAGCCCTTTTCCCTCTACTTGCCAAATTGATAATGGATCTATTCAGATTTAGTAGGGTAGATTCTGTCAGAGATACGGGTAGAGTGTAATATAAATCTATTTATGCATGTCGAATGTTTTGTACCGTGTTATATTTGAGATAATGCTTTCTCAGTAAAGTATAGATTGTAGTATCTTTACCTCAAACAATGACAGCGAAGCTCAGATGAGATAATTATAATTATACAATGTCTGTGTAATAAGTAGGCAGCTTGGTTGGAACAGTGAGATCATTAGCTTAGCCATTAAAATACTAAAGGTATGTAATGTAGAAGCTATGTGGAATATATATAAATATCACATGGTGGGCCTCTTTAGTGTAGGCCATTTAGTCGGTGCATATAGGCCATTTGGTCGGTGTGTAGTCAATGTGTACACCCTATATGGCAAGTGTATATAGAAGCTATAATCGGTGTATGTAGGCCATGTTTGTTGGAGTAGACAGTATATAGTCGATGCCGTGCCCTGTTGCCTGCCGAGTACACCCAACTACCCGTGTGAGACACCATGGACCACGCCCACATCCTCACAATGGCGACTCAGTAGTATGGATAAGTTGTGGGGACATAATGTTGTTTCGCTGGACAAGTACCCTGTCGACTTACAACGAGGAAACACGATTGTAAAACAAAATTTACACCCAAACATATTCACGACAGACCAGTTCAGTAGGCTTGTGGTCAAAGCGTTGGCGGCACCTCAAGTCGAAGAATCGTGGTTGAATACCATCGATGGTAACCACCTGCTCCGATATATGTGGAATCAAGTTCAGATGCCAAATCTCACTTTTAACCATAAGCCTTAATTTAGGAGGTGCGTCAGTAGTTCTGTAGGCGTAGTGGGGCTGCACGGTATTACCGATATATCGAAATACGCTTTCAAACGATACGTGTTGCAATATTTTTATGAAAAAAGGCATATAGGGTAAAGAACATATATGAAATTTTTGTGATTATCTATGGTTTAAATTAAAATGTACCGTACACACACTTTCATTCACAACAGATGTTTTCCATCGTTATTCAATGACAAAACTGCATACTGTAACACTATATATTGTATAAAAGAGAAAATCCATGACTATGCAACCTAATTTTCAGATTGCTGTTATCAGAACCATAACATATATGTTTAGGGACTTATAATGTAGAAAATAGGATTGACATGCACAATTAATGCCACTCACTGTCAAACACTAAAGTTCCCAATACGTATCGAAATACGGGTGCCTAAATCGCAATATATTGCAATACAGTTTATTTGCCATACACAGCCCTAAGGCGTAGTAGTCTAGACCCGTCGGTCTCCTTGGACATGAGTTCGAAGGCGGCTTCAAGCCTACTCAGCTGTATTGTTATGAAAGGTAGACATCAACCGCTACACAGAGAATACAGAGCCAAATGTACATGTGACCTACATACGGCATATTGGAAATGACGCTTGCACACGTCACTACGAGCATGTATTTATTCCCATTTTTTCTACTTCCAGGCGTCAAAATGAAGAGACTGGAGGGCAGGTGTTGTTGCTGATGGTGATATCCGCCTTTGTCGTCGTCATCTTCGTAAACCACGTGACCAAGAAAGACCATGTTTCCGTTCAAAGAGATCTGAGCATGCGTGAGCTCAAACAGCTGATCAAGGAACAGATTCAAGCCGAAGAGAGATATTTGTCTCAGGACGGACAGAAACCATCCTCCCAAAATGTGGTCAACATACAGACTGACATTGTACGTCGTAAAAAATCAAAAGAAAAACGCAAAACCACTAAAGAAAACAACACGGGGCCTAAAAAACATGATTCATCAACCGACATCATTACATCTCAACGTTTACGTGGAAGCAAGAAACGTTACATTGTTCATCTATGTGACAGCAGTCGCGCATGCGCTGGTTGGGGCGACAGACAAAGGGGCGTGGTTGCTGCCTACCTGCTTGCCATTGTGACAAACAGAGTGTTTGTTCTTAATATGACGTCACCATGCCCAGTTCGCAACTTCCTTCAACCACACAAGTACGATTGGGAAATCCCCGATTCAGAATTGGTGGGAAAATCTGCCATAACAGTTGGCGGTGTTCGCGCAACAGACTACCACAAGGTTGCTCGCTTCCAGGATTTCAATAAGGTGTATGATTACGACGTTATCTATTTGAGATCAAACAGCGACCTCTTGAACATTATCAAATCAAATCCCCTGTATAAGAACAGGATTCCCAACTGGGCTAAAACATATCGCCACAGAGCTTTCAAGAACGGCTGGGAAAAACTAATGACGCCAACAAATCACATGACGAAACAAATAAACGTTCTCCTTAAAGGCGTCGATCTACAGAAACAGGGGGACCTCGTGTGTGCACACGTGCGGATTGGTAAGAACGCGCAGCTACCAAACGACTCTCCGAACCGGAACTCGATCGAGTCAGTAGATGCATTATGGGAATTCCTTGACCCGTATGTAAAGAATGCTACTCGGATTTTCATAGCAACTGACTCTATGGAGGTTAGAGAACTCGCGAGGAAGAGATTCGGAAAGAAAACTCTGGACAGTGGTGGGACAATCATCCACATTGACAGACAGAGGAAGAGTGGGTCGGCATGCGATGGCTTCGAGACGGCCATCTTGGAACAGCTGATCTTGACAAAATGTCACGTGCTAGTCGTCTCCGCAAGTAACTTCAGCATCAGGGGGGCGTTTCTAAGGGGGACCAATGACAAGCTGTTCATGTTCAGAAACGCAACCGTCAAACCTTTCAACATGGGCACATGATGGGGATTTGTGTAAAGTCAGTCTGTCCAGCTGTCATGTTCCACGTGATGCAATCGTGGGTCTTTATGCATTTTATTTTGATTCATGGTGCGAATTGAACACAATTTTCATTTCTTATAAGGTTTACAATTATTGTTAGTGAAAACGACCATTACAATTTCTGAGGTGAAAGCATACCGTGAAGTGTTATTGAAGGAAGTCCTTCAGAAAAGACGGCTTTGAACAGGTCATTGACATTTATACACGCTGTCCAGGCAGTATTGGAGACATGACGAAGAGTCCTTACATCATGTTGTATCAGGGTATTAAATACATGGAGTAAGGCAGTCGGTATTGTAAATATGTCGGTTTACAGGCAGTACTAGAAACTCCGACCCGTGTGGAAAATGTGTGTCTGTGTACGGACGTGGGTATTGCTGGGATTGTACATATATCTGTTCTGTATCATACATGAGATGGGTCTGTGTATAATGTGTATATATGTGTATATATGTGACATAAACATTCATAATGGACACGTTCCTGTGCAACTGGCTGCTGACGAGTCTCATGACGGCCCGGGGCTGGTGTATATGTGAAATTATAGCATGCTTGGAATGGTTGTATTTAAAATAACGCATACCTGTCATCTTGTGTTTGTCTCAAAGCCTCTTGACTCTAAGCGATTTTTAATTACCCAATCGGTTCTACTCGGTTGATTCCGTGAACTGGACCGAGGTAGACCGAGGTGAAAGTGTGATAGTGATTGCATTCGGGGCATTCTGTGTATATCTTGACTAACTCGTCAGTGGTGACGATCTTTGTCTCAATGGGGAAGTTTTGAAGGAGATGGGTGATTGCGACTACCACTACGACAGCTCTCCACTCCATGTGACGACTGGCTGGACTCAGTTTTGGGAAGAGCACCGCGTTGCACCATCTTTGCACACATTCAAGCCAGTGAGAACCAATGGGTATTTATTGCGGGTTATATTTTATTATAATGAATCATGTGAAATGAAACCCCCGTTTTGTTATTATTTGACATGATATAAAAACAACAACATTGCTTTCACATGGCATCGGTGGGGAGGTGGGGTAGCCCAGTGGTTAAAGCGTTCGCTTGTCACGCCGAAGGTCCGGGTTCGATTCCCCACATGGGTACAATGTGTGAAACCCATTTCTGGTGTCCCCCGCCGTGATATTGCTGGAATATTGCTAAACGCGGCGTAAAACCATACTCACTCACTCAGTATCAGTGTACCATGGTTATGTTGTACAGACAGTATCAGTGTGATAAAGAGGTTTTTTCCTAGCACACACCAATTACCGTCAACAGATGCGATCTGTTTTCAGAGGGGCGGTGGGCTGTTGCGTTTCTTTTGCCCTTGAGTACTGTTCTTATTTTTCTGCGCAATCAAAACCAGCAAGAAGAGCCTTTTATGTTGGAATGATTTATTTGAAGTCGTAGTTGATGGCCTATGGCAGGATGGTGTTGGTTTCACACCTGCAGATGGGGCATCCCTGGGAATCGTGAGCCATCCTCCCTGTTGGGCAATACAGATCGCACAATGCCATCTGGGGGTTGAAGCAGATGGCCTTCTTTGCAGGCTCGGGGGCGTCAGAGGGTTCAGGCCCTGGAAGTAGATGTCATCATCATCATCATAAAAATCACCACACCACCACATCGTCGTCGTCATCATCAAAACATGCAATCATCATTGTAGCACCCCCTGTGTGTGTGTTTGTGTGAGACAACACTCTGCAGTATTCAAGATTTACTACCCATATGGTGAAACATTACCAGTGTCATATATATTATATGTGCACATTTCAGTTTTGCCTAGCAACCATTGTTTCTGTATTTCGTCGTCTATGACGTCATTAAACAATTGAACGTGACGTCAATGAAGAGGGCCGTCACAGCTGCTTACCGTGTTTTACTGCACAAATGTACATGAATAAAATGGATGATAAAGAAATTATTACAGCAAGTGTGTCATTACGACGTATAAGAAGCCCGTGCAAAATAATGTATTATGTCGCTCGGACAATACAAAATTTCGCACTCGTTTGACACACTTACTCGTGTAATAAGCAAATGTACGATAACTCCCCAGTTTTCCCGATATAAGCAGTTCAACATCTGAATTATTCATCCTTTCAGCTCTATCAGATTTCGCAATCGTTTTGAATTTTCAGCAAATTACTATTCGTTTTAAGTTTTTCTTTTATAACTACTTACCATTTTATACCGGCCACTTAATAGGAAGTGCTGTTGAACCATTATCGGTAGCTAACGAGTACTTTAATATATTAATGATAATTTGTTATTTTCAGGCATCAATAACTGTATAATGTCAATAAAATTCAAATAAATTAAGGCTGTTTTGTAGAAGTAAGGCAATACATGTATTTGTTTCCAGAAATCATTATTTTTGATAATTTGTCAATATACTTAATCAACCGTTTTCTGATACCCATAGTAGGTACAGCTTGTTCCAGCTTCAATGAATTATGAATGTCTTTAACTCACCTCTGACTCTATATTTTTATTACATGTTATTTGTTTGCTTGCTGTTTTACGCCGCACTCAGCAATATTCCAGCTGTATGGCAAGTGGTGAGTGTAGTTTTACGCCGCCTTTAGCGATATTCCAGCATTATCACGGCGGGGGGACACCAATAAGGGGCTTCACACATTGTACCCATACGGGGAATCGAACCAGTGTCTTTAGCGTAACGAGCAAAGGCTTTGACCACTAGACTACCCCACCGTCCCTCACAGTCATATACACGTCGGATCAACATGCGGACGTCACTCGGTAAAATTATTGATGTGATGAATTGAGCTTTACATTAAATGCTTGTTTGTTTTATGCAGATTCGTGTCGTTTTTGTAATTCTTAGGGAAGCAACTTGGGTCTTGATTCAGTAGTCCGGACTATTCGCAATCCGGACGAATTTACTGAGAAACGCAACCGTCCGGATTAACGAGGCTTCACTGTACTCACAGTTACACTTGCAGGTGGGGCAGCCGCTGCTGTCGAGGACGTTGCCAAAAGGACAGTAGATCATGCAAACAGGTCCACAGATCTCACTTGGTGCGGCTGGAATTGACAGAAAAACGAAACAAAAGTAGATTTCAACGCTGTGTGTAAGACCTCTACCATTTGTCACTATTTGGGGAAGAAGGAAGAGGGGTTTCCGTCAGAACATGGACTCCGACGTTGTGTGTAAATGCACACAGAGACGGACACACACACACGCGCGCGCGCACACCCACCCGCACACCCCTGCTCACGCACACTCTTCGATTTACTCGTCTGGTAGCTGTATTTGCAAATGCGATACATGATCCGCAACCTCACCTACAAGCATCTTATACTGAGCCGTGAAACCTTTTTTGCCTCATTTTCTCCTTCGTCTTCTCCCAATCTCGTTGTCCCACAATACTCGCCTTTCGGTATTTACCGTTTCCCCACCTTTCTCTGCCTCAATTACCCAAAACTTCATCATCCCCCAAAAAAAAAGCAAAAAAAAAACAAAGCAAAACAAAACAAAACGAAAAAAAAAAACAATAAATAACGTCGAACAAACAAACCAAAGCCACCATTCTCCCCCCTACCATGTAATGTATCTCCATCTCTACCAAGTCCTTCTCCTCATTCCCTATTTTCGCCTTTTTCCATTTTCACCCCGGTCCATCTCACTTCCCCCCAACCAAAAAAACCCTCAACTCAACCCATCCCGCCCTCATCTTACCGGGGCGGTGGGGTAGCCTAGTGGTTAAAGCGTTCGTTCATCCCGAAGACCCGGGTTCTATTCCCAACATGGGTACAATGTGTGAAGGCCATTTCTGGTGTCCCCCCGCCGTGATATTGCTGGAATATTGGTAAAAGCAACGTAAAACTAAACTCACTCACTCACCCACCTCATCTTACCCCACTACACTTGCATTACTTACCAGAGACCGCGGCGACAGCTAGGAGGAGACATACAACGACCTTCATGGTTCTCCGATGTCAGAGTTAGACTACTGGTCGCTGTGATGTGTCCGAGATATAGAACTACCGCAACTACAGCTTAGCACACAAACTCGTTACACTTATTTCACCAACATGATTACTAAAATCGGTTGTCACACTTATACTTCGTAGTTTTTCCATATGATTGTCTTCTTCTTCTGGGATCGTGGGAGCAGGTTCGTGTTACCGGACTTGGTTCAAGCGAATTCTGATGTTTAACTAGTTTGAACAAGTTACTTCTTCACAAACCTCCCAGAATATTTCTTTCCAAGGTATAATTTCATAATTATAAACATTCATCATTGATGTTCTCTCATCAGAAAGGATTTCTAGATTCCTAGCCGCGAAGGCTTCATTGGCCTGAACAGCTTTGCGAGGACAGGTTATTTTTGCCCAGCCCTGTAGTGCTCCACGGCATCAGGTGCCGCTCTCACGACAATCCCTGACAAGGTAGATAAGACCGAAACGTACATGTTTTAGAATACGCTTTTATTGAAATCCTGCCTGTAACATTATCTTCTACTTAGTACATAATGTGTCAAAGAAATATTTATGGACCTTTATCTATCCAACACATCCCTTCAGCAGTATAGATTTAACATTCACACTTTCACAGTCACAAAATAATATTATACATGTTATTCAGTCTTGATCAAACTGAACAATCATCTTACAATATGTTCATTGGAAATGAATATGGTAGAGTATATCATCGAATCATCGATCACTGAATGCGTCTTACATGTGTGACACAGTTTATACTTTTTTCAAACGTCATACAATTTCTTCTTCTCACATGTGACACTGTTTATACTTCTTACATGTGTCATATAATTTCTTCTTCTCACATGTGACACAGTTTATACTTCTTACATGTGTCATACAATTTCTTCTTCTCACATGTGACACAGTCCATACTTCTTACATGTGTCATACAATTTCTTCTTCTCACATGTGACACAGTTTATACTTCTTACATGTGTCATACAATTTCTTCTTCTCACATGTGACACTGTCTATACTTCTTACATGTGTCATACAATTTCTTCTTCTCACATGTGACACAGTTTATACTTCTTACATGTGTCATACAATTTCTTCTTCTCACATGTGACACTGTCTATACTTCTTACATGTGTCATACAATTTCTTCTTCTCACATGTGACACTGTCTATACTTCTTACATGTTCATCTTCTTTTTTCTTCTTCTCACATGTGTGACACAGTTATACTTCTTACATGTCATACAATTTCTTCTTCTCACATGTGACACAGTTTATACTTCTTACATGTGTCATACAATTTCTTCTTCTCACATGTGACACTGTCTATACTTCTTACATGTGTCATACAATTTCTTCTTCTCACATGTGACACTGTCTATACTTCTTACATGTGTCATACTTCTTCTCACTCACATGTGTCATACTGTCTATACTTCTTACATGTGTCATACATGTGTCTTTCTTCTTCTCACATGTGACACTGTCTATACTTCTTACATGTGTCATACATGTGTCATGACACTGTCTTATACTTCTTACATGTGTCATACACTTCTTCTCACATGTGACACTGTCTATACTTCTTACATGTGTCATACACTTTCTTCTTCTCACATGTGTGACACAGTTCATTCTTTTTACATGTGTCATACAATTTCTTCTTCTCACATGTGACACAGTTTATACTTCTTACATGTGTCATACAATTTCTTCTTCTCTCGTCTGACACTGTCTATACTTCTTACATGTGTCATACAATTTCTTCTTCTCACATGTGACACTGTCTATACTTCTTACATGTGTCATACAATTTCTTCTTCTCACATGTGACACTGTCTATACTTCTTACATGTGTCATACAATTTCTTCTTCTCACATGTGTGACACAGTTCATACTTCTTACATGTGTCATACAATTTTTTCTTCTCACATGTGACACAGTTTATACTTCACATGTGTCATACAATTTCTTCTTCTCACATGTGTGACACAGTTTATACTTCTTATATGTGTCTTATGGTGCACACATCTATACTATCCAAAAAAGAAAAGAAACGCATGGGCATTTTGTACTTTTAAAAACAATTGTCAATATGTAACAGAAGTGTTGATAACATGATTTTACACAATTGCACAAGTAAAAAATCGGCTTTCGGAAATCGGCATTTGTTTTGAAGGAGTTTCAATGTCAAATCACTACGCAAAGTCTTGATGCTGCGAAAAGGAACATCGCCATTGAAAGAATGCATGCTGGAGATTACCAATCTTCTGTTGCCAGGCGTCTGAATGTTAGTCTGAGCACGATATCACGGCTTGCAGCTCGTTACAACCAAACAGGTATAACAAATGACCGTTTACCTACAGGCAGACATCGAGTCACCACTGCAGCCCAAGATTTGTATAGCCAGGTACTACATTTGCGTAATCGTACTGCCACGGGTGAGACCACAGCAGCCAGGGGGCCTGGACTTCGGAGGATATCCGGTCAAACTGTACGGAACAGGTTGAGAGAGATTGGTCTGAGAGCAAGGAGACCCGATGTCAGGACCGTGCTACGTTGTCACCATCGCGCTCAACGTCTCCGTTATCTAAAATTATCCACGTGGTTGTATAGACATTTCCTTCTTCTAAACTGATGTAAAAGTTCATGCACTAAAGTCTATTTGTGGAGGAGTTATACATGTTTGAAAATACAACATTTTTGCAACAGATTTCTGGCCTATGCGTTTCTGTTTTGGGATAGTAAAGTACGTGAAATACTGGGCAAACATCCAGCACGTGTGATGCTGGGTAAACTACTCTGTTGTGTGACAACTGTGATACTGTGTATATCTCTAGCACGTGTGAAACTATGTATGCTTGTCACATCTGTACTTTTAACACACATGCTTTTCTGATAGCCCCGAGAATGAATTATGACATTTGAAGGAGCAGATAAATATCTTTCCAAAGAAGTTCACCAATTGGATAAGCTGTTTTTTCGTTTTAGTTTACACTTTACATTTTTTTGGGTGGAAATGATGGATGGAAATGGGACAGTCATGTCATTTTGTGAATATTTGTTTTAGAATTCGAATATAATAACTTTGATAATAACGAACTGAAAGCGACCACTTATTGTTGTAGTGAGTGAGTGAGTATGGTTTTACACCACCTTTAGCAATATTCCGGCAGGGGACAGCAGACATGGGCTTCAGACATTGCAGCCCATGTGGACAATCGAACCGGGTGTTTGGCATGCCAGCTTATTGTTGTAACAGTAGTTCATTATGTGCATTTCATCTGAAATACTAGTATACATGTTGCCAAGAGCGAAACAAGTCGTCTATTTGAGTCAGTTTGTTATTACCGAGTTCCTTAGATGTAGCTTACTGTATTGCCCACGCTTTGAGAATACCATGGCTGTCTGACCTGCATATGTGTGATTGGCTGCTTGGAGAGCATCGCACATTGTCATGTGATTGGAGCATCTCCAGTTTCAGTTAAACTTTATAAACGTAAACACACATTCATTGCAGAATATCACACCCAGAACACGCAACAATCATATTTAGCAAAAGAACATACTTTATTTACAATCTGTTGTCATTGTATATATGAAATCCATTCATCAAATCACAAAGTTAGGACTCACCTAATGGAAGATTCATGCCCAATGACAACATGTTTGGTGTGGAAACACTGACCCCGTGGGAAGTCTTTACATATGGCAGAGGGAAGCACCAGAAATGGGCTTCACACACTGTACCCATGTGAGGAATCAACCCAGGTTTTCAGGATGATGAGCAAACGCTTTAACCACTACCCTACTGCCCTTCCTGGTCCTGTAACATTTACAAGGTCATTACAACTTCTAGTTGAAAAACACTTGTTTGGAAAAATATTTTGTATACACACATCTTATAATGCAGGTCATTAAATGCATTGCATACACGTAATTCATGTCACAGACTAGCAATGTGTCCAGTGTACTTAGCCTGGTCTCCCCTAACTTTCTCAGGCTTGTCGGATTGCCAATATCCATAATATAGAAAGTTGCAATACTTGGCATTCATACCCTTGTGTCTGAGTACCAGCGTTTGTTTGTTTGTTGTTAAATGCCTCACTCATTAGGCCACTTTGAAATTTAGTTCTACGGGTAAAACTTCGCTATTTACATTTAGAAAATGCAGTAAACTGGTTAGTTGGTTTCGTTGCTTACCGCTGCACTCAGCAATAATGCAGCTATATGGCAGCAGTCTGCAAATACTCAAGTCTGGACCAGACAATCCAGTGATCAACGCCACCAGCATCAATCTACGCAACTGGGATACAATAACATGTTTCCACCAAGTCAGCGAGTCTGTCCACCTGATCCCACCTGTCGCCTCTTACGCACACAGCTATGAAGACACAGTCACTGTCTGTGATGTTGACGGAACAGGGGTCTTTTCTCTCTTCTTCTGCTGAAGAGCTCTCTGTCCCTCTAACTGCTGTGAATAAGCATCTCGTAAACACCGGAAAGCTTGAAGTGTGGAGTAGGGGGTTTGTGTGATAGGATCAAAATACTTTGCAGGTTGGCGTGTGATTGGACAGAGTTGTTTGGCAGGTGGGCGTGGCCTCTTCTGGGGGAACACATCCTTGTATGTGCCTTCATCTGTGAAGGTAATAAATGTCCGTTCACATCGTTCCCCCGTCCTCACAACATCCACCTTCCTGTGTCCTCACAACATCCACCTTCCTGTGGGCATCGGAACTGAAGACAGAATCGTTACAGTGAGCAGTATTTCAGGTATTTCATCGGAACTGAAGACAGAATCGTTACAGTGAGCAGTATTTCAGGTATTTCATCGGAACTGAAGACAGAATCGTTACAGTGAGCAGTATTTCAGGTATTTCATCGGAACTGAAGACAGAATCGTTACAGTGAGCAGTATTTCAGGTATTTCATCGGAACTGAAGACAGAATAGTTACAGTGAGCAGTATTTCAGGTATTTCATGAGGACGGAAAACCCAAAGACAATGTGATGTAGTACCATTTTCGCAAAAGCATACTGATAAATCGAGAATCATTAACAGAAAAAATAGGGAATTAAATCTTTGATCAGCAGATGCTTGAATAAGCAAAGGGGGACAACTCATAATCCTTCCCCTTGTCTGGAGAAGTCTTATGAATATCGTATTTCTTAATGAAAATCTCACACCAGTTTGCGATTTTAGCCACAGGTTCAATACATTAGTCTTGAAAAATCCAATTCTGGATAACACTAAAAATTTGTAGTCATCACAAATGGCTAAAAAGTGATGAAATTGTTGACGCATTTGTTTTGGGCACAGATTGTCAGAAATCACTGGCAATGTTGGAGTGTTTTAAGTTTGGCGAAATGCTGATTTAAACAGTATCGTTGTTACATCACAGCATGTCACCTTCGTTTGAGAGCCTGGAGATACTCCAAGGTATCATGGGTTTCTGAAAATATGTCAATCGACACAACATTTCAGGCCACGTAGCCACTGTAAGTGGCACTGAATGACACAGGCCTTTTGCACAATTACATCAGATCATGGCCAAACATTTTAACAAAAGGAGACATGAACTTGATCGGCCAAGAGTGCCATGCCTTTTACAATAATCTCATATTACGGCAAAACATTTAAACAAAAGGAGCTGTGACCATGACGATCTATGTAACCTCTGAATATCCAACCTGTCGTCATCCACGTTGACGTCTGGCTCCGTGACGATCTCCTCCACAACAGGCATTGCAAGAGACTGGTATCTGATGATCGGACCTCGGTACGCCTGCTTTGTTACCCGCTCACTTTCTTCTTCTCAGATTCCAGACGTTCGTACGTTTCTGACAACATAACAGGTGATTCTGAAGCAATGTTTATGTCATGATAGATTGGAGACATAGTACCCTGGATAAAGATGGATGGACAGTGAGCAGCAATGGGCAACTTTCCATGGTAGTTAACACGATAGACTGGAGACATAGTACCCTGGATAAAGATGGATGGACAGTGAGCAGCAATGGGCAACTTTCCATGGTAGTTAACACGATAGACTGGAGACATAGTACCCTGGATAAAGATGGATGGACAGTGAGCAGCAATGGGCAACTTTCCTTCAAGATTGAGAAAGGGCAATCATGGCGGGAAACAAAACCAATACTCGTGTTAGAGGTAATCCATCAGACTTGTCACATACTTTTTCCCCAAACGTTTCCATCACACCTGAAAACAGCTTCGGGAAACGCCACAAATTCACATATTTCAGTAATTATTTTGACCAGCAAATTCTAGAAACAAGTAGGGCTTCCACGGGTACTCGAGCACTCGAGGACGAGTCGGGTTCAGCTGGACTCGAGTCCATTTTCAAGGACTCGAGGACTCGAAAAGGGGAGATAACTCGAATTATTTGACGTTGACAGACTGTCTGTCATGTGCTAAGCACGAGCGACCGTTAACGTCTAATATTAAGATAAAATGTAACTTTATTATCCCGGAGGAAATTCTTATACATCCAAACTGTCTCAAAATGAATATATACACAGTTCACAAAAATATACACAATAATTACATGCTCAAAACGAATGTTATTTACAAAAAAAACTGACATGATATAATTCAATTAACCACATAGGTAAAGAGGCTGAATAATTCTAGTTCTAATCATATGATGGTGATTCAAAATATTTGTTGCATTCACGAATACTTGATGGTATGAAAGACTATCGAGCTCTGTTTGTTTTGAGGGAAGGTAACCTACAGCAGCGTCCAGAAGGGAAGTAGTTCAAAATGGTGAGATCAAATATATCAACTATCAAATCTCATTTTAGCTGCCTTTTTGACAATCTGGCGCTCATAGATAAAGGGAATATACTCGAAAGACACTCCAGAAATTTTGCAAGCAGTATTAACAATTTTGAAATGTTTGTTTTTGTTGCGATGAGACAGATCCCCATACCAACATAGAAAATTGTAGGTCAACACACTTTGAATAAAGGTTTGATAAAAAACTGTCATTACTGTTTTGTCAATGCCTTGACGATAATAATGTTCAGAATCAGAAATTAGGCCAGTAACAGTGGCGTCATCTGCGAATTTCACAGAAAACACATCATTTAATGACAAGTAACAGTCATTGGTATACAAAACGAAGAGTACGGATGAAGGAACACAGCCATGTGGAACTCCAGTAGAGGTTGAGAGAAAAGAAGATTGATAGCCATTGACACTGACATACTGAGTTCTATGTACCCTGAATTCTTTAAGCCATCTGATAATGTTTTCATCAACACCTAGATTAAATAGTTTACTCCTCACACGGTGTGGCTGTATGGTATTAGTTGTTACAAGTCTGCAGATGAGAGTAAATATTATACATCGTTTTAGATTTCACTTCTTAAAATGATTAGGCAACTATCTTGACAATTGATAGACATAGAGAAAGGTAAAAAATAAAATTTATGGGCGTATCTTGATCTGGATAGTGAAAAGAGCAAAATAACCAAATGCCGCCTGTGCGGTATATCACTGCGTTTTGCAGGCAGTACAAGAAGTACGAAGAAAAAAACATTTGTCAAGTAAACATCCAAATACTGATTCTGACCAATAGGAAATGTTAGTCACATGACGATATGAAGTCGGAAAGAAGTAAGTGTTCACTTGTGTGATCGGAACAGGTCATGCAATTTACGCTATCGTTTGCTTGAAAGGTATGAATTTCGAGTACTCGGGTCCGAGTCGAGTCTCACCCCTCAAGTACTCGAGTCCAAAAAAATGGACTCGTTGAAGCCCTAGAAACAAGCAATCTTTAGTCCTTCATGAGTCTGTTAAATTGTCAAAGAAAGATTACATAGATAAATTAAAAAACACCCCCCAACCCCCAACTACCACACCATACATGCTGGTTCTAGGCACTTGAACTTAACTTAGTTTGTTGATGAAAGAAGAAGATTAGGCACTCACTCACAAAATGCAGTGCCACATCAAACCAGCTCAGAATGCCTACAGTCCTATGTGCAGTGTTTATGTCTAGACACGTTTAGCAGTGAGACAGATTCCAGGTGTTTCTGAAGTTTAAAGCAGCAGATGCTTGGGTTGGCAGCTACTGAATGGATGATGTTCACGTTTACTGTCCCGGTGTACTTTCTGGCATTGTTTCCCTACATCACGATTTATCAAATTCAAGACTGGATTAGTCCAAGGCCATTGTCACACACCGCGAAAATATAGACAGTACGAGAATAAACACCAACAGATTCTGTCAAGCACAACTGACTATGCTAAGCACAACTGACTATGCTAAGCACAACTGGCTATGCTAAGCACAACTGACTATGCTAAGCACAACTGACTATGCTAAGCAAAACTGACTATGCTAAGCACAACTGACTATGCTAAGCACAACTCACCCAGACTCTTGAGATTCAACTGTTCTGTGATCTTAGCTTCAGCCAGAAGTTCGTCCTGCGTGAGTCGTCTGACGGACGTCACATTCTTCTTGGCCGCAATCTCCTTCATCATCTTGTTCTTCTGTTCTCGCTCCTGCTCACGCTTGGCGGTCGCCTGGGACTTCACAGCTGTCGAATGGCGCAGCGATTTCCTCTCTACAATACACACAGGCCAGTGGTTTCATGAGTATTTCAACTATAGCGTAACACTGTTGTGTCAAACTTTGACAGGTCCAGTTCACAAGGGTCTGGAGGTAAAACCTTAGTCGTTACCTATTACCTAACTAGCTATTATGTTACATTTATGTTGAAAAGCATCTTAAAATATTTCTGAGGTTCCTCCTGGATAAGGGGCGGTGGGGTAGCCTAGTGGTTAAAGCGCTTGCTCGTCATGCCGAAGACCAGGGTTGGATTCTCCATATGGGTATAATGTGTGAAGCCCATTTCTGGTGTCGCCGACCGTGACATTGCTGGAATATTGCTAAAAGCGGCGTAAACCCATATTCAGTCGGTCAGTCAGTCCTCCTGGGTAAAGCATAGATTGAAGTACTTGGGTTTAGTACCATCAAGGATTCAAAGCCACACTCTCAGAATGAAGCATCTAATCGCCAGCACACAAAGTCAGCAACTGATCCCACTCAACCACTGCACCTTCAGTATGCTATGTTTAGAATTACACTTCCTCGTATCACAGTTACATTGATCGATACTCGTGCTGTTTATCACCGGATTGTCTGGTCCAGGCTAAATCATTCATAGACCGCCATAACATAGCTGGAATATAGCTGAACGCCACAATGAGCACACTTGCCCTTATTATTATGTTTTACAGATAACAAATATCAAGCAGCAGAGAGGGTTAGGGTGATCCTGGCACAGTCAGGCTGATAAGGCTCATCATCAGCTCAGGGCCCTCGCCCCCTCTACACCCAGCCCAGACAGCAAATGGGAGTGTTGTCATTATTGTAATTAATACACAATTACGCAGAAGTTTTTACATGGTCAGTGATATAAAAATATTCTGGGAAGGTGTATCAATTATTTACAACCCACAAACACTGTCGGAGTTTCTTTAAATGGCATTTAGAAGCTGGTATGATGAAAGCGAACGCTTTTATGGATAGACAACTTCTTTATCACAATCGATTTGGCGAGGATGCTAAGATCATCGTTTCTTGTTAGTATCTGCACTGAATATATTGGAATAAAGATGTTGTCTGTCCATAAAAAGTGTTCCTCTTCACTGACTGAGTTCTGTGAGGAAAATTCTACCGTTTGAGGAGTAGATCTGGACGGAAGAAATCTCAGACTTGGTTTTGTGTTTCCTCTTCTCTGTTGGCTTCTTCTCCGTTGTGTCCCTCTTCTCCGTTGTGTCCCTCTTCTTCACTGGTTCCTGGAGAGGAAGGAATGTTCTTCATGCTGTTATAAATATTTTGCCTGTGATTCTGTTGTATTGGATTGGCTAACTATGCAAACGTAACGTCATGCTATATTAACATGTTATATTTGGGATTACACATTCTCAGTAAAGCACAGATTAGTGTTGGTAATTGGTTAAAATCTCATAATTGATGATTGGTTCATTACAATAATGGTTATGGTCATTTATGAAATTTGTTAATGCACATAAAAATAAGGAAAAAAACATAGTTCTTTTGGGGCTTTTTGGCAAAATTTCACGTCTTTAAAGGATGACTAGTATGTTAGGAACATAAATTTCTTGGAGCCTTTAAGATAAATTCAATCATGACTTGAAACGAGCTTGTAGTGCTTACAAAATGTAACAGACAAAACCAACCATGTGAAAAATATTGTTAATGAAAACAAGTGTTCCAAAATTGGTTGTGTTCGATTATGAGAAATTGTGATCGATTGCTTGGTCGTCTAGTCACTACGACCAATCTTCAATTATTTCAATTAATCGGACCACCACTAGTACAGATACTACAACTTTGTTGGTTTAAGTCCCATGCGAGATTTGAACCCATCTCCTCAGAGGAAGGACCTAATCGCCAGCACACAAAGTCAGTTGTCTAACTCATTCAGTCACCATGGTTTCCACTCATGTTAAGGTGAGACGGATAAATTAGATCCTGGGTGTGGGTTTGAATCCCGCATGGGACTTAACCCAACAAAACTACTACAATCAGCATTGTAAACGATAGTTGTATAGGCATCGCTGTCGAGTAACAGACACTGCCTAAGTGTATATGCACTTCAGTCACTGAACAAAGGGAGGTAACAACATTCACCCAGCTAGTGAAACAATGCAAGGATAGTCGATACTGGTTTTCAGATTTTAATTACAAGAACTATTCTTTATCTGAAAACTTTCATATCCAAGCCCCTTTTTTACGCTGTCCTTACCTCAGAAGCCTTCGGATCCATGCCTCACTTTTTACGGAGTTTTTACCTTAAAAGCCTTCATATCCATGCCTCACTTTTTACGGAGTTTTTACCGTATAAGCCTTCATATCCATGCCTCACTTTTTACAGAGTTTTTACCTTATAAGCCTTCGTATCCATGCCTCACTTTTTACGGAGTTTTTACCTTAAAAGCCTTCATATCCACGCCTCACTTTTTATGCAGTTTTTACCTTATAAGCCTTCATATCCACGCCTCACTTTTTATGCAGTTTTTACCTTATAAGCCTTCGTATCCACGCCCCTCTTTTTTCGCAGAGGTTCGTCATCTTCCAAGTCACTTCGGGCTTCGTCATTTTCATCAATGTCAATGTCAGAATCTGTTGCCTCGGACTCTGAATCCTCAGACTGGTAATCATTGTCTTCAACTTCCTGAGAGTAAAACAAAGCATTTCATCATAACGCTCGTTTGAGTAATAGCCATGAAGACCATGGAAAATAAATTCAGAAATGTTACCATGGTTATTAAAATGTTCGGAAAATGTTGATAAACTAATCACAACAAAAATAGTCTTTGGTAATATTGCATACCATAATTATAACATTTACAATACACATTTATACATATTTGCTAAGCCTCTTTCATGCAGTTTCATTTAGTGATCTATCACTCACTGGGTACACTGCTTGTGTCAGGATTTTACAACACTAGGGATCCAGATAATTAATCATAATAATAAATGACAATTAGTCCATTTACTGACAGCATGCTCATAGTGCAGGATTATCATTATCCAAGATAACCCAAGCTGTCAAGGAGGTGCTTGAAGGTTAATAGTCAAATGACATATCCCATCGGGTACCCACTTTCTGCTGGGTGTTACAGAGGCAATTTTGAACAAATTCACTTGCCTAAGGTGAGACCACATGTGTCACATGTGCTTTGCTGTGGGGGGAGCACTGAAGTCCTAGAAACTCTCCGGAGTCAAGCTGCCATAGTGCCAAACACAGCCACACATCCAAAGACTCCCCCCGCTCAACATACCTTAACTTCAACTGATTTGTGACAAGGGCCCCGTTTCACAAAGCTCTCGTAACTTTTCTCGTAGCATTCGTACCTCCTATACTGTAACATAGGGAGTATAAATGCTACGAGAAAAGTTACGAGATCTTAGGCTTACGAAAGTTTTGTGAAACGGGGCCCTGACCTCTGTGCAAAGGACCACAGGATAACCCAAATTACTAGGGGTGTCACGATACACCAATCTCACGATACGATACGTATCACGATTTTAAGGTCACGATACGATACGTATCGCGATACATAATTATCGCGCCTTTTCATACCATTACCTTACCGGCAACGTACGCGTTCGCTGACTGGTCCATCAAAATAGTCTAGCCAATCACAAAAGCTGTTAGTTTCCAACCTATTTTTTAAGTAAAGCTAGCTACATCTATTTATCGGAGCGGTCTGGTATAATTTTACTATCAAGACTTTGACGGAGATGGATATAGCATAAAAATTTGAATCGATAAAGTTTTAAAATAGGAATCGATACACGCAAGCATGTATCGCGTATCGTATCGTCAGTAAACATGTATCGATGTATCGATACATTCGCGTATCGCGACACCCCTACAAATTACCAATTCCATGGTTCCTTACAGGGGGGTTTAAGGGTTCTGTCAAGAAATAACATAGTAGTGTGCTGTACATTAAGATGTAAGATGTATGTCCATAACTAAAACTTTACATTTCTGGCTGGGAATTTGGTACAATGAATGTTACTACTTATGAGCCCCTTTGAACACAATAAATACAGAATGTGAAATAGTTTCCAAATTTTGGTAACCATTCGGCTAGCTGTGACTGAAAGTTACTAGCCCACAAAATAATTCAGAAGCCTGAAATTTGAATGTAGAACCTAAGCCAAAGATTACAAAAGGGTAAAATACCATCAAATACAAATAACAAAACACATGTCTGAATTTCTGAAATATTTTGTTTAGGCTCAAATAACTTAGGTAAGTCACACAGGAATCAGTCCTGTATGTAAAAATAATTATTACTCAAAAAGTTGGAGAGAGTGACATATTTACAAAATGACACTATGAAAGTTCACGAGCCAGTCGGGCCAATGACTGCTGAGATTTACTGGCCCAACTGGATTTCCACGGGTTAACGAGCCAGCCGCTATTTCACACACAATAAACATATTATCTAGAACATTAAATCCCCATACAGGTATTTACTAAGAGCCTTTTTTGAATGGTGATGCAGTTCAAATCTAGAAGTAGAACATTAAATCACCCTACAGATATTTATTAAGAGCCTTTGTTTGACAGTGATGTGGTTCAAATTTAGAACATTAAATTCCCATACAGGTATTTATTAAGTTCCTTTGTTTGATGGAGATGTGGTTCAAATTTATAGAAACCCCATACAACTATTCATAAAGTACCTTTCTTTGATGGTAATGCGGTTCAAATCTAGAACATTAAATCCCCATATAGCTATTTATTAAGTGCCTATTAAGTAAATTCTGAGACCATGAGAAATTTGTAATTGAACATGGGAAATGTAAAATTCATTAGCTGTATGGGGCCAAATAGCTTCCAGGGGCGGATACAGCTTTTTGAGAAAGGGGGGGTGCACACTATTGAGAAAAGGGAGGGTGCACACTTCATTTTCACCCGAGTTCAATGGTCATTTAATAAACTTTCAGGACAAAAGGGGGGGGTGGGTGGGTGTGTGTGCGCAACCCCCTCTGGATCCGCCTATGGCTTCCCCTGAGAAGATGTTGGGAAATCATTCTCGTGATCTTTGATCACTGCTTCGTTATTTCAAGAATGACCGATTTCCACTGCTCCTGTTGCTAATAAATTGAGAAATTCTGTGCTCAGTTAATTTCCCTTGACAGCTGCTGGTAGTGCATGCCATACGATTTAATTGTGTTAACATGAGGCACTGGCGGAAAGGATGTACATCATATACTCATCAAATTTTCTCTCTTAATGTTTGTATTGTAATGTAATGGCGGTGTGTGGTCCTGTGCTCAAAGCTCAGGTCACAAATCGGTGAAGTTAAGCAGCGTCGAGCTCGGAGAGTCCTTGGATGGGTGACCGTGTTTGGCAGCTTGACTCCTGAGAGTTTCTAGGACTTAAGTCCTGCCCCACAATGAAGCACATGTGACACATGTGTTCTAACCTTAGGCAAGTGAGTTTGTTCAAAATTGTCTCTGTTCACCCAGCAGGAAAATGGATACCCGGTGGAAAAAGTCATATGACTATAACCTTCTAGCTCCTAACAGGCAGCTTGGGTTATCCGGGGTAATAATGTGCTGTGCCTTGATTGTTATCGCTATGAGCATACCTAGTGTGGTGTTTGGCGCTATATAAATGGACACATTATTATTATTATTATTAATGTTTCCCATATTATGAGAGATGTAGGTTGGCATGACATACAGTGGTTGGCCATAACTGAGTCATCATTTGTGGAATTTCCATAGACTTACATGTTATTTAACTGTTGCAAGAATAATTTTCATAAATTGAGTAGAAGTCATTTTATTTTGATATTTTGCAAACATCTTGGAAATCATCTTCAGCTACGTGTACATAATTTTCTTTCATCTTTCCATGGATTAGCTATCGAATGACACCTGATTAAGCAACATAAGTACAACTTAATTTTAAACCATCCCATAGAATGATAGCCATGTTAAACCTGATTGGTATGTCAAATATAAGTTGTTTAAATAGTTGCAGTTTTATTAATAATCATTGGAAAATTGAATGGAAATTATGTGTATGTAGCTGAGATGATTTCCCAGCTGGTAGATAAGTATTGAAAGCAATTTGACCAAAACTAAATTTATGAAAATTATTCTTGCAAGAGTTAATTAAGATGGGAATTTCACTAATGACGATTCACTTATGGCCAACTACTGTATGTGTGCATTTGTACTCGACATACCTTCATGGTGCATGTTAATTTCACTAATGACGACTCACTAATGGCCAACTACTGTATGTGTGCATTCGTACTCGACATACCTTCATGTCATTGCATATTGGTACCCTAGAAATTGTACATGTCAGTTCACACACTGGACATTTAAAAAGATTACTCAAGAGCAGATAAAACAAGTGAAGAAAAAAGCAGGTGGTAAACAATCCAACCAATACTGTCTAGGTTACCATGGTTACTGGGTGAACAAACATCAGACATGTGAGATATCAGAGATATTGACATACTTTTCACATTTACAAGATATATAAACATAATGAATTATAATGGAAAGCTCACTTCAGTGTTTGCGTTTGCCTGCTTCCAAGACATTCAAAACAACTTCAGGGTTATACCTGAGCTTTCACTGTTTCAGTATAATCATTGGCAATTTGACCAAAAAACACATACCAGTGATCACTAATAGGCTAATTTTCAAATTCAGTTCAACAGTTAAATATAAGATATTTACATTTACAACATACAGTAAATGAAGCCGAGAATGGCAAACTCTTCACGTGTCAAACATAGAGAGATTTACGAAGTATGAAATTCTTAGCGGTCATTTCACCAATTGTGCTTTGCCTAAATAATATTATATATTATTTAGCACTTTGAGCATCCACTTAGTGATTGGATATAAATTTCAGCATTATTATCATGTATTATTATATCAAGAAACAGAGAACTGGGGGAAATATTAATCCTTTTGGCATCCAGGGACTAATAAAGTTGAGATGATTTGGGTGATGATTGTGGAAAGTTTGATTTAGTATACTGTGTGTTTAGTCTCTGCAGAAAGGGTACATTTCCCTGTAGAACCAAAAGGGTTAAATCTCAGCTGTAATCAGCTACACATGTCCATTCTTCCTTTGTTAAACAATACCAAGCACATGGTATTTGACAAATACTGTTTGTGTTGTATGGCATGAAGCCAGCGTAGTGCTGCTCTGTAATATACTCAAATTAAATGATGAAGTTCTTGCTACTGTGCATTGAGCTGCAAATCACTTAAGTCTCTGAATTTTTGGTCCAGACTTATTTATTCACTGGCTGGTGTAACAAAAGCTGGAATATTGTGTGACAAGTGAGTATCAGAGCACTGAAAGATTCTGTGCAGGAAAGTGAGTAGTCTCACCTCTGTGAAACCCCCGTAAGTCGTCTTATAGAAGTCATCTTCCTCCTCATCGTCAAGGAGACGAGCCATTTTTGCACCAGCATTACTCCTCTTCTCTCGGGTTGCTGCCATTGTTACCTGAACAAATGCTGAAAATGAAGATTTCTCGTAAGTATTTTTTAAGCATTCAGCTATAGTCTGTTTGCAAGAAATATATACAGATGAATTTCACTTTAAACAAAAAAGTAAATCAAATTAAGTGAAATTAAGATTGCGAATCCTCATAATTTTAACTTGCCAAATAAACATTTAAATCTCAGAATTTTATTCAACTTATGATGAAAGTTGTTTAACAAACAATCATTGATTCAAATCGCCATTTGTATTACAAGGGGGTTAGCGCAATAGTTGGAATAGTGAAACAAATGCACGTGCGGTTCGTGATGAGCGTGAACTTAGACCAACCCTACTTGTTCTTGTTGTTTCATTTAAAGTGCATTCCCCCTTGTAATACAAACCAATAATAGTGATTTGAAACTATAATCGTTTGTTAAACAAACTAATGTTTGACAGAAATATATAATTAACTTTTCAACTTGCAGAATACAAGATTCATCCTCGTGATCTCTGTAGACAGGGCTCGGTCTTGTGCTTTGTTACTTGCACTGGTGCAACACAATCTTACAAAGTGCAACCTAGTTATTAGTCTAACTTGCACCAGGTGCAAGTCACTTTTTGAATGGGTACACTTCTTAATAAAACATCTAAATAATGCAATAGCGTATTTCTTTCAATCCATATTGCAATAAAAGCACTTTGCAAATGGAATTTAGCTGGTGCAACTAGGTTTTTTATTTTAAGTTGCATCTGGTGCAAGTAGGTTAACATCTCTTAAATCGAGCCCTGTTAGAGCAAATGACGATAGTGTTGTGTTTATTCACGACTGTCAAGCAACCACCATGCGTGGGGATTTTACAGGAAACTTTAATCACCCTGTGCTGTGTTCACATCCAAATTCCAATCGAGTTGGTTTCAAGGTGATTGATTTAATAAGGGTCAAGCGCTTCACTTAGTTCAAGAGACAGTAGGCTGTCTCTCGTACATGTTACGTCTCTCACTGATGGGGAGGAGAATAGCAGAGGTAATCTGTATGAAGGATGGCTACACAAGGTATTCCATGCCAGTGGTGGTTCATACAATCACAACAATTAATATTGATTGACAACCGTGTGACGATCAAATTGGTGTAGATATGGTGATCATACCTTCAAGCACTGTTAATAATTCTCTCTAATTGCAAGTAAAGTGTTAGCAAATTTGAATTTCAATCTTGTATTTGTAATTTTCAGAGTAAAATATGTCAGTTATGATTTAACAAGTGGCGAACATATTGTAAATTTGTTTTTGCAGCTCTCGGCTATCAACTTGTCAAAGAACACAGTTGTTTGTGTCACATAACAATTAAATTAGAAACCATATACCTTACTCCTTTTCAAATAACTGACGATAGCAACAAGTGGTGCATCAAGGTAATGCTTCTCGTCTAGAGCAGAGGTTAGACTTAAGTCAGTGAATGAAATTGACAAGCAAGCTTTGGCCTTAAATTCTAGTTTAAAACCTCAAAACTAGCCGAGAGACATGATGCGGTCCCATACACAGGTTGGGGAAACCTACCGATAAGCCTATAAATTAGTATTATAGGCCGTTCTGCCTATTTTGCTATAGGCGGATCGGCTATATTTGAACATTTTTCTAATTATTTCATAAATTATCAATTTCCGCACGAAATGGTTATATATGATCATAAAAATGAATAGCTTAAAGATGTCCTCAGCTTGAAAAAAATAATTTTTTGGACAAAATTGACATTTATATCATTTTCAGGAAAAGATGTTTAATTAAGAACACAATTTTGCATAGATTTTCCTTTTGAAAACTAAAACTGAATATCTATGTCATTAATTTTTAGTTAAAATTGTCAAAAATATTATAGACTTATATTTAATTAGAAATTTCAAAACTCCTTTATTATGTGATGAACATTCACAAAAAAGGGTTTGAATGAAAACCTTAGGACATTTATGATTGATTTGATAAATATCATAATTATAGAAAATGGGCAGAACTGCATAACCCGTTTGGGCTATCACAGGCCGATCGGTTGGTTTCCCCAACCTGATACAGTCCACTCGAGAGCTGCAGACAGTGCAGTGCGGTTCATCGGTGCATCGTGATGGGTTAGTATCGCTGCTCTGTGCTACCCCAAAACCACTGAGATCGGAACACTGCAGTCAACATATAATAACACGAGCTCTTGCAACACACCTGTCTCCAGCAATCTTTCTATTCAAGAGATATTTCTACAAATCATCAACACACCCAACACAACACAACCAATGCCGCCACCGGAAGTTTACACTTTCATTCCCTCCACAAACAAAGAGTAATGCTGATTATCTCCCTTGTCTCGTTTTCCAACAGAGTCCCGAGCATCGTACCCCGGGGACAAAGCTGAGGAGAGTCTAGAGCGTAAGGTCATGCAAGAAAACCGAAGACAGTTTCTTGTTTTTATTAAAATGGCCAACACACGAGATGTACAATAAGTTTTCCCCAAAACTTGTTTGGGTAACACCGATATCTTCCTTAATTGGCATTTAGAAGCTGGACTGATAAAGTGGAACACTTTTTATGGATAGACAACTTCTTTGTTGCAGTAGTAAAGAAGTTGTCTATCCATAAAAAGTGTTCAACTTTAACACCGATATGTTTAATACAAATGAACACACAACTCACTGTGAGTCAAAACGTGACCTTAATACTAACCTAACTCTGTGGGAGCGGTGGAGCAGCCTAATAAGCGTTCGCTCGTCACGCCGAAGACCCGGGTTCGATTCCCCACATGGGTACAATGTGTGAAGCCCATTTCTGGTGTCCTCAGCCGTGATATTGCTGGAATATTGCTAAAAGCGGCATAAAACCATACTCACTCACTCACACACTTTATAATGTGATATAGAAACTATGCAGTATTATAACTCACTCAAATGCGAGTTATAATCTACAATCATAACATAACTCACTATTTAAACTGTAGGTTACCACCATATAACATATACACACATAATAGATAATGGATACTGAAATTGAACATACTTTAAAGTATAGCCGATATAACTACCAATTGCATTGAGTGAGTTTTACGCTGAACTGAGCGCTATTCCAGCTACAGTCAAGTCTCGCTAATCCGACATCGTCCGCTGCACATCAAATTGTCGGATTAACGAATATGTCGGATTATCGAATTCTGAGTACAGATCACGTTCATGGTATAAAACAGGACAATTATGATTCATATGAAGCATGTGTATGTGTGTATGTGTGTGCGTGCGTGTGCGTGTGTGTGCGTATGCGCGCCGCGCACAATTAGTGTTGGGAATCGACCTCCAAAACCATAATGGATTATCGACTTTAGATCACAAGTTTTACAGCTAAACAACTCGTACTTCAAAATATTTGTGAGTGTGAAAACTGAGAAAGTAGAACTCCAGATCTACGTGTCGACTTCGATGCAGAAATCAGAATAGATCGAACGCCTAAAGATCTAAGAGTAGATGTAACAAGTATCAATAAATCTATTATTTCCAGCAACGCCTCAGTGGAGTAATGGTTAGAGCCTCCGCCCGGAGAGCGGAAGGTCGCGGGTTCGATCCCCGACCGCGTCATACCAAAGACGTTAGAATGTGGTACTTGTTGGTCCCTGCCTGTCGCTCGGCATTAATGGGTACAACAAGGACCGGTCGGCTCGGAGTCAGTATAATGTGTCTGAGTGGGATATTCATGCTTAACTGCGGCATGGTATCTCAGTGAGCTAGCCCTTCTGCACGTCATCATATGAGCGAAATATTCTCAAGTACGACGTTAAACCCAATTTCACCCCACCTCACCTATTATGTCCAACTGTGTTCGTGAATTCGATGAGAACTGAGCCTTTCGCAAATACAAAAATGTTTTCTTGAAGCGATCACGTGCGGAGAAGCAGGCATTTATTTTGTTGACAGTCTTGTCAGCCAATCAAAGTGCTTGTTTTGATCGTATATGGCGGCGGTCTGTAAATAATCGAGTCTGGACCAGAGAATCCAGTGATCAACATCGTGAGCATCGATCTGCGCAGTTGGGATACGATGACATGTATCAACCAAGTCAGCGAGCCTGACCACTCGATCGCGTTAGTCGCCTCTTACGACAAGCATGGGTTACTGAAGATCAATTCTTCACGGGTAATTGCAGTGAAAAATGCATGCAGTGCAAATTCATTCTGATATTGATTGCGATTTGGCGTCGGTCAATGTGGCCAAAAACAAATGAGAATGTGCTCAAATGCAAACAGGTGAACTGTCAACGGGAGTGTCTCTGCAATGGCAAAACATGCATGCACGTGCATTTCGGGAACTTGGGGATAAGACTGCACCCATGGGTATAAAGCTGACGTTGCTAAAAATTGGTCTGTGTTCCCCTTTTGATTCGGTATGGTGCGTCGACCTCTGAGTACTGAAGATCGTGGAACAGCTATTGGGTGGCGTCAAGATGGAGTTAGCTTCAGAGAAATTGGAAGACGCCTGCAGAGGTCCCCATCTGTAATTCGTCGTCTATGGGAACGATTTCAGGCAACTGGAAGAGTCCAGGATCGATCACGCCCAGGTAGACCAAGATCAACGTCAAGGGCTGATGATCGCTATGTCGTTTTAACGGCGTGAGGGGTTCATCACCGCTAGTGCTCTACGACGACGTCTTCAACAGGCAAGTTGAAGCAACACATGTGAACGTCAGCACACAAACCATTCGGAACCGTCTTCGTGTCGCTGGTATCCACAGTAGACGTCCTGCTGTGGGACCAAGTCTTCTTCCGCATCACAGACAAGCTCGGCGTGCATGGGGTCGTGCCCATTTGCGTTGGAATCGCGTTGGAATCGCCAAGAATGGGGTCGAATGTTGTTCACTGACAAATCCCGCTTCAGTTTAATGTTCCGGGATTGCCGCGTTCGTTTGTTCAGAAGGCGCGGTGAACGCTTCCGGGATGCCAATGTCTGGAAGCATGACAGGAGGGTCGGTGATGGTTTGGGATGGCTTCTGTTTGCCCCACAGGACTCCCCTCTATCACATTCAAGGCAATTTAAATGGTATTCGATACAGGGACGAGATTGTTGGACCCTTGTGATTCCGGCTCTTAACGCCATTGGACCTGGTAGTGCACTTCAAGATGATAATACCAGGCCTCATCACGCACGTGTTGCTACTGACTTTCTCAACCAAAGAGGTGTTCAGAGAATGCAATGGCCGGCTTATTCCTCTGATCTCGCCCAAATTGAACATTTCTGGGACATTTTGGGCCGACGTGTTCGAGAAAACTACCCTCATCCTGCTTACCGCCAACAGCTGGTTACATTTCTTCAACAAGAATGGCAGGCAATACCACAAGCATCACTGCATTTGTCAGATCCATGAGATCTCGCTGTGACGAATGCTTCCAATACCATGTACGGGTCTCTCTCAGTTCATCTCAAATCTAAAATAGACAAAATTGTTAACACTGCAAGTAAAATCGCTGGAGTCAGATTTGAATGTTTATCATCAATATATGAGCTGCAAATCGTGAATCAAGCGGTCAAAATCATATCTGACCGTACTCACTATTTAAATTCGGAATACAACCTTCTCCCTTCAGGCCGCCGATACAAAGTTCCAATTGTGAAAACTAAGAGAGCCCGTACATCCTTTTATTCCAAGTACCATATCTCTCTTAAACAAATGTGAAGATACCTAAATCAAAGAATTTATGTACACATGTATATATGTTTGGTATCTCTCTAATGTGTCAGTAGCTCTGCTGATGTAACACAAATTCCTGAAAAGGCATTAAAGTATTATTCTATTCTATTCTATTCTATTCTATTCTATTCTATTCTATTCTATTCTATTCTATTCTATTCTATTCTATTCTATTCTATTCTATTCTATTCTATTCTATTCTATTCTATTCTATTCTATTCTATTCTATTCTATTCTATGGTGGGCACACTCATTATTAACAGAGTGTTATGACCTGTGACTTTTAAAATGACCTTCTTCCCTTGAAAATCGCTGTACGGATATTGTTTGATGATTTGGTTGTAACTGTTATTGAAAACGGAATCATTAAATATCTTACTACATGTGTATTTCCAATTATACAAAGTTTCCGAGTTGTTTTTAAAGTTAGGAAGATATTCTGGAAATATTGGGTGTCCCATACTTGTTTGAAGGAGTATATGACTTTTCGCTCAAGATGAAGCCAGGAGTTTTCGTTTGTAACGAAACTTCGTTCATTTGTTTCCTGAGCAATGTGAAATATACTGAGGAACAAAAGTAACTATACCTCTCAGATGAATGTATCTCATGTTTTGGATTTTCAATTGAAAATATCTTAAGGGAGCGATGTTATATGAGTCTGCACTCAAAGAAAACTACTTCATGGTTTTATTTTTTAATAATGTAATTTGATTTAAAAGTTTAACAACTTTAAAATGCTACCTCACTGCTGTATGAACGTTTTTGAACCGCGCAAGTTAAATCGTGTAAACGTCGAGGCTTTCGACATGATTAAGTAATCAACATATAGCTTACACTTTAAACAATGAGTTCTATCGCCATTAAATAGTTAACACTTTCAAAATAGTATTTCGTTTTGTATAAACCTTGTTTCGGACTGCAATGTAATTCACGATTTTTCACTTTGCGACACACATACATTATAAATACCCTTATGTTGGCGTGTTTTAAGATCAAGTTGTCTATCATATATGAATAAAATATTGAAATTTTTCATGAGGCTAGCGAGATTATTTCGAATGTACCTTGAGCTTCCTCAAACCCATAATACCAGGATACAGTAAGAGTATTTGCAACGAAAGAGAATTTAGATGTTAAATAATTGGATAGACAGACACATGTTTAAACATATCTAAATAATTTTTGCCTCATGACCTTTTTTATGTGAGGATTCTGACATATTTTAGTTTAAACGCCAATATTAATGTCAAAATATTTTAACTCAGGCCGTCACGTTGTCTTACGTATTCTGTGCAGTTCCCGGAACGATTTTCATAACGCCAGCAAATAGATAACACTGTGACGTCAATGGTATTTTGATCCACCGCAGTTACCTCCCTTAGGTACAGACACAACCAGCGATACGGTCGAAACAATTCGCAATCTCATACGAACGCTGCACGTGATTTATCTCGCGAGGTGTATTGGAGGTACACGCGAGTATATGGGACGGTTTTTTATGCAAGTATGGATCATATGACGGGAGCGTGTTGCATGTACCAAACCCTGTTTAGATCTGATTTATTTTGTTGACGAAGTATGGATGCTTCTCACACACTGATGTTGAGCAATCAGGTCACTGTTATGTCACAGACGGACGAGGTGAAGCCAGGGAAGTTGAAGTTGGTGCTCCTCGGCAACCAACACGTCGGCAAGACGTCGTTGTTGCAGCGGTATGTGAACAACGTTTACAACACGACATATACTCACACAAGAGGTAGGCCAACCGATTCAATATCACTAGCATATCAGATTCCCATGTACTTCCGGGTTAGAATTGGTCTTTAACAAGCCGTGCGTGTCGAAAGAGACGACTAACGGAATCGGGTGGTCGCTGACATGTTTGACACATGTCATCGTATCCCAGTTGCGTTGATCGATGCTCATGCTGTCAATCACTTTATTGTATGAGTGAGTGATCTGACCTGAGGACTTGGTGTCAAACGACCGCGAGTGAGTATAGTTTTACGCCGCTGTTAGCAATATTCCAGTAATATCACAGAGGAGGTCATCAGTAATGGGTTTCACATATTGTACCAATGTTGTACCGATCCGGGCCTTTTGTGTTCGGGAGAACGCTTTTACCACTGTGCTATCCCATCTCCCCTCAAACAGAAATTGCTGTGTCCCCAGCTGTGATATTGATGGAATATTGCTTAAAGCGGCGTAAAACTAAACTCACTCACTCACTTAGACTAACAACTAGTCTCTGAAATGAACATATTTTACTGAAAAAAGTTCATAGTAAAAAAACAAACAAATATAATGAAAAGGAGCCCTGAGACTTTCTTCATTTTCAGAAGCTGAGGAAATCTAGACTTGCCACATTTTCTAGACTTGTGTTGGCTTTCTTGGATATATTTGCTTCAGGGTCTGTACGAGAGACTATCACTCACTCAAACTGAAAAGAATCACAATAGGAAATAGAACAGCACAGCTGTTCATAGTCACTCACAACACGAGGCGTTCCCAGGGCAATTCTCATCAGTTTAGATCCCCAGACAAGGTGGATTGCATGGCCATGGGTGGTGGATTGGATGTCCGGGTTCATTGTGACCGCGCCGTCCGTGTTGGTTTCACCGGGGTAACATATCATGATCGTACATGCGGTTTACACGCTTTGTAAAACCATCGTTCATCGCGCTGTAGTTTGTTGGTCGTAAGAGGCGACTAACAGAATCGGGTGGTCAGACTTGCTGACTTGGTTAACATATGTCATCGTATCTCAATTGCGTGGATCGATGATCATGCTGTTGATCACTGGATTGTCTGCTTCAAACTCGATTATTTACAGACCACCGTGCTTTAGCCATAATATTGTCTCGCCCAGACTCAAAACCATACAGCTGTCATATGACAGGGTTATTGTTGATAGACTAGGGTGCCAAGTTGCACATCGGTTATAAAAAAAAATCACCGGCCGGCTCCGCTTTGCAATAGTGAGGCAAAGTAAATCACGCAAACAAAACTATTGATGTACACAAAAAAGAAGTCTTAAAATAAACAAGAATAACCAAGCCAAAACTGCAGTGGACAAATTTAATATTTGTTTGATAAATGTAAGGTTTTAAAATTAAAACGGTTGATAAGGATAATATCGATATTTCTGGTCACTAAGCTATTTGAATCCTGGTAAACTAGGGCGGTGTGGTAGCCTAGTGGTTAAAGCGTTCGCTCGTCACGCCGAAAACCCGGGTTCGAATCCCCACATGGGTACAATGTGTGAAGCCCATTTTTGGTGTCCTCCGACGTGGTATTGCTAGAATATTGCTAAAAGCGGCGGAAAACTAAACTCATTCACTGCTAAACAAAACTTGGCTCCAAGCCCTGGTGATCGGCCTACCTTTGGCAGACCTGTCAGTGTTGTGCTCCTAGTCTGACAGACCTGTCAGTGTTGTGCTCCTAGTCTGACAGACCTGTCAGTGTTGTGCTCCTAGTCTGACAAGAGCAGATTAGCTTTACAGTATCTTGTGCTTCAAAAACCTATAAATTATACATGTTTTTAAACAAGTTTTATTGTTATCGGACAGAGTGTCTTTTAAATAGGTCTGTTCGTAGAATATGTGTGAAGTTCATTTATCTCTATGTTTGTCTCCAATTATAAGTGGCTGAGGGGATGGTGTAGACCCACCCAGGGTCCATGCAGGTAGCAAAGGCACTGTAGGTCCCCAGTAGGGTGACTTACCTTCAGTTGATCTCCAGCCCGTTTTATATATTGTATTGTCCATAAAATTTGTTTAATTTTACAGTTACATGCTCATGCTAGTTTTAATTCTCTATCTGTGAAAATCTAGGCATTTTACTGTCCCTCGTGAACAGGTTTTCATAGTTTAATTGCGTCATTATGAATTTATAACTTTTATGTCACGATGTGGCCGATGTGACTATTGATCTTAAGTCACTCACTCACTTTTAAATATGACTTATATAGCACAAAACTACTACATGACCGTCGAGTCATCGTTATATTTTAACCCACTCACTCACTCATAGTAACACGTGCCAATCACCGGGGATCGTCTACGTGAGGAGGTTTGTGTGGGACGACGTGATGTCACCCTGACTGACTTTGTGAAGTAGTTCCTACCTGAATATTTCGTGATGATGTTAGTTAAATCTGGCAGTTGTCACAAACCTGCAACTGATTATTCACAGACCACGTGGTCGTTACACTCAAATACTAAGTTGGGCTGGATTCAGCGCACCCCGACTGCGTGAATTGTTGTTTTTAACATCAACCACTGGATTATCTGGTCCCAACTCCATCGTTTACAGGCCGCGACTGCCGTGTTCGAAATAGCTGCTGGCCCGCTAGCCAAACACTAGCTGATTGTGAATCGGGCCAGTAATATATTGTCAAAGCTATCCCGACTGGCTAGCTGAAAATCTCAGATAATTTGTTCTTTATTTAATGCACAGGAATAATATTAAGTCAGTTATTAAAATTTAGTCCGCAAAGGTTCCATGATATTTATTATATCTTGTCACAGGAGGATCGCCATATAAAAAATGTTAATAAAAGAGCAAAGAGGCTAGGAACTATTACAATACAAATGTAACGTTTAATTTGATAGCATTTCGACATTGATACTTGGCAGGACCAGTGACGTATGATGTAAGCTAGCAACATTGTAACTTAACTAGTCCTCCTGGACTGTGACTTTTCAAAATTAATTCACACAAAATTTAATTCACAGCAACCCTTACTTGGGTCGAATAAATGAATCGTTGGTCAGGCTCACTGACTCGGCTGATGTACGTCTTGGTGACTAGTTTTATTTACATGTATAGATGCTACTGAATCAGTCACTGGATTGCCCGGTCTATACCTGGTTATTTTCTGGCACCGTCATTAAGCTGAACTAATTAATGTCGTGTTAAGCTGCGTGTTAGAGACGATAAACTAGGGAGCGTCAGTAATGTACTCACTGATGCCCCTCTAATGACATGTGTTCACGATATCACGGATATATCACGTGCACCCTGGAATTCCCCCGGTGTGCCGGAACAGCGATTGTTCTAAATATAACCATATGCACATAACACCGAAATTAGCAATCGGTATTTACGTGAAGTAAGCAGAGTTTTTATATGTTCTTATAATAAGGGATTGGACATTTAAACCGAAATAAGCAACAGGTATTTACGTGCAGTAATCAGTGTTTTTATATGTTCTTATAATAAGGGTTGGGCATTTAAACCGAAATAAGCAACAGGTATTTACGTGAAGTAAGCAGTGTTTTTATATGTTCTTATAATAAGGGATTGGGCATTTAAACCGAAATAAGCAACCGGTATTTACGTGAAGTAAGCAGTGTTTACGTGAAGTAAGCAGTTTTTATATGTTCTTATAATAAGGATTGGGCATTTAAACCGAAATAAGCAACCGGTATTTACGTGAAGTAAGCAGTGTTTTTATATGTTCTTATAATAAGGGATTGGACATTTAAACCGAAATAAGCAACAGGTATTTACGTGAAGTAAGCAGTATTTTTATATGTTCTTATAATAGGGATTGGACATTTAAACCGAATAAACAGGTATTTACGTGCCGTAAAAACCCGTTTTAATGTGTTATTTTTTATTATAACCATTGGACACGAAATCGAAATAAGCAACTGGTATATGTATTGAGTAAGCAATGTTTTATATGTTCTTATAATAAAGAGTGGGAATGAACCGAAATAAGCAACTGGTATATGTATTGAGTAAGCCATGTTTGATATTATAAGGTCTAAAACTACATCCCCACGCGATGATCTGGGTTAGAATTGGGCTTCAGCAACACATGCTTGTTGTCAGAGGCGACTAACGGGATCGGGTGGTCAGGCTCGCTGACTTGGTTCAAACATATCATCCTATCCCAGTTGCGTTGATTGATGCTCTTGTTGTTGATCACTGGATTGTCAGGCTCAGACTCGATTATGTACAGCCTGACACCATATAGCTGGTATATTGCTGAGTGCGGCGTTAAGCAAACCAACCAAGCACGGGTCTGATGCTGGCGATCCTGCAGGAACGTAAGGACAAAGTCAGGAGCCACGATCTCCCTCCGAGCACTGATAACATTAATCCAAGGGATGTAATAACAACTATAATATACTTCCCATCAAAAGTTTAGATTCGCTTACACTCACAATGTGTTATGTTATGTTGTGTGTGTGTGTGTGTGTGTGTGTGTGTGTGTGTGTGTGTGTGTGTGTGTGTGTGTGTGTGTGTACACATCGAATATATACATATTGTATATTACATCGAATATTGATTTCTCCACTAACTTGGGGGAACCGTCTACAAACCTTATGCAGATAAATTGCACGAGTATCATGCATCAAATTCCTGAAAAGCATGTGCAAATATGGTGCTTGTGAACAGCTGAGTTTTGGTGTACAGTCTTGTTAAGAATTCGCCAATTTCCACTGATTTTTATCATTTATTGAACTCATGACAATAATCTTTTCACCGTTACGTTTTACAAATACATCAGTTCATGTGTAAACAATACCTTTAAACAGTAGGAAGTATTTTGAAAAATTTAGTTGCCTGAAGTAAGTGGTTGTCTTTAAACTAGTGAGTCTAAACTTTTGATGGGAAGTATATGTAGAAATTCATTCTCCCCTTGCCTACACTTACTGTCACATAAAGTATGAACTATGTGTTTTGACAATCATTATGAATATGTCCGTTCTGTGTAACCATTCCACAACCAGTCATATCCGGTGTTCGAGACACGTGACATCAGCCGAGTAGAGTTGTGTTCGTGTGACTATCCTGAGGCCGGAAGTGAGAGGAAAGTAGCACAACTGATTATGAAATACGAAAACAAATGTTTAGAGGTGATTATATGTCAGTTGATTGTGAGGGATTGTATGTCATCATGCCTCGCCACCCTACCCTTATTCCTCCCCCCGTCAGCCTCTACGGTATGTGACGTCACGGGGTATGATACAGAGCCCGCATTGTCACTTCCTGTTCATCATTTACCGTATGTATCCATTCATACAAAACCCAGTAACTCGTGTTTATCAGAAATTTATTATAAAGTACAAGTAAGACTTTAAACAGCGATGGCTTAAATGTGACAAACTGAATACTTCGGGTGTTAAACATACAAATAACATTTAGATTCATAGTAAAGTCAGTCTCAGCTGGTCATGAGGCAGTGTGTAGCCTAGTGGTTGAAGCGTTCGCTCGTCACGCCAAATACCCGGGTTCGATTCCCCACATGGGTACAATGTGTGAAGCCCATATCTGGTGTTCCCCGACGTGATATTGTTGGAATATTTCTAAAATAACGGCTTAAAAAAATCTCAGTCTCTCATTAGGCCAGTCACGATGAGAGTCAGCCTTGGATTCGCCTTGTTTTCACCATTGGCTCCTGTAGGTTTCTACCGTTGATAGTGACCCCGCATTCAGCATGGACAGAGGTCAATAAGCGAACAGATCACCTGGTTACTACAAATGTTAGTGAGTGAGTGAGTGAATATTGCTTAACGCCCCATCAGCAGTTTTGCAGATATTCGACAGACAGATCGATAACTGATTAAACACTTCGATCTACCCTCAAAGAAAATTTAATAAAGCGATGCACGGGTCTTCTGAGACCACCACAGTCGCTGTGCAGGGTTGTCTCCCTTATCCACGCCAGGCTCCTCTAGTTAAAGATTTTCATCATGATAACTGTGCTCGGGGTCTGAGACTCTATCACCTCGGACTTTGTTCCCAGATATAACTGGAATACTGCTGAAAGGTGCGTAATATCCCACTCACTCACTCATCCGTACACTCACCCCCTTCCTCACTCTTTCTTTCAGTCACTCACCACTCACTCAACTCAACTCACTCACCCACTTAACTCACTCACCACTCACCCACTCACTCAAAATCATTCACTCATTCACTTAAAATCATTAACTCAATCACCCACTCGCCAAAAATCATTCACTCACTCACCCACTCACTCAAAATCATTCACTCATTCACTTAAAATCATTAACTCACTCACCCACTCAACAAAAAAAATCATTCCCTCATTCACCCACTCAGTCAAAATCATTCACTCATTCGCCCACTCAACAAAAATCATTCCCTCATTCACCCACTCAGTCAAAATCATTCCCTCATTCACCCACTCACTCAAAATCATTCCCTCATTCACCCACTCACTCAAAATCATTCCCTCATTCACCCACTCAGTCAAAATCATTCCCTCATTCACCCACTCACTCAAAATCATTCCCTTATTCACCCACTCACTCAAAATCATTCCCTCATTCACCCACTCAGTCAAAATCATTCCCTCATTCACCCACTCACTCAAAATCATTCACCCACTCAGTCAAAATCATTCACTCATTCACCCACTCAGTGAAAACCATTCCCTCATTCACCCACTCACTCAAAATCATTCCCTCATTCACCCACTCACTCAAAATCATTCCCTCATTCACCCACTCAGTCAAAATCATTCACTCATTCACCGACTCAGTCAAAATCATTCCCTCATTCACCCACTCAGTCAAAATCATTCACTCATTCACCCACTCAGTTAAAATCGTTCCCTCATCACCCACTCACTCAAAATCATTCCCTCATTCGCCCACTCAGTCAAAATCATTCACTCATTCACCCACTCACTCAAAATCATTCCCTCATTCACCCACTCACTCAAAATCATTCCCTCATTCACCCACTAACTCGAAATCATTCACTCATTCACCCACTAACTCGAAATCATTCCCTCATTCGCCCACTCAGTCAAAATCATTCACTCATTCACCCACTCACTCAAAATCATTCCCTCATTCACCCACTCACTCAAAATCATTCCCCCACTCACTCAAAATCATCATTCCCTCAAAATCATTTCACCCACTCACTCAAAATCATTCCCTCATTCACCCACTCACTCAAAATCATTCCCTCATTCACCCACTCACTCAAAATCATTCACTCATTCACCCACTCAGTCAAAATCATTCACTCATTCACCCACCTCACTCATTCAAAAAATCATTCCCTCATTCACCCACTCACTCAAAATCATTCCCTCATTCACCCACTCACTCAAAATCATTCCCTCATTCACCCACTCACTCAAAATCATTCACTCATTCACCCACTCACTCAAAATCATTCCCTCATTCACCCACTCAGTCAAAATCATTCACTCATTCACCCACTCAGTCAAAATCATTCCCTCATTCACCCACTCACTCAAAATCATTCCCTCATTCACCCACTCACTCAAAATCATTCCCTCATTCACCCACTCACTCAAAATCATTCACTCATTCACCCACTCACTCAAAATCATTCCCTCATGCACCCACTCACTCAAAATCATTCACTCATTCACCCACTAACTCGAAATCATTCAATCACGCACACTGTTGTACAGGCTTGCAGGTGCTACTGACATTACAAAGCAAAATGCAAATTATCAAGCATGCGTCTTTGATACCTATATGGCAGAATATATATCTGCAGTTTACTGAGGGAATGTTGAACAGAAATGTGTAGGGCTATTTAAATAATATGAAAATTTATATTTGTTGTAACGTTTCACGTGAAAATAAATGACAAACTGAAGTGTCAACATTACTGACCCGGAGGTGGCCTAAAGTAGTCATTTTATTGGTTGGCAGCGTTTCCCTTTGCTCCGTGTATTCTCCCTGTGTGGGTTTTTAAAGGCACTATGTCACACCGCACTTCTCTAACAAATAAATAATGCATTTCTCTCAATAATACCAACTATCACCCATCAGGGGAGCTACCATAAAACTTATTCCAAAGACAATTGCGTATTTTAATTACCATATTAACTTAATAATTTCAAATGAATTAATGCAAAGTTGCATTAATTCGACTCTCGTGCCCTCATTCGTAACTACCCACCTCTTTCCGTGACCTACAACGCTTGCCGGAATGACACGAGTAGCTACGTGTGTCGCGCCCTCAACCACCCGAACCATTCGTAACTACTCGTGTCATTCCGGCAAGCCGGATGGCGTCTCTCGTACCCCTCTCGTGGCCATGTTTATGACTGGGCCCTGTCTAAGCGCAAACGGGCATGGAGATGAAATAGTCTAGCATGGAGGAAAAATAGTCTAGCACTATTACCAAGGAAAGATAACTCTGAATTTCCAAACATGGCTCCTAGAATATCCTATATCCCGTGGGCAAAACAGCAATAGTCATTCCCTTTGTAAATGTTTCAGTGCTTCTGGTCCTTTCGCTCAAAGTTTATGTTTAAATTGTGCTTTGCATAGTTTAGCGAAGTTTCAAACTTAAACGGTGCCGCCATTTCCATGCTTCGAAATGCGTTTTACTACGCGCGATTTGATTGGTTTGCCACGATTCTTGGCAAAAATGGCGTACGATAGGGGTACGAGTCTTCTTGTAGGTCACGGAAAGAGGCGAGTAGTTACGAATGCACCCGAACATCATTTCAAGCCATTTGACGAACTCGTGTTATTCCGGGACAAGCCGAATAGCGACTCGTGCCCCTCTGGAAGGATTTCATATTGGCTCATGAACATCAGACCTACAAAAAAACCCTAGTACTTTAAACAGGAACGATAACTCTATTCCTGTTTCATTCCAATGGTACTTAACACCACCGAAGCAATCTTAAATCGTATTGCTGTTTTTGTTTATTTATTTTAAAGAATTAAACCTGTTTGATACAACCAAAAGGAGGAGAAAAACATATTTGTTAAAGACATATTCTGACGTAATTATTATCAGATGTTCACCTTATATTTCCAATTATATTAGTTTTCTAAATAGTGGTTAATAATAACAAATGGGAATTGTTTTATTGAATATGTTAATAATATTCACAAAAAACCAGCTACATTAAATCACAAAGCAGAAACTCAAAAATGACTTAAAAATATTTCTCATGCTGAACATTTGTGTAACCTTGCTGTCATACCCCAAGTTGAATTTTAAATGAATTCACTGAAAAAAATATGAATGACAAAACAAAGCCAGACTAAAATATTCCCAGAGATAAGAAATGTATGCCCAGTGTTAAAGATTAAAGTTCCTTAGTTACATACAGATATAATATTACTGTTTTGAAACTCTTAAAGGTCACATGCAACGTAAAACACAACTTTGCAGATTCTCATACCTTTCGGTATGGACTTACTGAAACAAATCGTCAAAAATGCAAATTCAACTTATAAAGTTGAAAAATAACGCGATGAAAAAAACCGCGCGAAATCGGAGTTCAAACGTTTCACTAATTTTCCCCACACTTTCTGGGGAAAACGGGTTTCAACAGCTGGGCTGCGCTTATAGCACTTGCGCAGTGAAGTAGGTTCGCGCAGCTTGGAAGCGGGTTGTCCGGTGAATGCTCTGTGAAGGCTTTGGTGTGAGCTATTTTTCTAATGTTTTGTTGATATCTCACAGGCGCGAGCTTTTTATATGTTATGACAGTAAATTAACTGTTTATATAATTTCATTTGTCTATTTCACCACACGTTCTTCTTACCGAGTCACTTTCTCAGTTCGATGCTTAAAAGCAATGCCATTATTTAGCGTTGACAGAATTTCCAACTGTGATATAGATATGTCGTTGTCACAGACAAAACTCAATGTCTTGTTTTATTGACACCTGTGTGTCTGCCTGCCTGTCTGCTAATGACAATATTCAATACACAGCTGCTATCACTGACCACATGCAATTTGAACTTAACACCAATCAGGCTATACACCATAAACAAAATGCATTGATTTATGGCCCGAGTTCGGTCTCTGTCACATTATGTAATTACACAGACAGGCAGGCGTGATACTTGAACACATGACATGTTATGATGTCTATTGATTGCAAAATGTTATACACAAAAAATGAGCATGTATTTACAAAACCCAACATCTCTATATATAAACACACAATGACCCGTGGGGGCATCTGCAAATGAACCAGCCGTTACATTTGAGTGCACACCCACCCGCTCTGACTGGGTTCGGTATCCCGGCTGCTTCGTTTCTTGGGAAGTAAACCCAAGTACACAATATTGCACTTTTGATTTGCGATTGTACGCTTATAATTTTGTTTATATGTTTTTTCATAACCAGCAATGTATATTATATGTCATGAATAAGTGATAATTGTGTTTAAATTATGTTTGATTTTTTGGTTGCAAGTGACCTTTAACGATATATAATTACATTTCCTAAAACTGTTGGAAGCGCACGTACAATCACCACAACAAGCACGCAGGATCTTCAGAAATACACACAGTAGCACCCAAGAAAGCCGTTATGTCAACAAACGCACGTTCGTGTATTGGATCTCGCACCGTAAATCGCTTGATTCTTATCAAAAACTTCACATGAGACAGCACAATTCTGTTAGCTTCGTTCCTGGTACTTTCAATATAAACATAATGCCATAAACAATTTTAGTAGTCGGGATTATTTTTGTCAAAGGACCGCAACCATTACACGCGTTCTGATTGGTTTGTCGTATTTTCGCACATAACAAGCATCGAGACGGGGACGAGTCTTCATGGAGGTTACGGAAAGGGGCGAGTGGTGACGACTGGAGTCTTCATGGAGGTTACGGAAAGGGGCGAGTGGTGACGACTGGAGTCTTCATGGAGGTTACGGAAAGGGGCGAGTGGTGACGACTGGAGTCTTCATGGAGGTTACGGAAAGGGGCGAGTGGTGACGAAAGAATTTCAAGCGTACCTCATAGAGTTACCTCCATTGGAGCGGTCCTTACGAATATCCTATAGCTCCTTTGGCCACAGAAACCAGTATTCTCCGACAACACCGCGTGCGACAGTTTTCGATGTACGGAGAAATCGTTTTCATTCCATAAATGGCAAGTGTTGTCTCTTTGGAAGCTATTCGCCCCGGGGTTTCAATTATCGATTTCAGGGATAATAGGGCTTTTATTGCATCAATAGGCAAGTAAAGTTAGTGCATATGCCCCCCATATGTATAATATAGGCCAGAATATTGTCGAAAATGTGACATAGTGACTTTAAATTCTTTTCTCTGTGTATATATTACGTTTCTTGGGTTTTGAGAAACTAAGTCAGGAATATACCTTGCCTTTTAGAAAGTAGTTACTTGTAATATCTTATATTTTGTATTGCATTTTTTCAGAAAATCCCCCAAAGTGGAGAAAGTGTAATCCACATTAGACTGAGTGAGTGAGTGAGTGAGTCGGGTTGTACGCTGCATTTAGCAATCCCTATGTCATATATTACAAAGATTGGTCACTTTGTTTCTTGTGTGACGGTTTTCACATAGCTATCCCTCAATATCTCCTGCAACCAGTTTAACGTTTCCGGTTCAATCTAAGACATATATTCCTTTCGACCATTTAGAACAATAAACCTTGTGTTAAATTAGTTAAAGACTAATTATATATCGTTAATAAAATAAATGTCCTGTAGACGTCCAAAATCTTGGAATTTATAAGGGAATACATTTCACGTTGACCCGAATGCTATGTTCCTTTAGTAGCGAATGTAGTTACATTTTCTGAAAACCCTTGATAATCATGTAAAGTAATAAATTGCCAAGATTTTCATACATTTTTCATAATGAACTGATATATTTTAAAACATATTTAAATAAATAATTGTATCATAAAACGTCGGCATTCTGACTGGGTTTCCCGATGCACAGAAGAACGTTGCTGTTTTATCAGCAAAAAGTAGACACATATCTAAAACACTGAAATGGCCTACTGTGACAGACAATTGATATAACAGAAACTTCATTCATGGCCACAGATAATTCACAATCACAAAAATGGAATTGATGGGACATAATTTGTAAAATCTTGTTCATTAATCGGAATTGGACGTTTCAATTAATGTACCTGTAGCGTCTATAGATCATCTGAATGTTTCAAGTTATAATGCGAGGTGATTTAGACTCAGTACGACATTTTCAGTTTTCATCTCTCAACTGTTCCATGTCAGGACAATGTTGACTAGAACATCATAGGTGGTCAAGTATAAAGAGTTGATATTTGTGCTTTTAATTACATCATGAAGCGTATAGAATAGTACAGAATCGATTCACTTTGGTTGAAAGTCTTCTGGTAATATATATATTGCTGTAAGGCAGACCTGTCACACCTTCCCTTTTCGCATAGTTTTTCTCTATCCTTAGATTTACTTCAATACTCCGGAAACATGTGTAGTTCAGTAAAAACAAATGTAATAAATGCACTTATGGGATTGAAATGGCCAAATGGTATATTACTCAAGCCTGTAGTGTTTATTCAGATATTGTGTTACATGAGACAACACTTTACATTTTAAAGTCTATTTATGATTGACAAATAATCACCACTATCTACAACAATGTGTAGATCACACTCATCATCAATCTCATCATGAACATTGACTAAATTGTCTTGTGAAAACAATTGTTTTTGTACAGACCATGTGAGTTAAGCATTGTGATTGGGGCCTTGTACTATCTAGCTGTATGTGTTCGATAGGTACTGATATTGTGACTTGCAATCACTTGCAGGTACTCATTTAAAATGTTACACAGACATGCTTTAAGAATGTAAAAACTGGAGAACTGTACATGATGCGCACCAAATATCCCTTAGGATAAAACTGAAATCATCTTATCTTATGACTTGTTCATTTGGGCGACATGCAATTACATGATGCACACCATTTCTTGGCCAAGGAAGTGTTTATATAACAGAACAACTGAATTGCCTTATCCTGAATGAGCACAAAATGATACAAGTTTCCGCTAACATTACCTTTCCATTACAAATTCTCCATTACCCGCGTTTAAGACTCTGTGACATTGCTAAAATATCATTTTTGTGAAATTGATGTTGAAATATTGATATAAATGACACAATTTTAGGTGGAAAACTTGACATAATTCGCTGTGAATATTTTGTTCTTCGTTTATCATCGAAATGACTTTCATTGCAAATTATATTATGATAAAAATGCTATCTGTGCTAGATTTATTAAATTAAATTACAAAGTTGCAAGATGCTATTTTGTGTTGATAGGGAAATTTATAGTCTTTAATACCACAAACTATAGCTATAATTACCATTTTTTATAAGCACATGTCATTGCAAAGACTGAGACAAGTCACAAAGACTCCACTCTCACTGTAACCAAGTTCCCATCCAGTGGTTGTGGACAGGTACGTGAGATAGGGACAGCTACTGTCAGCACAGGTAACTGACGCGAAGGACACGTTTTTCCTAAATATAGATACAGTTATCTGATATCGTGATATGTGATATTCACATATTTCTCATGTTGTCACGTAGGTCATGTTGCGGTTAGTCACCTTTGACCTATGACGTCACTGCATCCATCACGTGCTCCCTCGCCCCATCAGTCTTTCCAAGTAAATAGCGTTTTGATACATAGAGAATACTTAACTGACGAGGCCGTTGTATTGAAAGGGGAGGGAGAGTGATTTAGTTTCCTTAGGAGTTGAAAATGATAACATATGCATGTATGTAGGTAAAACAAAATACCCGAAAGAATACTACTGGAGTCCAAATATACCTCGTGACCTTGATTGGCTAGAAGTATGACGAGACGTGAAGGCGCACGTGAAGGCGCTACTGAAGGCGCACGTGAAGGCGCTACTGAAGGCGCACGTGAAGGCGCTAGTGATGGCGCTAGTGAAGGCGCTAGTGAAGGCGCTAGTGATGGCGCTAGCGAAGGCGCTAGGGAAGGCGCTAGTGAAGATGCAAGTGAAGATGCTAGTGATGGCGCTAGTGAAGGCGCTAGTGATGGCGCTAGTGAAGGCGCTAGTGAAGGCGCTAGAGAAGGCGCTAGTGATGGCGCTAGTGAAGGCGCTAGTGAAGATGCTAGTGATGGCGCTAGTGAAGGCGCTAGAGATGGCGCTAGTGATTGCGCTAGTGAAGGCGCTATTGAAGGCGCTAGTGAAGATGCTAGTGATGGCGCTAGTGAAGGCGCTAGTGATGGCGCTGGTGAAGTTACCCTGCGAATGGGGTCGACATACCCGTGACATGTCTGCAGTTAGCAACATCAGCAACCTACACAGAGTCTGGACCATATAATCCAGTGAATCCAGTAACAACGGTCCACGCCGTGTACGATGGCGAGGTCACATGGTCTGTCTATCAGATCTGAGGACACACAGAAGCTCCCAGTCAGTGTTTGATAGGGGTTTAGGGCCCTGTTTCACCAAGCGATCTTAGCGCTACGGCGGTCGTAACTTTATGTTAAAATATAGGAGAAACGAAAGTCGCAGCGTTATGATTGCATTAGCGGATTCAACGGGGTGTTCAGGGGGTTCGCCGCCCCCTCCTCTACAAACATACGGCATAACGTACCGCAATTCTTTTTGCAGAATTATATCCCTTTGGTCTTGGTTTCAGACCCAGGATCACTCCTGTTACATTTCTAGATTTGTCAGCACCAACGAGGTGAACTAATAAGACCCGCATCACTTCGGGTGTTCCTCTCACATTAGGCAGACCTGTCAAACGCGGCGTTAACCACAACTCACATATTGTACATGTGTGAAGATTTATTTTGGATCTGTTTCTTTGTTGCAGGTGGCGACATATTCGAGAAGGAATTACTGGTAGATGGCCGACGAATTCAACTCAACTTTGTGTAAGTTTCACACATGCGGATGGCGTTGCTGAGCAACACTTTTAATTGTCATTTCTCCCTAGCCCCGATATTGGCATGGCATTAAGTATGCATTCATGGTACCGTTTTGCTTATGTGATTTACTTCTATTTTCAAAATCTTGAGATATTGAAAGCTAAACAGACAAGAAAACGGCCACTTTGAACGGATTTTCATGTCTATATTTTACGACATCAGCGGCATATCCTTGATATATGAGCAGACACTTAGGATTTATGAGCAGACACTTGGGATATGAGCAGACACTTGGGGATATATAAACAGACACTTGGGATATATGAGCAGACACTTGGGGATATATGAGCAGACACTTGAGAATATATGAACAGACACTTGGGTTATTGAGAAACACATAAATTTGAATTCCACTTATATGGAACTCATTGCAAGAAACAAGTTGACAATCAATAGAAGTTGGTTTTCCTTTATATATAAACTGGGTGTTACAACCCATATCCGACCACAGTGCTAACTCAACACATATAAACTGGGAGTTACAATCCATATCTCACCACAGTGCTAACTCAACACATATAAACTGGGAGTTACAATCCATATCTCACCACAGTGCTAACTCAACACCTATAAACTGGGTGTTTCAACCCATATCTCACCACAGTGCTAACTCAACATATATAAACTGGTTGTTACAACCCATATCTCACCACAGTGCTACCTCAACATATATACACTGGGTGTTACAACCCATATCTCACCACAGTGCTAACTCAACACCTATACACTGGGTGTTACAACCCATATCTCACCACAGTGCTAACTCAACATATATAAACTGGGTGTTTCAACCCATATCTCACCACAGTGCTAACTCAACACATATAAACTGGTTGTTACAACCCATATCTCACCACAGTGCTAACTCAACATATATAAACTGGGTGTTACAACCCATATCTCACCACAGTGCTAACTCAACACCTATAAACTGGGTGTTACAACCCATATCTCACCACAGTGCTAACTCAACACATATAAACTGGGTGTTACAACCCATATCGCACCACAGTGCTAACTCAACACATATAAACTGGGTGTTACAACCCATATCTCACCACAGTGCTAACTCAACATATATAAACTGGGTGTTACAACCCATATCTCACCACAGTGCTACCCCAACACATATAAACTGGGTGTTACAACCCATATCTCACCACAGTGCTACCCCAACACATATAAACTGGGAGTTACAACCCATATCCCACTACAGTGCTAACTCAACACATATAAACTGGGTTTTACAACCCATATCCCACCACAGTGCTAACTCAACACATATAAACTGGTGTTACAACCCATATCTCACCACTGTGCTACTCTCAACACATATAAACTGGGTGTTTCAACCCATATCCCACCTCACAGTGCTAACTCAACAATGTGTCTGTTGTTTACAGGGACACCGCCGGGCAGGCTGACGTCAAGCTCTCTCATTCGGAGTATATACAGAAACGCAAACGTAAGTCCAGTTACATCTCACACCACAGTGACACCTCCTTAATCCGAACGGTTGGATTTTTCCATGCAAGAGGCGACGGTCAGGTTTGCTGATTTTGGTTGACATATGTCAGAGAATAACACTTTGCGTAGATCGCTTCTCAAGCTGTTGATCACTGGATTTTCTGGCCCAGACTCGATTTTTTACAGACCTCTGTGATATAGCTTGAAAACTGCTGAGTGTGGTGTTAAACAACAAACAAACAAAAGAGTTTAACACTCTAAGTTAGATGCGGTATTAAACAACAAAGAGTGAGTGAGTGAGTTTAGTTTTATGCCGCACTCAGCAATATTCCAGCTTTTATGGCGGCGACAAAGAGTGTGATTCAGCAGATACGGATGCCCCTGTTTGGGATTCGACAGAGAAAGTACCTGGCGTCTTGGAGGACATAAGTCTGTCCGAACAAGTCTGATATGTTGAATGTTGTTTTGTTACGCAGGGCATTATGGTTGTGTTCGACATTACGAACCAGAAGAGCTTCGACACGGTTGGTGAATGGATGGAAAGGGTGACACAGGTGGGTGTTTAAACAGGACAGGATATTAAAGGCGACTGTGGACAGGCGGTATAGGGCTGGGGTCTGAGAGGACTAATTGAGCTAATTCGGGATATAGTTAGCGTTAGTTGGTCAAAAATATTTATCTTGTTGAGAGAAAATGCTTTACGACTCCCACTTTAAATAAGTATGTGTTTATTGATGGTAAATAACTACAGTGTCGTCTAGAATAAGTGTGTGTTTATTGATGGTAAATACTCAACTACAGTGTCGTCTAGAATAAGTATGTGTTTATTGATGGTAAATACTAACTACAGTGTCATCTAGAATAAGTATGTGTTTATTGATGGTAAATACTAACTACAGTGTCATCTAGAATAAGTATGTGTTTATTGATGGTAAATACTAACTACAGTGTCGTCTAGAATAAGTATGTGTTTATTGATGGTAAATACTAACTACAGTGTCATCTAGAATAAGTATGTGTTTATTGATGGTAAATACTAACTACAGTCATCTAGAATAAGTATGTGTTTATTGATGGTAAATACTAACTACAGTGTCGTCTAGAATAAAAGTATGTGTTTATTGATGGTAAATACTAACTACAGTGTCATCTAGAATAAGTATGTGTTTATTGATGGTAAATACTAACTACAGTGTCGTCTAGAATAAGTATGTGTTTATTGATGGTAAATACTAACTACAGTGTCGTCTAGAATAAGTATGTGTTTATTGATGGTAAATACTAACTACAGTGTCATCTAGAATAAGTATGTGTTTATTGATGGTAAATACTAACTACAGTGTCATCTAGAATAAGTATGTGTTTATTGATGGTAAATACTAACTACAGTGTCGTCTAGAATAAGTATGTGTTTATTGATGGTAAATACTAACTACAGTGTCATCTAGAATAAGTATGTGTTTATTGATGGTAAATACTAACTACAGTGTCGTCTAGAATAAGTATGTGTTTATTGATGGTAAATACTAACTACAGTGTCGTCTAGAATAAGTATGTGTTTATTGATGGTAAATAACTAACTACAGTAAATAACCTAGAATAAGTATGTGTTTATTGATGGTAAATACTAACTACAGTGTCGTCTAGAATAAGTATGTGTTTATTGATGGTAAATACTAACTACAGTGTCGTCTAGAATAAGTATGTGTTTATTGATGGTAAAATAACTACAGTGTCGTCTAGAATAAGTATGTGTTTATTGATGGTAAATACTAATCAACTACAGTGTCGTCTAGAATAAGTATGTGTTTATTGATGGTAAATACTAACTACAGTGTCGTCTAGAATAAGTATGTGTTTATTGATGGTAAATACTAACTACAGTGTCATCTAGAATAATGTGTGTTTATTGATGGTAAATACTAACTACAGTGTCATCTAGAATAAGTATGTGTTTATTGATGGTAAATACTAACTACAGTGTCATCTAGAATAAGTATGTGTTTATTGTGTTTATTGTGAAAAGTCAACTACAGTGTCGTCTAGAATAAGTATGTGTTTATTGATGGTAAATACTAACTACAGTGTCGTCTAGAATAAGCATGTGTTTATTGATGGTAAATACTAACTACAGTGTCGTCTAGAATAAGTATGTGTTTATTGATGGTAAATACCAACTACAGTGTCGTCTAGAATAGGTATGTGTTTATTGATGGTAAATACTAACTACAGTGTCGTCTAGAATAAGGTATGTGTTTATTGATGGTGAAATACTAACTACAGTGTCATCTAGAATAAGTATGTGTTTATTGATGAAAATACTTAACTAACTACAGTGTCATCTAGAATAAGTATGTGTTTATTGATGGTACATTAATACAGTGTCGTCTAGGAATAATTGATACTAACTACAGTGTCATCTAGAATAAGTATGTGTTTATTGATGGTAAATACTAACTACAGTGTCATCTAGAATAAGTATGTGTTTATTGATGGTAAATACTAACTACAGTGTCATCTAGAATAAGTATGTGTTTATTGATGGTAAATACTAACTACAGTGTCGTCTAGAATAAGTATGTGTTTATTGATGGTAAGTACTAACTACAGTGTATCTAGAATAAGTATGTGTTTATTGATGGTAAATACTAACTACAGTGTCGTCTAGAATAAGTATGTGTTTATTGATGGTAAATACTAACTACAGTGTCGTCTAGAATAAGTATGTGTTTATTGATGGTAATACTAACTACAGTGTCATCTAGAATAAGTATGTGTTTATTGATGGTGAAATACTAACTACAGTGTCGTCTAGAATAAGTATGTGTTTATTGATGGTAAATACTAACTACAGTGTCAAGTGTGTGTTTCAGAATAAGTATGTGTTTATTGATGGTAAATACTAACTACATTGATGGTAAGAAATTAACTACAGAAGAATGGGTATGTGTTTATTGATGGTAAATACTAACTACAGTGTCATCTAGAATAAGTATGTGTTTATTGATGGTAAATACTAACTACAGTGTCATCTAGAATAAGTATGTGTTTATTGATGGTAAATACTAACTACAGTGTCATCTAGAATAAGTATGTGTTTATTGATGGTAAATACTAACTACAGTGTCATCTAGAATAAGTATGTGTTTATTGATGGTAAATACTAACTACAGTGTCATCTAGAATAAGTATGTGTTTATTGATGGTAAATACTAACTACAGTGTCATCTAGAATAAGTATGTGTTTATTGATGGTAAATACTAACTACAGTGTCATCTAGAATAAGTATGTGTTTATTGATGGTAAATACTAACTACAGTGTCGTCTAGAATAAGTATGTGTTTATTGATGGTAAATACTAACTACAGTGTCATCTAGAATAAGTATGTGTTTATTGATGGTAAATACTAACTACAGTGTCATCTAGAATAAGTATGTGTTTATTGATGGTAAATACTAACTACAGTGTCGTCTAGAATAAGTATGTGTTTATTGATGGTAAATACTAACTACAGTGTCATCTAGAATAAGTATGTGTTTATTGATGGTAAATACTAACTACAGTGTCGTCTAGAATAAGTATGTGTTTATTGATGGTACAGTGTCATCTAGACTAAGTATGTGTTTATTGTGGTAAATACTAACTCAGTGTCGTCAGAATAAGTATGTGTTTATTGGATGGTAAATACTAACTACAGTGTCGTCTAGAATAAGTATGTGTTTATTGATGGTAAATACTAACTACAGTGTCATCTAGAATAAGTATGTGTTTATTGATGGTAAATACTAACTACAGTGTCATCTAGAATCAGTATGTGTTTATTGGATCGATGGTAAATACTAACTACAGTGTCGTCTAGAATAAGTATGTGTTTATTGATGGTAAATACTAACTACAGTGTCATCTAGAATAAGTATGTGTTTATTGATGGTAAATACTAACTACAGTGTCATCTAGAATAAGTAATGTGTTTATTGATGGTAAATACTAACTACAGTGTCGTCTAGAATAAGTATGTGTTTATTGATGGTAAATACTAACTACAGTGTCGTCTAGAATAAGTATGTGTTTATTGATGGTAAATACTAACTACAGTGTCATCTAGAATAAGTATGTGTTTATTGATGGTAAATACTAACTACAGTGTCATCTAGAATAAGTATGTGTTTATTGATGGTAAATACTAACTACAGTGTCATCTAGAATAAGTATGTGTTTATTGATGGTAAATACTAACTACAGTGTCATCTAGAATAAGTATGTGTTTATTGATGGTAAATACTAACTACAGTGTCGTCTAGAATAAGTATGTGTTTATTGATGGTAAATACTAACTACAGTGTCGTCTAGAATAAGTATGTGTTTATTGATGGTAAATACTAACTACAGTGTCATCTAGAATAAGTATGTGTTTATTGATGGTAAATACTAACTACAGTGTCATCTAGAATAAGTATGTGTTTATTGATGGTAAATACTAACTACAGTGTCATCTAGAATAAGTATGTGTTTATTGATGGTAAATACTAACTACAGTGTCATCTAGAATAAGTATGTGTTTATTGATGGTAAATACTAACTACAGTGTCGTCTAGAATAAGTATGTGTTTATTGATGGTAAATACTAACTACAGTGTCGTCTAGAATAAGTATGTGTTTATTGATGGTAAATACTAACTACAGTGTCGGTCTAGAATAAGTATGTGTTTATTGATGGTAAATACTAACTACAGTGTCATCTAGAATAAGTATGTGTTTATTGATGGTAAATACTAACTACAGTGTCGTCTAGAATAAGTATGTGTTTATTGATGGTAAATACTAACTACAGTGTCGTCTAGAATAAGTATGTGTTTATTGATGGTAAATACTAACTACAGTGTCATCTAGAATAAGTATGTGTTTATTGATGGTAAACACTAACTACAGTGTCGTCTAGAATAAGTATGTGTTTATTGATGGTAAATACTAACTACAGTGTCGTCTAGAATAAGTATGTGTTTATTGATGGTAAATACTAACTACAGTGTCGTCTAGAATAAGTATGTGTTTATTGATGGTAAATACTAACTACAGTGTCGTCTAGAATAAGTATGTGTTTATTGATGGTAAATACTAACCTTCACAGTGTCGTCTAGAATAAGTATGTGTTTATTGATGGTACTAACTACAGTGTCGCCCAGAATAAGTATGTGTTTATTGATGGTAAATACTAACTACAGTGTCGTCTATAGAATAAGTATGTGTTTATTGATGGTAAATACTAACTACAGTGTCATCTAGAGTATGTGTTTATTGAGTAGTGTCGTCTGCTGAATAAGTATGTTTATTGATGGTAAATACTAACTACAGTATCATCTAGAATAAGGAGTATGTGTTTATTGATGGTAAATACTAACTACAGTGTCGTCTAGAATAAGTATGTGTTTATTGATGGTAAATAATTAACTACACAGTGTCGTCTAGAATAAGTATGTGTTTATTGATGGTAAATAATTAACTACAGTGTCATCTAGAATAAGGTATGTGTTTATTGATGGTAAATACTAACTACAGTGTCGTCTAGAATAAGTATGTGTTTATTGATGGTAAATACTAACTACAGTGTCAGTTCTAGAATAAGAGTATGTGTTTATTGATGGTAAATACTAACTACAGTGTCGTCTAGAATAAGTATGTGTTTATTGATGGAAAATACTAACTACAGTGTCAGTTCAGAATAAGCATGGTTTTTATTGATGGTAAAATACTAATCTTACAGTGTCGTCTAGAATAAGCATGTGTTTATTGATGGTAAATACTAACCACAGTGTCGTCTAGAATAAGCATGTGTTTATTGATGGTAAATAACTAACTACAGTGTCGTCTGAGAATAAGTATGTGTTTATTGGATGGTAAATACTAACTACAGTGTCATCTAGAATAAGTATGTGTTTATTGATGGTAAATACTAACTACAGTGTCATCTAGAATAAGTATGTGTTTATTGATGGTAAATACTTAACCACAGTGTCAGTCCAGAATAAGTATGTGTTTATTGATGGTAAATACTAACTACAGTGTCGTCTAGAATAAGTATGCGTTTATTGATGGTAAATCACTAACTAAAGTGTCATCTAGAATAAGTATGTAGTTTTATTGATGGTAAATACTAACTTCACAGTGTCGTCTAGAATAAGTATGTGTTTATTGATGGTAAATACCAACTACAGTGTCGTCTCAGAATAAGTATGTGTTTATTGATGGTAAATACTAACTACAGTGTCAGTCTAGAATAAGTATGTGTTTTATTGATGGTAAATACTAACTACAGTGTCATCTAGAATAAGTATGTGTTTATTGATGGTAAATACTAACTACAGTGTCATCTAGAATAAGTATGTGTTTTATTGATGGTAAATACTAACTAGCAACAGTGTCATCTAGAATAAGTATGTGTTTATTGATGGTAAATACTAACTACAGTGTGTCTGGTCAGGAATAGTATGTGTTTATTGATGGTAAATAATTAACTGCATGTAACATCTAGAATATGTGTTTATTGATGGTAAATACTAACTACAGTGTCATCTAGAATAAGTATGTGTTTATTGATGGTAACAATTAACTAGTGAGTCATAGTCTCAGAATAAGTATGTGTTTATTGATGGTAAATACTAACTACAGTGTCATCTAGAATAAGTATGTGTTTATTGATGGTAAATACTAACTACAGTGGTGTCATCTAGAATAAGTATGTGTTTATTGGATGGTAAATCACTAACTACAGTGTCATCCTAGAATAAGCATGTGTTTATTGATTGGTAAATAACTAACCACAGTGTCATCTAGAATACCAAGTATGTGTTTATTGATGGTAAATACTAACTACAGTGTCAGTCTAGAATAAGTATGTGTTTATTGATGGTAAATACTAACCTACAGTCATCATCTAGAATGATGGTAAATAATGTATGTGTTTATTGATGGTAAATACTAACTACAGTGTCATCTAGAATAAGTATGTGTGTTTATTGATGGTAAATACTAACTACAGTGTCATCTAGAATAAGTATGTGTTTATTGATGGTAAATAATTAACTACAGTGTCGTCTAGAATAAGTATGTGTTTATTGATGGTAAATACTAATTAACCGACAGTGTCGTCTAGAATAAGCATGTGTTTATTGATTTGGTGCAAATAACTACTGGTGTCATCTAGAATAAGCATGTGTCTTATTGATGGTAAATACTACAACTGCAGTGTCATCTAGAATAAAGCATGTGTTTATTGATGGTAAATACTCAACCACAGTCCAATCATCTAGAATAAGCATGTGTTTATTGATGGTAAATACTAACTACATATGTCACTTCTAGAATAAGTATGTGTTTATTGGATGATGGCAAACACTAACTACAGTGTCGTCTAGAATAAGTATGTGTTTATTGATGGTAACAATACCACTACAGTGTCATCTAGAATAAGTATGTGTTTATTGATGGTAAATACTAACTACAGTGTCATCTAGAATAAGCATGTGTTTCTTATTGATGGTAAATTAACCACAGGTCATCCAGAATAAGCATGTGTTTCATTGATGGCAATACTAACTACAGTGTCATGTAGGAATAAGTATGTGTTTATTACGGTAAACTACCAACTACAGTCGTCATGGTGAATAAGCATGTGTTTATTGATGGTAAACACTAACTACAGTGTCATCTAGAATAAGTATGTGTTTATTGATGGTAAATACTAACTACATGTCGTCCAGGAATAAGTATGTGTTTCATTGATGGTAAATACTAACTACAGTGTCATCTAGAATAAGTATGTGTTTATTGATGGTAAATACTAACTGTAAGTGTCATCTAGAATAAGTATGTGTTTATTGATGGTAAACGCACTAACCACAGTGTCATCGTAGAATAAGTATGTGTCTATTGATGGTAAATTAATTAACTACAGTGTCATCTAGAATAAGTATGTGTTTATTGATGGTGCAAATACTAACTACAGTGTCATTCTAGAATAAGTATGTGTTTATTGATGGTAAATACTAACCACAGTGTCATCTAGAATAAGCATGTGTTTATTGATGGTAAATAACTAACCACAGTGTCATCTAGAATAAGTATGTGTTTATTGATGGTAAATACTAACCACAGTGTCATCTGTGAATAAGCATGTGTTTATTGATGGTAAAATACTAACTGACAGTGTCATCTAGAATAAGTATGTGTTTATTGATGGTAAATACTAACTACAGTGTCATCAGGAATAAGCATGTGTTTATTGATGGTAAATACTAACTACAGTGTCATCTAGAATAAGTATGTGTTTATTGATGGTAAATACTAACCACAGTGTCGTCTAGAATAAGTATGTGTTTATTGATGGTAAATACTAACTACAGTGTCATCTAGAATAAGTATGTGTTTATTGATGGTAAATACTAACTACAGTGTCGTCTAGAATAAGTATGTGTTTATTGATGGTAAATCACTAACTACAGTGTCGTCTAGAATAAGTATGTGTTTATTGATGGTAAATACTAACTCAACAGTGTCGTTCCAGAATAAGCATGTGTTTATTGATGGTAAAAATACTAACTACAGTGTCATTCTAGAATAAGCATGTGTTTATTGATGGTAAATACTAACCACAGTGTCGTCTAGAATAAGTATGTGTTTATTGATGGTAAATACTAACCACAGTGTCGTCTAGAATAAGTATGTGTTTATTGATGGTAAATACTAAACTACAGTGTCGTCTAGAATAAGTATGTGTTTTATTGATGGTAAAATACTAACTACAGTGTCGTCTAGAATAAGTATGTGTTTATTGATGGTAAACACTAACTACAGTGTCATCTAGAATAAGTATGTGTTTATTGATGGTAAATACTAACTACAGTGTCATCTAGAATAAGTATGTGTTTATTGATGGTAAATACCTAACTACAGTGTCATCTAGAATAAGTATGTGTTTATTGATGGTAAATACTAACTACAGTGTCATCTAGAATAAGCATGTGTTTATTGATGGTAAATACTAACCACAGTGTCATCTAGAATAATTATGTGTTTATTGATGGTAGAAAATACTAACCACAGTGTCATCTAGAATAAGCATGTGTTTATTGATGGTAAATACTAACCATTACAGTGTCATCTAGAATAAGCATGCCGGTTTATTGATGGTAAATACCAACCACAGTGTCATCCAGAATAAGCATGTGTTTATTGATGGCAATCACCAAACAGTCATCATTCGAATAAGTGCTGCGTTTTTATTGATGGTGAAAATACAAACTGTGTGGTGTCTAGAATAAGCATGTGTGTTTATTGATGGTAAATACTAACTACAGTGTCGTCTCCAGAATAAGTATGTGTTTATTGATGGTAAATCACTAACTACAGTGTCGTCTAGAATAAGCGTAACGTTTTGTCTGCATGATGGTTCCTGCATGTTGGCGATGGATATTGGCAACTGTTTTCGTTACTTTCAGGAAATTGAACCCTGCAGCCACATGTGATACTGGTCGGAAACAAACAAGACCTCACAGCCCACAGGGAAATACCCATAGGCCAAGCCCGTGCGGTAACTATACACGTGGGGGGTCAGGAAGAGGGTGGGTCAGTGATGAGAGTGGGAGGGACAGAAGGAACAGGGTGGAGTCAGTGAGAGGGCGAGGCAAACAAAAATTTCAGGAGGGGACAGGATGGGTCCAGGAGAAAGGGAGGTCAGTGGTGGAGGGGACTGAAGAACGAACAGGGTAGGAGAGGGTCAGTGGAAGTGCTGGGACAGAAAGGAAGGCAATGAGGTCCAGAGTGTGAGGATAGGTGGCCAGGGAGGAGGGGGACAAGCGGTTAGGGTCAGGGAAGAGAGGGGACAGGAGGAAGAGGAGGGCCAGGAAGAGAGGAGGACAGGAGGAAGGGGGAGAGGGGCCAGGAGGGAAGGAGAGGACAGGAGGAAGGGGAAGGAGGGTCAGGGGAAGGGAGGACAGGAGGAGGAGGAGGGGTCAGGGGAAGAGGAAGGGAGGGCAGGGAGGAAGAGGGAGGAGGGTCAGGGAAGGGAGAGGACAGGAGGAAGAGGGGAGGGGTCAGGAAGACAGGAGGAGTCAGTGTGAGGGGATGGAAGGGTATCAAGAAAGGAAGACAGTGTTCAGGGAAGAAATGGGACAGGCTTGACAGACCAAACAAGAAGGAAGACACCCGACTTGACAGACCCAAACTGCCCTGATAAGTATATATATGTTTCCCTGACCATTTAGTGTAAAACAGGCTTCCTTCCTTCCATTCAGCCAGTCCTAACCATCCTTTTAACATATTTCCTCCACATCATATGTATCATAAATACATACACCTTTTGTTAATTTATTACATTAACAAAACATTGATATATGTAACGGAAGGTGTTTGTAACTTGTGTTTTCTCCTGCCACAATGTCACATAACACAGCAGATACATCTGATAGAGTGTAACCATCAAATATATACTCTAAGGCAGAGATGCTAATGTTGAAGCTAATGAGTGGAGCTATACTGCCTAGCACCGACTGACCGAGTTGGGGGTGATCAGGAGCTCGACTGTGGGGTTCAGGAAAATTTATAGATTTAGCATGATACAAAAGGAAGAGGGTTGGGCGGAGGGGAAGAACGATTTGATATGCCACGAGTGGCGCTTAAAATGTTGAATTAAATATATTTTACGTGAGTAATAATTCAATATGAGGTTGGAAATCTGAGAGCACAACGCTGTGAGGATGGTGGCGATATTCTATTTTGACATAAAAATATTTTTCGAACCGAAGCGAGGGAAGAACGTTGTCAACCTTTGCTCATTTCGCTCGCAAACAGGAAGACTGGTAATTTTTCTCTCTGTTGCACAATCTTATTTGCGCTTTAGTTTGCCTGCGGTTGAGGTGTCAGCAATTAGGGTGGTACACTGCCTAAGATTAGATGCCTTTGTAGACATTATTATCTGCATCACAACAGACATGATCCGTGTTACGTCATTTCTTACAGTGGCAATATGTGGTGGGACATTTCGCACTGGGGAGCAGCGGACTTGTCTGACATTTAAGTCAATGTAGGAATTGTGACTGTGTACAGCCCAATATATTTCAGTACGTATCTTCGTCTTGTGTTTCCAGAAAGGAGATTTTACAGTACTGTAGTAGTTAGCCAATATATCCATATTATGACGTCAGCGCAAAGACAGGTGACAATGTCAAGGAGGCATTTGAGACCTTCATCCGTGAGACCTGGCGGAATATACAACCGGTAAGTGGAGTGAGTGAGTGAGTGAGTTCTGTAGTAGTTAGCCAATATACCATCGGTAAGTCTGACGTGGGACAAGTGAATCGTTCTGTAGTAGTCAAGTACCACCGGTAAGTCTGACGTGGGACAAGTGAAATATACCTGTAGTATTAGCCAATAAAGTCTGACCAAGTAAGTCTGACGTGGGACAAGTGAATCGTTCTGTACTGGTTAGTCAATATACCACCGGTAAGTCTGACGTGGGACAAGTGAATCGTTCCGTAGTAGTTAGTCAATATACCACCGGTAAGTCTGACGTGGGACAAGTGAATCGTTCTGTAGTAGTTAGTCAATATACCACCGGTATGTCTGTGGGACAAGTGAATCGTTCTGTAGTAGTTAGTCAATATACCACCGGTAAGTCTGACGTGTCTGACAAGTGAATCGTTCTGTAGTAGTTAGTCAATATACCATCGGTAAGTCTGACGTGGGACAAGTGAATCGTTCTGTAGTAGTTAGATCAATATACCACCGGTAAGTCTGACGTGGGACAAGTGAATCGTTCTGTACTAGTTAGCCAATATACCACCGGTACGTGTCTGACGTGGGACAAGTGAATCGTTCCGTAGTAGTTAGTCAATATACCCACTGGTAAGTCTGACGTAGGGAGTCTGACGTGGGTGAATCGTTCTGTAGTAGTTAGTCAATATACCACCGGTATGTCTGACGTGGGACAAGTGAATCGTGAGTGAGTAGTAGTTAGTCAATATACCACCGGTAAGTCTGACGTGGGACAGGTGAATCGTTCTGTAGTAGTTAGCCAATATACCACCTGTAGTAGTTAGTCTGACGTGGGACAAAGTGAATCGTTCTGTAGTAGTTAGTCAATATACCACGGTAAGTCTGACGTGGGACAAGTGAATCGTTCTGTAGTAGTTAGTCAATATACCACCGGTAAGTCTGACGTGGGACAAGTGAATCGTTCTGTAGTAGTTAGTCAATATACCACCGGTAAGTCTGTCGTGGGACAAGTGAATCGTTCTGTAGTAGTTAGTCAATATACCACCGGTAAGTCTGACGTGGGACAAGTGAATCGTTCTGTAGTAGTTAGTCAATATACCATCGGTAAGTCTGACGTGGGACAAGTGAATCGTTCTGTAGTAGTTAGTCAATATACCACCGGTAAGTCTGACGTGGGACAAGTGAATCGTTCTGTAGTAGTTAATCAATATACCACCGGTAAAGTCTGACGTGGGACAAGTGAATCGTTCTAGTCAATAGTAGTTAGTCAATATACCACCGGTAAGTCTGACGTGGGACAAGTGAATCGTTCTATGCTGGTTAGCCAGAATTCGGGGCGTTTGGGTAGCCTAGTGGTTAAAGCGTTCACTCGTCACGTTGAAGACCCGGGATCAATACCCCACATAGGTGCAATGTGTGAAGCCCATTTCTGGTGTCCCCCCGCCGTGATATAGCAGTAATAATGCTGTGGGCGGCGTAAAACTAAGCTGACTCACTTTAAATCTTCCCATCTATCGTTACACTGTCAGTTACAGAGTAACCACTGGCTGATCAAGCATAATATTTGAAAACTACCAAGGTGAATGTTTACGTCAGAATTTAGTTACTCCTGTTTATTTAAAAATACATTGATAGTCTCACTCACTCACTGTTTCAGAATTCGGACGCGGGATTTGAGAGATCTATCCACATTGAAGAAACCGATGGAGAGAACAAAGAAAGGTGTTGTACTAGCTGACGGCGCCGGGATCACTGTGACCTTCACCTTCATTCCACACACAACATCTCACCGGGAACCGTCATCTGTTGGTGCAGTGGCTTAAATCAGAGACGCGATCAGAGACATTGCACACCTTCGAGCAGGCTCGTCGTGAAACAAACAATTTTAGAGCAAGTGGACATCATGGTGGCAAATCCACACTGTCTGCACGTGCAGACCCAGTCAAATTAGCTAGTCTGTTGCGGATGGTTTACAGTCACAGAACACCAACAGTTGGAACACTAAACTGTCAAATATGCAACACCCATGTGAAGTTAAAAATACCGGATCCTGGCTTTACGGATCTGCTGCAGTGATGAATGAGTGAGTTTAGTTTTACGCCGCTTTTAGCAATTATCTAGCAATATCACGGCGGGAACACCAGAAAAAGGGCTTCACACATTGTACCCATATAGAGAATCGAACCCAGGTCTTCTGCGTGACGAGCAAACACTTGAACCGCTGCCCCCGCAGCAATGAATTTAAATTAAGAATCACGTGATCAGTAACACCTTTGGGAAATCGATGTTGCCCTCCATTACAAACTGACCTATTAACTGTGTTTGTTTCTTATTGCTGTTCTTCCTTGGTAATTTCTCCACCCGATGTTGGCAAAGTATCCGCAGTAATCTTATACCAGTGAGTCTTAGCTGACAGTCGTCTTATCATGTGATAACGTTTTTGTATGTATAGGTTAAAGCCCTAAATGCCTTTCATTTGATAATATGTTGCACGAATGACATCGTCACGTTTTGCTATGTCAATTCGTTATTACTACAACACAATAAAGTATATACCTTGTCAAACCTCTTCGATGTACAGTGACTTCTTTATTAATGCGAGTCGGTAACAGTTTCACTCTCCGAGGCGTGATGTATTGGTTATCAGGGCGAAATTATATTTATCATCAGCCATATAGAGCCGTTTTAGTGTTTATTACCCACGAGGGCGAAAATATCGGTGTTCATATTTTTTCATACAATGCCCTAGGGAAAAATATCACTTTGTCATGGTGACGTGAGGTCATGAACAATGGTATGACGTCACGTTTCTTCTATGACGTTGCGTGCTTCATGATGCGACGGCGGATAGCCAGCCTATGTTTGAAAGTAGATTTGGGTTTATTTTTAAGCACTCGTGTCGTAAAGATAGTATGACATGGACACTCATATGATATCCTCTATATTTAGGCCGATGTGACGATAAATTTGAACTCACTCACTCACTCTCTGTATATAGGGAAGGTCTTTTAGCATGTCAGACCAGACAAACCAGTGATCAACATCATGAGCATTCATTACTATACATGTATATGCACAACAGGGTTGCTCAGTCAGCCATTCTAACGCTACAGTTTTGTTTGTTGTCTAACGCCGCACTCAGCAATATTCCAGCTATATGGCAGCGGTTTGTAAATGATCGAGTCTGGACCAGACAATCCAATGATCAACAACAAGAGCATCGATCTACACAAATGGGGTACAATGACATGGATCAATCCATGACATGGATCAATAAGTGAGCCTCACCACCCGATCCCGTGAGTCGCTTCTAACAACCGATCAATTCTAACCAGGATCTTCACTTGATCGTAGTGTCATGGTAGCCCGTGACGTCATAGTGGTCTGCAAAATGGTTCCTAACTACTTACATGGACATTCATATACTATTGCACCCCCTCGCAGGAAATAAGGCAACACAAGGTTTGATACTCACACAACCTCATAATACTTTGGGGCACCCAGAGCACTGACTGTACTCTACTCAATATCAAGAACGCATTTTATAGAGTGCGTACCTTCTAGAAATAAATAATTTGATTGTGTTGCGTATTTGTGACATTATGGGATCCGGTGTTGTGTGGTCCTGTGCACAGAGCGCTGGTCACAAATGAAGTTAAGCAACGTTGAGCGTGGAGAGTCCTTGGATGGGTAACTCGTGAGACTTTCAAGGACTTCAACCCTCCCCCACAACGAAGCACCTATGTGGTCCTAAGGCAGCTGCCTCTGTTCACCCAGCAGAAAATGGGTGACTTTAAACCTTCTAGAGCCTCACTGGCAGTTCGTATTATCCGGGGTAATGATGTTGTGCTCTGAGCATCCACGTTGGGAATGGAGTTTAGCGCATTATGTATGCACTCATTAGCATTATCAGGGGCGTAACTAGGAAGATATCAGTTTTAGGCACAGCTTACGGTTTTGATGAACGATTACCGCAAACTGACTAAAACATCAGGCGAACCAAACGAGCAGGTTCTAACAAGCATTATCTGGAATAATAATAACGCAGTGAAACAAATGGTAACTATTTCAAACACTGATGAGCATGAACCGATAAAGTACACGTACAATAAACCACAAAACAATAAACCCGGAACTCTCAGAAATACATGAACGTTTTAAAGGGAAGAAGAACAAGGAGAGCTAAATCAATTATGAAATTGATTGAAACAGTCAGGAACAGTTACACCAGAGAAAAGCAGATGAAAGGTACATGATACGATCTGGACATTGAAACTAAAACATCAATGACAACAAGTAGTTGATATTATGTCCAATGCTGTGACGGTATTCAACTCTGTTACCACCAGTAGCGTGCTTGCCTGTATTCTACACTATCCTGGTGATAAATGTCTTGATAAAAAACTTCAGGTATTCAATCAATTTCTCAGTGTTATATGCAGAAGATCAACATAACAACAGTGAACGTTGTGTCTGACACTGTGTATGTGGTAATGTCTGTACAGCTAAACAGGTTCACGGGAAGCCTGCAATTCCGAGAATCGCCGTATTGTTAACGTATGTTTGTAGTCACATCTATAAATACCCCTTCCTCTGTTTAGTTATTTATTCTGTACGATCAAATGCTATATATAAAAGCATTATTACTGAAAGTATTGGAGATATACATGGTTGACGAATAATAACAACACGGCCATACATTCAAGGATAAATCAATATTACAGGGTTTTGTATTAACATCTCATTTAGGTACGACACACATGACGTCATATTCATATTTAATACACTACATTATTAGCAGACCGTTGTCTGTCGGCCTATTGTGATATTATAGAACTCTGTGACGCTCAGAAGGTAGCCATTTTGATTAGTGACCAAGACCTGTAAAATCATTTTAACTGTTCGCACTCTTCGAATATTAACATTTTAAATGTGCTGCCCGTAGCCAAGAGACAGAAATAAAATGTAGCATCACGAATATTAACATCTTAAAAGTGCTGCTTGTAGCCAAGAGACAGAAATAAAATGTAGCGTCACGAATATTAACATCTTTAATGTGCTGCCCACGAATATTAACATCTGCCATGTGCTGCCCGAGCCAAGAAAAGAAATAAAATGTAGCATCACGAATATTAACATCTTTAATGTGCTGCCCGTTGCCAAGAGACAGAAATAAAATGTAGCATCACGAATATTAACATCTTAAATGTGCTGCCCGTAGCCAAGAGACAGAAATAAAATGTAGCATCACGAATATTAACATCTTAAATGTGCTGCCCAGAAATGAGAAACGGAAATGTAGCATGCCAAGAGACATTAACATAAAATGTGCTGCGTTGCCAAGAGACGAAAATAAAATGTAGCATTAACATCTTAAATGTGTGCTGCCCGTTGCCAAAGAGACAGAAATAAAATGTAGCATCAGAAATAACAAATGTGCTGTAGCCATCACAAGAGACAGAAATAAAATGTAGCATCACGAATATTAACATCTTAAATGTGCTGCCCGTAGCCTTAAATGTGCTGCCCGTTGCCAAGAGACAGAAATAAAATGTAGCATCACGAATATTAACATCTTAAATGTGCTGCCCGTAGCCAAGAGACAGAAATGAAATGTAGCATCACGAATATTAACATCTTAAATGTGCTGCCCGTAGCCAAGAGACAGAAATAAAATGTAGCATCACGAATATTAACATCTTAAATGTGCTGCCCGTTGCAGAAATAAAAAGAGACAGAAATAAAATGTAGCATCACGAATATTAACATCTTAAATGTGCTGCCCGTTGCCAAGAGACAGAAATAAAATGTAGCATCACGAATATTAACATCTTAAATGTGCTGCCCGTTGCCAAGAGACAGAAATAAAATGTAGCATCACGAATATTAACATAAAATGTAGCATCACGAATATTAACATCTTAAATGTGCTGCCCGTTGCCAAGAGACAGAAATAAAATGTAGCATCACGAATATTAACATCTTAAATGTGCTGCCCGTAGCCAAGAGACAGAAATAAAATGTAGCATCACGAATATTAACATCTTAAATGTGCTGCCTGTAGCCAAGAGACAGAAATGAAATGTAGCGTCACGAATATTAACATCTTAAATGTGCTGCCCTGTAGCCAAGAGACAGAAATAAAATGTAGCATCACGAATATTAACATCTTAAATGTGCTGCCCGTTGCCAAGAGACAGAAATAAAATGTAGCATCACGAATATTACTACATAACATGTTTGTCTTACACTTTCTGATTTTCTGACTTTATAAGAAAACAGTTGTTGATATTCTAAACAAGGGGGTATTTTCAGTTATGATATATATATGGTATTGCACAGATTATTATACCACTCGTCAAGGAATGTTATATCACCCCTCTGTGTGGGTGATACAAGTATGCAGTATTTACCATTAAACAAGGAGTATGTGATACACAAACCGAGTTAAGGAACATATAACATCTTACCTAACATCCGTACGGCCAACTGTCAATGGAGTGGAAATGACAGGAGACGCCCTTCATGAGTCACGTGACCGGGTTGCTGTTGTAAATGTTTTGAATGGCGTACACTTGTCGACAGTTGATAAACAAACACTTTTTAGTGGCGTTGTAAATCTCCTTTAGCAATTACAGCTGCGGATATAATGTAATCGTCAGCTGTGTCGTTTGTTAACCAGTACCTCCTGGAAATCACAAAGCACTAAGGTGATCGTATGTCACTAAGGTAACCTTAGTGCAATGTTAAAGAACGGGAGTTAAGGTTTAACCTTAGTAAAGACTTGTGTGCTTTGCTTCGTAAAAGGAGCCCCAACTACTGCAAGTTCAACTTTGACCCGTTAAAGATGGGAGAAATAGGAGAATATTGTGCCCTGTTCAATGATGTGTTCAGTCATAAAGCCAAATTGTTTGGTTTACCGTGACATTGTGGCAAGATTTAGACATTGTGTCGTGATGAGAATCGTTAGGGTATACAACACCCAATCTGCAGTTCACTTTGACCGGGAGGAACTGGAATATTGTGCCCCGTTGTCTGTCAAAGCGATCGTAGACGCTACGACGATCGATAAGTCCCGTTCCTCAATACTTTAACATAGACTTAAGACTGTCGTAGCTCTACGATCGCTTTGAGGAACGGGGCCCTGGACGTATAGTTGAGAGCCGACGTGTGTGTGCGTGCGCATGCGTGTGAGCGTGCGTTTCGGCTCAGCACTTCCGGTGTCCATTGTTTACAGTTGTTACTGAAAGGTCTAGTTGATAGATCCTAGCTGATACTTTGCTGTCGGACATGTGACAAGGGGCAGGGACACTCCCAATGACAGATATTACTTATCCTGGGTTGCCATGACGATGTATAGAGTGCGGAAGGAAAATAATTGACGTCTGACCCCTGTTGGCGAGTATTTTATTACGAATTACGAATTTTGCCGACACCTCCACTTCTGTGTTACAACACCATTCTAGAAATTCAAACGTATCAAAAAGCAAATCGTATTCGTGTGTAATTAATGCGAATAAATCACTTGAAGCTCTGGGAACTATTTCATTAATTCATAATAGTTTCCCTAAAATAGTAAGTTCACCAAATAGTTTCAAAAGCTATGATCGTGCATATATTTTTCTTATGTCATTTAGGGCAGTGGGGTAGCCAAGAGGTTAAAGCGTTCGTTCGTCACACCGAAGATCCGGGTTTGATTCCCTATATTGGTAAAATGTGTGAAGCCCATTTCTGGTGTCCCCCTGCCGTGATATTGCTGGAATGTTGCTAAAAGCGGCGTAAAACCAAACTCACTCACTCTTAACACTGCACTGAGCAGAAATGATAAGCATATGGTTGTCTGGCCTTTAAACATGGACACTGCTTGCCATTTTTCTCGAAAGTAATGCTTCTTGCCCATTTCATGCAATTGGATCAAGAACCTGGTTACGTTTCTTGGACCATTTCAACTCACTCTTTCCCTGGTTCAAACCCAACAATTCATTTTCAAGATTCCCAATAAAAAAATAATTTCACAATAACTGTGCCTCTGGGTTTAGTTGGCTGGCGTACCAAGGGACCGAACTCCGCGCAACGAAGTGCAATGTCTGAGACGAATTCCTCAGACCTTCCATGCTCCAAGACGTCATCTGAGAGTGAGGAGGCAATAAACTACGTCAGTGATTACTGTCAGGCAATACTGAGACAACGCTGCTGTGAGTGATGGCAGCCTCGGGAATCCGCTTAACTCCCAGTCCGTAGATCCCCCCTCGACCTCCCCACCACGGTAACGTCGTCCTCTCACGACCGAGCTCTGTCTACAATACATATGTGTAAGGCGTTGTGCGCGCAGAGAAATGAAATAACCCGTTGTTTCACAACACACGCTAGATTCCGATTGCTCACGACTTGGACATATTGTTATCGACCAGCATCTGAACATTGTCTCCTGAGGGTGACACCAGCAGGTGCGCGATGCCGCTCCCCCGGGCTGCCTCCAAGTCCTCCTTCTCCACCACACGTACCTCCTCCCTGAGCAGTATCCGCACCCCCTCACAGGCGAGTCTTAGAAGCCTAGGGTCCAAACAACAGAGTTTTGCAAGGTCAGTGACTTAAAATGTTTAAATTTTACATACTGAGTTTCCTTTCGCGTCAACCTTCGCATCTAGCGTGTCACAAGAGGTATGTGCGCTCTTCTTATATTCTTCTTTATATGTTAGAGAATCAGTTTCCCTTAAAAGTTTTAAATCCCATATAAGCTCGCGTAAGTCAAAAGCACCAGGATATTTCTCATTTGGTAATAGAAAACTCAATGTAATTAATACCCAGCTAAGATATTCGAATAGTAGATTAAATGGTGATCTATATAGGATCGGTCTCATAGGAACCCAGAATGTAATTGTAAATTTACCTGTGAAAATTCTCAACATTATTTTATGGAATGTTCTTTGTATTCTGTTATCAGACAGGAAATGATTATAAAATATTAGCAGAATTTGTAACATTAAAGCACCAACAAACCTAGACGTACTATTAAATGGCAGTGCAGATCTTCCGTATAGTGACAATATTCACATTTTTAGAGAATTTCAAAAAATATATATCAAATTCCAAAAGGTTCAGTGATTGGATATAATGTGTATGATCTAAATAATTCATGTATTCATTGTATTGTATATATCATTTTGTATATATCTTTCTATCCCTGTACATATAGTTTGTTTCACTTTTGCATGTAAGCACTGTAAATAGGAGAGGGTTTCACTAAGTTGGCATAACTTGTACCCAATCCATTCTCTTGAATAAATATGTTTAAATCAAAATCAAATCTTCTTATACCTCCATAAAACTCAGCTTTGGACGCACAAAACCACGTTTAGCCCGATGGTACTGCTGAATCTGACCGTGTTTCAACCTAGTTATAAAAGGACTAAAAACGAATGAAAAGTGTCAGAAAGCAGCAGTTCGATTGAGCTGAGGTTATCACGTGACTTTGACTCGGGAACGCTTTTTTATTAGAAGCAGGGTGCTCCAAGGCTGTACTGAATGCTTAGCCCATGGATGTATAGTAATTCAAACTCCCAGAGAGGCAAGTCTATATAAGCGGACAATACAAACAAGTAAGGACGCCAGTATGTTTGAGGAATATATATATGTTTTAGAAATTATCATTTAAACTATTAATCATTCAGTATAGAATTCTGCAAGTCTAGTTACAAGGGATTTATTGAAGAAATGCATTTCCCTGCCGAGAGGGGCAGATAGTTATTGTGCAATGATATTTTGAATCAATCACGCCTCAGCATTCTAACGTCACGATATGGCTGAAATATTGCCGATGTGACGTTAAATATTAACTCACTCACTCACTCAGCATTCTAACATGGTGGTGTGGTTATTATTTGATCGTCAGTTTAGATTTGATCGTCATTAATGTAGTAAGTAATTTACGTATATATTCATAATAGGACATTGGACCACATTGCCCGTGAAGATCCGGATTAAAATTGGTCTTCAGTAACCCATGCCTGTCATAAGAGGTGACTAACGGGATCGGGTGGTCAGATTCGCTGACTTGGTTGACACATGTCATCGTATCCCAATTGCGTTGATCGATGCTGTTGATCACTGGATTGTCTGGTCCAGACCGCCGCCATATAGCTGCAATATTGCTGAGTGAGGAGTAAAAGTAAACTTGACTCACTCACTCACTTGCATCTCATTAGCGGCAGCTGTGTGTAGCCTAAAGAAGAGATGTGACATTAAGCAGTCGATTGTCACTGCAATTCGGAAATATTTGACTTGACGTTTAGCATGTATTTAACTGTATCTTGTCTACTAGTCTGTCTCACAGTCCCCGAACTACATTATTTATCCCTCTGCCCAACCCTTTCTGATGAAGCAGGCCACCAAGCGGACACATCCAGTTTTGGGGACAGAATATTTCAGTCTTGTCAGAGGTTACACCTGTTTTATTTGGGATTACACTTTTTCAGTAAATTACAGATTTTAATGTTTTTGTCGGGTTGAGACTCATCACACTCAGAGTCTGGCACCTAATCGCCAGCACACAAAGTCAGCCGTCTAACCCACTCAGCCACCACAGCTTCCACAACAGTGGACTGACTGACTGACACCAGAAATGGGCTTCACTCATTGTACCCATGTGGGGATTCGAACCCGGGTCTTCGGCGTGACGAGCCAATCCACAACAGTGGAAGTCGGACTACTGGGAATCTGGACCTCAGACTGTGTGCACCCCTCTGATGAGAGTAAACTGGCACGGTGGACAGCTATGGACATACAATGTCATTTAGGAAATGGTCAGATGTAACACATATTATATTTGGGAGTACGTTTTCTCAGAATTGTGTGTTCTTGTCAGATGTTCGCGATGGGACAGGCGATGGGGCACCCATGGTTCGAAGCTGAACAGATGTTTAGTATGTTTTCCTTCCTGAGAATATTTTGCTTCATAACTGTAATGGATTTAGGACTTTCGTAGGAGCTTCGAGCCTGGTTGTCCACACCCAGTTTACTAATAAACGACAAAAGGCGACGTAGAACGAGTAACTTGTGAGTGAGTGAGTTTAGTTTTACGCCGCATTTAGCAATTGTCCAGAAATATCACCAGAAATGGGCTTTACACATTGTACCCACGTGGGGCCTCGAACCCGGACCATTGGCGTGACGAGCGAACACTTTAACCACTAGGCTACCCCATCGCCCCCTTGACTTGAGACGAGAAATAATTGTATTACACAGTGAAGTCTCGGGCTGTTCTCGTTACATGTGACCGTCACCGTGGTGTAGTGGCTAGAGCGTCCGCCCGGAGAGCGGAAGGTCGCGGGTTCGATCCCCGACCGCGTCATACCAAAAGACGTTAAAATATGGTACTTGTTGGTCCCTGCCTGGCGCTCGGCATTAATGGGTACAACAAGGACTGGTCGGCTCGGAGTCAGTATAATGTGTCTGAGTGGGGTATTCATGCTTCACTGCGGCATGGTATCTCAGTGGGCAAGCACTATAAAACCAGCTTCAGTCTGGGCTAGTACAAGCAGCCGCACATACACACACACACGCATGCACGTCGTCATATGAGCGAAATATTCTCAAGCACGACGTTAAACCTAATTTCACCTCACCTCACCTCGTTACATGTCGACAAGACGTTTGACACAAGACAAATGTCACGTTTTTTCTGGATTTGATGTCACTTTGAATTGTAACGGTACAGCACTTCTCTTACATGAAACTGATACCCTACTCTCACCACTCTCCCACCCTCATGTCCTGTGACTCTGGTGAGTTAACGAACATTTCACGATATCAGGTTGATATGGAGGAAGACAGTTATTACTTCGTTGAAAGCCGAGAGTATGGTGCTGAGACGGGATGCAGTCCCACGCCACATGTCCCTAGGACGCCCCGGGGACTATCTCTTCAGCCAGTAACAGAGCGACACTTAATGCGCTGGGCGAAGGAAAGTATACAATTTAAGATTGTATTTGACCAAACAAAAGAGTTACCAGCATCCGAAACATTGTAGACTTCAGATCCAAACACACAACAAGGGTACCCTGTTCACATATGTGGGTGAGGTTGAAGGTTGTGTGATCTTCTGTGATCACGCCACCTTGAATCAGCTTGACTACCTGAACAAGTCGGACATGGTCGTTATCGAGACTCGAATCTCATAAAGAATCGTAATTAATCACCACTGTTGTATTGTGTTAAAGGTGTGCGTGCATATCGATTATCAGGTGCGTGGTTGATTTACAAGTGTACACCACGGTGGTGTGGCCGTGGACTCAGTGTAGCGTACAGCACAACTACTAGAGATCTAATTTGTTAATGTGAGTAGAACAAGAGATCGAGGGGGTATTTTCTGCTTGTTCTGGTTGTTGCTTAACGACACACTCAGCAATATTCCAGCTATAGCGGCGGTCTGTAAACAATCTAGTAATCAACAGCATGAACATCGATCTACGCAACTGGGATACGATGACATATGTCAACCAAGTCAGCGAACCTGGCCATCCGTTCCCTTTAGTCGCCTCTTACGACAGGCATGGGATACTGAAGATCAAGTTTAACCCGGATCTTCACGGGCAATGTGATCCAATGTGCTATGATGAATATATACCTAAATTACTTACTAATTCAATAAACTGACGGTCAAGAAATTATCACACCAACATGTAGAATGCTGAGATGTGATTGGTTCACAAGATTGTTGTAAAATAACTATCTGCCTCTCGGCAGGGAAACGCATTTCTAAGTGAAATGACTATATCCCTTATAAGTAGAGGTAATAATTGATAGTTTAAATGATATTTTTACACGGGTTCATATCATGATTTAAACCCAAAATATGAAGATTTCCGTTTCATGTAATGACGCTGCAATGTGCTTTTAGTATAATATACTGATGTGCAAAAGAAAGTACACACTTGGTGCTTTGAGACTATCAAAACAACGTAAATATTTTGCAAGCAATGTTCCAATTGGGTACGATATCTATGGTGTTATTGCAACACGTACACAATGTTTGTGACTTGTGAGTCGCAATCAAAACACTTTTCTAAATATTACGCTGTTTTCAGGAAAATATTGTACCAACGCATCAGGTGTGTACTTTCTTTTGAACGTCAGTTTAGTATAATGGACAACACAGATACAGGAAACCTCATTTGTAATTCTGAGTGGAACTAGGGATCCAGAGAGTATACCTATGTAGTATACCTATGTAGTATACCTATGTAGTATACCTATGTAGTATACCTATGTAGTATACCTATGTAGTATACCTATGTAGTATACCTATGTAGCATACCTATGTAGCATACCTATGTAGCATACCTATGTAGCATACCTATGTAGTATACCTATGTAGCATACCTATGTAGCATACCTATGTAGTATACCCATGTAGCATATGCATACCCATGTAGTATACCCATGTAGGCATACCCATGTAGCATACCCATGTAGTATACCCATGTAGCATACCTATGTAGCATACCCATGTAGCATACCTATGCCTATGTAGCATACCTATGTAGCATACCCATGTAGCATACCCTATGTAGCATACCCCATAGCATACCTATGTAGTATACCCATGTAGTATACCCATGTAGCATACCCATGTAGCATACCTATGTAGCATACCCATGTAGCATGCCCATGCATACCCTATGTAGCATACCCATGTATGCCTATGTAGCATACCCATGTAGCATACCCATGTAGTATACCCATGTAGCATGCCATGTAGTATACCCATGTAGTATACCCATGTAGCATACCTATGTAGTATACCATGTAGTATACCTATGTGTTTTATACCTATGTAGCATACCTATGTAGCATACCTATGTAGTATACCTATGTAGTATACCTATGTAGCATACCATACCCATGTAGTATAGCCTATGTAGTATACCTATGTGTATGTATACCTATGTAGCATACCTATGTAGCATACCTATGTGCATACCTATGTAGTATACCCTATGTGTATGTAGTATACCTATGTAGCATACCTATGTAGTATACCTATGTAGTATACCTATGTAGTATACCTATGTAGCATACCTATGTAGCATACCTATGTAGTATACCTATGTAGTATACCTATGTAGTATACCTATGTAGTATACCTATGTAGTATACCTATGTAGTATACCTATGTAGTATACCTATGTAGTATACCTATGTAGTATGCCTGTAGTCATAAACATTATATGTACCCGTGAAGGTCCGGGTTAGAATGAACCTTCAGTAACCCATGCTCGTCGTAAGAGGCGACTAACGGGATCGGGTGGTCAGGCTCGTTGACTTGGTTGACACATGTCATCGGTTCCCAATTGCGCAGATCGATGCTCATGCTGATGATCACTGGATTGTCTGGTCCAGACTCGAGTATTTACAGACCGCCGCCATATAGCTGGAATATTGCTGAGTGCGGCGTATAACTAAACTCACTCACTCATTCTATGGATACAGGACAGGTAACAACATTTCAAACCATAATGGTTTGACAAGACGCAAGTACCACCTGGTGTTGATGCCCGTCAGTGAACCAGCCTCAACACAATCACGTCACAATACCTTATGACGTAAGTTAGGAAATGTTCTACGAGATGCAAAGGCGAAACAAATTCGTGTGACGTCATTATAGCTTAGATATTAGATATTCGAGTTTGGGCCAGACAAGCCGGTGATCGATGTTGTGAGTTATAACGGCGCGCACAACCAAATGTTCTATCTCGGCTTTTTGATCAGTTCGATTGCTTCTCTGACCGCCACGGGTTATAACGACGTTCAATAAACTGCGCCATGTGTCGAATTAGACTGTTACGGCGACACCGCTTATCTCGAGGATCGGGCACCTGACCCCGCCCATCATAGGCTGAAGGCGTGGCACCGAGGAACAGTTCATTATTGATACAAGCGAGTAATGAAGCCATTGTGTCCACACTAGAATTAATTAATACAGATCAACGGTTGATTAACTTCTGTTATATATATACCTGATTTGTTTTGTTGCTTGAGTGCAGAATTCCCTTGATTTGATTGCCCCGCCTCGGCCCGTTTCCTGTGTTTTCGTATCGGGTTGGCAAGCTCTGGACTAGATCTCTGTCGCGATATTTGTAAGGAAATCGTAGAAATCAATAAACTAAAAGACCACACATTTACAATGAATAAACCGGAGGGCAGGTTATACTGACCGTTTGACGTCATCACTATTTGATAGAAGTTCATGAACACATGCTTGTGAAATATTTAGAATAGTACGATGGACGTTCAGAGGATTATGTTTATGAGGGATTTGTCTCTTTATTTACCTGTTCTTGAAATATACAAGGATTGACACCCCAAATCGGCATAGCGTGTTTTCCATTATTCTTTGTGACTGTGGTAAAGAATCTTATTTTTGTTTGTTTGTTTGTTTGTCGCCCTTTAAAACATTCCAGCTGAACAGCTGTCTATAAGTAGTGGAATCCCGGTCAGACAATCGCCGTTTTAAGAATAAACAAGCTGTAGAACGTGCAAGATAAAGGTCTTTGCTAACAATATTGACATTTTCACAGTTTATTAGTTTGATGTTGATTTAATATCTAATAAAACAGTTTATTACTTAATTATACGTGACGTGCATACTCGGTGTAACTCTAAACTGTGGTGTAACTCCTGTGATCGATAATCAGCTGATGGGCACAGGGCACGGATCGATATATGATCAATATAGGCTTACGATCGTATTGGTAATGTTACTACGACAGGCGTTAACAGGGCGGGGGGAGAGGGGGAGATGGGAGTTACACATGCACTTTGATTCTATAACCATTCACCGCCCTCCTAACCCGCACACCCGAGTCGTTTTAACAGTACTGGCTTAAAGCGCCAATGCGATAAAATATTTGATATAAAGATAACTGTGTACATTTCATACTGAGACAATGCAAATCAATCATAGTGTTGAAGCTTTTGAATGATTCAGAGCGATACTGTGAGGTATAGTTTTACAAGCTTCTCATTAATCATGTATTTTCTGCATCAAACCTTGCCTCTTCTTGTGTAACAGCTAGATTCTTGCGGACTGCAATAGTTGGCGCGCACCTGCTATACCCGGTTCGGGGAATAGGCTCTTTCCTCCCGAGATGATCTATAGACGGTAAGTGATGTGTGAAACATGAGCACCGATGAGGCGGGGACGTGAACGACGTTCATCTACAATAATGGATTATATTTAGAGCTCCTGATTTAACACAGGGACGACGGACATGGCCAGGAGTTGTTGAAGGCGGGAGCATCTAGGGTTGCAGGTGCGTACATATGGATACGGCTGACAGAAGGGCGAAAGACAATTGTACTTATTTATCAGCGATGTGAGGATCATATACGAACCTTTTCATCTGATATACGAACCTTTTCATCTGGTATACGAACCTTTTTGTCTGGTATACAAACCTTTTCGTCTGGTATACGAACCTTTTCGTCTGGTATACGAACCTTTTCGTCGGCTATACGAACCTTTTCATCTGGTATACGAATCTTTTCGTCTGGTATACGAACCTTTTCATCTGACATACGAACCTTTTCCTCTGGTATATGAACCTTTGCATTTGATATTCTGGACCTCTTCATCTGATATTCTGGACCTTTCGAGTAGACGGATACCGTTCAGGAATCGTGGATTACTTTGCACCACACCACATCCAAGCCTGTCGTTATTTTAGCGTCATGAACCACGGGTGTAGAAATACTTGATTCTTGTGTTGGAATACTGAAGTACGCGGGCTCCGTGAACTACTTGTGCCGGAATACGCGTTGGGGTACCCTAGCCTCCTTGGACCACGTGCAGGAATACTCCGTACCCTAGCCTCTTGAACCACTTCTGAAGGAATACTGGACCGTTGAGCCTCATTACCAGGCACCCTAGCCTCTTGGACCACGTGTGAAGGAATACTGGACCTTTGACTCATTACTAGGCACCCTAGCCTCTTGGACCACGTGTGCAGGAATACTGGACCTTTGACTCCCCTTACCAGGCACCCTAGCCTCTTGGACCACGTGTGAAGGAATACTGGACCTTTGACTCTCATTACTAGGCACCCTAGCCTCTTGGACCACGTGTGAAGGAATACTGGACCTTTGACGTGTGAAGGAATACTGGACCTTTCACTCATTACTAGGCACCCTAGCCTCTTGGACCACGTGTGAAGGAATACTGGACCTTTGACTCTCATTACTAGGCACCCTAGCCTCTTGGACCACGTGTGAAGGAATACTGGACCTTTGACTCTCATTACTAGGCACCCTAGCCTCTTGGACCACATGTTGGACCACGTGTGAAGGAATACTGGACCTTTGACTCTCATTACTAGGCACCCTAGCCTCTTGGACCACGTGTGAAGGAATACTGGACCTTTGACTCTCATTACTAGGCACCCTAGCCTCTTGGACCACGTGAAGGAATACTGGACCTTTGACTCTCATTACTAGGCACCCTAGCCTCTTGGACCACGTGTGAAGGAATACTGGACCTTTGACTCTCATTACTAGGCACCCTAGCCTCTTGGACCACGTGTGAAGGAATACTGGACCTTTGACTCTCATTACTAGGCACCCTAGCCTCTTGGACCAGGTGTGCAGGAATACTTAATTCTTGACAACATGCATAAATGCTAGCATTTCCTTAGGTCACAGGGTCAAATACGCATATTTAGAGACACGCCTTTCAACATACTTCTCGTGGCGTCGGATCGATGGAATGTCCAACGAGGCGCAGTAGGAGATAATCACAGAGTAAAATCCTTACCTGGATGTTCTATTAAACACGTGATGCTACAGAGTCTTCACACACGTCACATGCTTATGATACGCTGGTGTACATGCGGTTGAGAGAATATCAGATATCGGTCTGGAGGTTATTGTTACCAGATAATCGGAGGATAGCAACACCTGGCTTTACTATCAGGAGTGGGATTACTCAGTATCGTGATGGCATCTGGCGAGAAGCCCAACATGATGTGGACAAAGCTGGGGTAAGTTGTTTAAGATGAAGGGGGGTGTTTGGTGATGTATAAGTGAGTGAGTGAGTTTAGTTTTACGCCGCACTCAGCAGTATTCCATCTGCGGTCTGTAAATAATCGAGTTTGGACCAGACAATCCAGTAATCAACAGCATGAACATCAATCTACGCAATTGAGAACCAATGAAACGTGTCAACCAAGTCAGCGAGCCTGACCACCCGATCCCGTTAGTCGCCTCTTACAATAAGCATGGTTTACTGAAGATCAATTCCAACCCGGACCGTCGATACTGATTATTTGTGTTTTGTATCATACAACTAATTTTGAATGTGGTGAAACGTGACAAATGTTATGTTTCTGATGACAATCTGTCAGTAAAGTACAAACTAGGGTTGAATCCCATTCGCGTTACCAAAATAATTTGTGTGTCAGTCAGGAAGCGGTAGTATTTTATTTGTGTGTGTGATTGTGTGATGCAAGACAAGTCTTGTGGATAACAGCTTCTTTATTTGTTTACCATGACAACTGTGAGGTTTTAACTCATCACTCAGCAATATCCAAGCTATACGATACCGACCTGTGAATAACCGTACATGAACCAGACAATCTAGTGATCCATCTAAGCATAGTTCCACCCTCTTGCATTGACACGATATCAGTGAGTGAGTGAGTTTGGTTTTAAACCGCACTCAGTTATATTCAAGCTGTATGGCGGCGGTTTGTAAATAATCGATTCTGGACCAGACAGTCAAGTGGTCAACATCATGAGCATCGTTCTACACAATTGGGACACGATGAGATGTGAAATATTGCAGACTACGTCACAAGACACTATCCATGCACTCGCTCTGAACGCGAGGCGCAACTTCCGGTAATAGATTTCCGGTGACAGGCATGTATACAAGAACCAGTTCTGGTTCCATATTGCGCGACCGCAATATATGACTTCACTAGACTGGACCAAGTGTACTACCACCCTTGGCTGCTTGAATATACCCCTTGTAACAGTGCTATCGACATTGCCGTAAAACCTTGTTTGTCACCGGAAGTACTAAAGTCTCGCAAAGTGCCGTGACCTATTTACGGGCTCTAAAAGGCCTTGACACAGGAATGGGATCTGTGAGGCGAGGTGAGGTGAGGTGAAATTGGGTTTAACGTCGTGCTTGAGAATATTTCGCTCATATGACGACGTGCATGCGTGTGTATGTGTATGTGCGGCTGCTTGTACTAGCCCAGACTTAAGCTGGTTTTATAGTGCTAGCTCACTGAGATACCATGCCGCAGTGAAGTATGAATACCCCACTCAGACATATTATACTGACTCCGAGCCGACCAGTCCTTGTTGTACCCATTAATGCCGAGCGCCAGGCAGGGACCAACAAGTACCATATTTTAACGTCTTTTGGTATGACGCCGTCGGGGATCGAACCCGCGACCTTCCGCTCTCCGGGCGGGCGCTCTAACCACTACACCACGGAGGCGGTCATGGGATCTGTGACGTCAGTAATGTATCAATTTTGAAATCTTTTGTTTGGTGTTTAACGCCGCACTCTCCAGTTATAGGCTTTGTGACGGCAGTCTGTAAATGTTCCAGTCTGGACCACTCCATCCAGTGATGGACATTACGAGCACCGATCTCATGAACTGCAATAAGAAGACATGCATAAATAATGTCACCGCGTCTGACCTAGCTAGCCTCAAATCTCAACAGTCGTCTCCTACGACAAGCATGCTGAAAATAACTTCATCTTCAGGGGTTATTTTGAACATTATTTGAATTGTATCACGACAAGTCACTCTGGCCAGTTGGCCCGAATGAGTGCATGGCAAGGTTGTGAACGTGTGCCTTCTTGGAGTGTTGAGTTCTGCACACTGGCGATGCTTGGGTAGTCGGAAGAAAACATTTCTAACTCGACTGTTTTCGTGTTAAACTTGCGGTCCGTTTGTCTAGAAAAGAGAACGATGTACTGACAAATTACTTAAAAGTGCTTGTTCGGGCTAGTCCTCCTTACGTTGTGCTCCATCCGCTAAACATGTCAACTTGTCCACATAACAGCATGGTAGTTTCTAAAACAACTTGTTTCAGTGATGGGTATAAAATAACAAATCGCAGATATTATTGGTTATACAGAGTATTCCTTGACCCGTACCGTTCTTTACGATTATGAGTTATTTTGTAATTCATCGGCCTCATTCACAGACAAAACGGGCCGTAGTTAGGACTTTAACGTGTGCCGTAGAGGTGTGTTTTGTTTACCTTCTTTGTTTCAAGAGTCGTGCATGGTATTCAACTGTTGGTGTTTTTTCACATTTTGACTCTTGTATTTATTTTTTATACATGCTGGGTGGGCCATATCATAAAGAGGTGTCCTTTATCATTCATTCCCATGACTAATCATTCACAACAATTTATTAACACAACTCTATTTTCAATTTTCGTAATGAGCGCTGGATGTTTTCGAAAAACAATTTCATGATAACAGCGTTTGAAGGAGCACTTCTTCGGAAATGAACGCTATTCTCCTTTCGGAATTATTTCAAAATATTCTTGGTTTAGTTCAATGCAATCTTGAATCGAATGTTGGGTGTACCTATTTATCAGAGTAAATCCTTCTTCCTTCATCTGATGTAGGTATTCTTTGTCAGAGTGAGTGAGTTTAGTTTTACGCCGCACTCAGCAATATTCCAGCTATATGGCGGCGGTCTGTAAATAATCGAGTCTAGACCAGACAATCCAGTGATCAACAGCATGGGCATCGACCTGCGCAATTGGGAACCGATGACATGTGTCAACCAAGCCTGACCACCCTATCCCGTTCTTACAACAAGCATGGGTTACTGAAGGTTCATTCTAACCCGGACCTTCACGGGTTATTCTATGTCAGAAGTGGAGGTATGTGCAAATGGTCTATCAGGCGCGGGTGGTCAGACTCATTGTGTATCTCAGCTGGATGCATGTCGTATTTTCGGACATAACAAGCATCGAGACGGGGACGAGACTTCTTGGAGGTTACGGAAAGGGGCGAGTGGTGACGAATGCCGTGGTATGCAGCACGTCGCCTCTCGTCTCTTTCCGTGCTTGTCCCGGAATCACACGTGTTGGCCCATTCGTCACCACTCGCCCTTTCCGTAACCTCCAAGAAGACGTCCCCGTCTCGATGCTTGTTATGTACGAAAATACCACAGAGCAATCAGAACGCGCGTAATGGTTGCGATGCTTTGATAAAAATAATCCGAACTACTTAAATCGTCCCCGGCATTTATGTTATTGTTTAAAAATGATGAAAAATATTTATCGTCTTTTGAAAGTATTAAGGACGTAGGTAACAGAATTGTGCTATCTAATGCTTTGAAATAATTTTTATCAGAATCATGCGATTGACGGTGAGAGATTCAAATACACGCATATGAGTTTATTTGACATAACGGTCCAAATGAGTGTATTTCTGCGGGCTTGTGGTGATTGTACGTGCGCTTCTAACAGTTTCTGGAAATGTAATTATAGATCGCTACGACTTTCAAAACAATAATATACTGTAAGCCATTAAAAACGCTATAAATAGCAGCTAAATTCCCTCATTGTGTGATATTATTTCTACGTTGAACACGTATGCTTAGTCTGTCTCACTGTCCCTGAACCACATTATTTTCCCTACTGCCACATGCCCTCTCTGCAGTGTTAAAGCCCTAAATATAGCAAGTCTAGATGTCCTCAGGTTCTGAACCTCTGGTGTCCTTAGGGCTCCTTTTCAATTTAAATGGGCTTGTTTGTTACTATCAAAATTATATATATATATATATATATATTTAGAGACTATAAGCATTAGTCTAACGTTTGCTGTGTGAACACTCGAGTCGGCAAACTCATAAAATAATAATCACAGACCACTGAGGTGAACCTGAAGGTCACACACACCCGGGCCGGAAATTAAGGGCCAACGTAATAAGCATAAATAAGGGCGATATTCCTTTAGATGTACATTAGAAATTTAGTATTCAACATCCAGTAATGACTTTAATGATTTTGTAATAAGATAAATGTGCTGATTCATTTATTTTGCTAAACATATTTTGCTTTGCAGAATCTACAAGTCTTTGTTTAAACATAAATACAAAATCATTTACACTACCAACTTCTTGGCTTACCCACACAAAACCAAATCCATACGTGTTTAACAATATTCTTATATAAGATGCCCAAGTAATTCTGCTACAATCATCAAGCTTTTTCAAAAGAATATAAGATTGCTTGGGGTAACATGTGGCTACATGTACACTAGTGAGTCCAAACTTTTGATGGGGAGTATATGTAAAGGCGTATAAATATATACATATAAACATCTTTTGACCCACCGTAATGGCCTGTATGTCGTCAGTTCGCAGACAAACACCTTTTGTAGAAACAGAGGACATGGTTAATTGTTCCAACGTCAAGTGGCTGATTATAGCTGTGTCGACTCCACACAGAGCGACACAAAGTCTAAGGGATACAGTCGGGTTCAGCTCCTTTCAGGGGCTATTGATACCGTTCCATTGATTCCACTTGCTATTCAAAACGGAACAAGCAGATTCATTTACGGCAAATGGAGCGGGATATCTACATTGTCGTTAACATGTGCAGGCCTTGGAGTGGACGTAAACACCCCGTACATGTTAGGGGTATAATCTATGGAACGCTTACTGACTTGAGGGAACCGCTCAAAGAGCGGGTGGAAGCAAAGCGTTAAAGGGGGACTACCAGAATATAGGTTGTTTGTTGTTTAACGTTACACTCTGCCATATTGCAGTTATATGACAGCAGATATTCAAGCCGAGTCTTAGACGAGACTATCCAGTGATTGATATTATGAGCGACAATCCACGCCGTTAGGGCACTATGATGGTCTGGTCACCTGATTCATTAACTTGCCGTCATTATAGCGCTCGCTCGTCCGCCGAAGACGCACAAGGGTACAATGTATGAAGCCCATTTCTGGTGTTCCCCGCTGTGAAATTGCTAAAAGCGGCATAAATTTAACCTCACTCACTAAGACTGTCTCCGTTGCCTTGTGGTCTGAGTGTGTGCCCCGATAGCGGAAGGTCTCTGGTTCGATTCCCGGACGCGTCACACCAAAATAAGTTATAAGATGGTCCTTGTTGTTTCCGTGTGTGTCACTCGACTTTGATTGAGTGAGTGAGTGAGTTTAGTTTTACGCCGCTTTCAGCAATATTCCAGCAATATCACGGCGGGGGACAACAGAAATGGGCTTCACACATTACATCCATGTGGGGAATCGAACCCGGGTCTTCGGTGTGACGAGCGAACGCTTTAACCATTTGGCTACATTTGGCTATCCCCACACTCGACCTTGAGGGGATACAACCATTGCATGATCGCCACGGAGTCGAATACGATGTCTGAGCCGGGTATCCATGTTGTAGGCTCAACCGACATTAGTCCTCACAAGTACACATACGCACACACGCACGCACGCAATGGGGGCTGACATGAAATGCACAAGAAATAGTTATTGATCGATATTGGCGTGTTTGATACAGGCATCACAGGTGTTGTTAGTGAGTGAGTGAGTGAGTGAGTATGGTTGCGCTTTTAGCAATATTCCAGAAATATCACGGCCGGGACACCAGAAAGGAGCTTCACAGTGTACCCTTGTGGGCAATCGAACCCGGGTCTTTGGCTCTTTAACCACTAGGTTACCCCACCGCCCCTTGTTTTTTGGTAAGCGTTTTGACGATTGTTTTCAGTCTTATATTTCCTGGCAACGATATTTATTTATTTATTTATTTATTTATTTATTTATTTATTTATTTATTTATTTATTTATTTATTTATTTATTTATTTATTTATTTATTTATTTATTTATTTTAAAATCCAGTTTTCAAGTGTATACTTTAATGTGCCAGGCAGTTTAGCTTTAATATTGCTAAGTAAGACTTTAAACAACAAACAAACAAACCAAACATGCCTTTTCTACCAGCCCGAAGTTGTGTCGCTCGATCCTTTGATATGTGTAAAAGGCCTCACTGTCTGTAAAAGGCCTCACTGTCTATGAAGGTCCGGCAGTGGGTCTTTCCTACTCTAGGCATTCAGCCGCTCTGACAGTCATAGAGCTCGGACAGAGAAGGGTGTCTTTAGACACAATCCACCCTGCATACCACGGTGACAGCTAGGTGAAATATAGGCCCGACCGCTGACATGGAGGGAGGGAGACGCGTCAGTTTCATCGACAATATGGCCGAAATGGGTCTCAGTAGTCTCTCGATCGCCGCCAAGAGATTCAAGAAGAAGGGAGCTAAAGATGAGGAGGGGGGATATCGCCAGCTCGCGCTCTTGGGGTAGGTGTTAAAAACCGCAGTATTAATCTGTCCAAACAGACGTATTTCGGTGAATGGTTGGAATATTCCCAGACACTGGCGGCTTAAACATGTTGATTCTGACATCCATTTTATACTTAACGATAGGAATTAATCAAGAAAAGTAATCATCGAAAGACGAAGGCACGGTTACCATTGGCTTGTGGGTTTCATCTTGGCTTAACACTCCAGTGAAACCTTGATGTTACCACGTACTTTGCTAGATATTTGAGACGTACTGAAAGAAAAGGGAACTTAATATTTTTGACTACCCTTAAGCATGTATGATATCACATCTTCTAAGTACCACTTAAATATATCATAATACGAAGATTACTTTCACAAATACTCAAATATTTGTATTTTACAGAATTGATAAATATATCGACCTTTTACTACACAAAGTAATTATTCAAGTTTGAATGTATGATTACAATGATATAAACATTTATTGTGACGAACTGAAGCCACTAACAAACATAAGCAAATATAAAGTCCGACACTACAAATAAATCGTTCCACACAACAAATATAAGGTCCGGCACTACAAATAAATCGTTCCACACAACAAATATAAGGTCCGACACTACGAATAAATCGTTCCACACAACAAATATAAGGTCCGATCGACCTCACGAATATATACTCATTCCAATAATGGTTGTCACACACACACCCACTCCACCCACCCCTCAAAAAATTGAAGGGGGTGACAACCATTATTGGCATGAGTATATAAACTCACGGGCGAAAGAAACGTCTACAAAATAATTTTTTAATCTTTTATCGTACGCTATGTGATTATTCATGTCTGTAGTTTACACTTGCATCATTCAGAATATTGTAAATCCATTACTTTTCCACATATGATTGTTAAATTTGCAATGACTGAGTTTGTTGTTTTGTGACATGTTAAGCAAGCGAGATGACGTTTCTTTCGCCCGTGAGTTTATATATTCGTGAGGTCGATCTGACTTTATATTTGTTGTGTGGAATGATTTATTTGTTGTGTCGGACTTTATATTTGTTGTGTGGAATGATTTATTTGTTGTGTCGGACCTTATATTTGTTGTGTGGAACGATTTGTTTGTTGTGTCGGACCTTATATTTGTTGTGTGGAACGATTTATTCGTTGTGTCGGACTTTATATTTGTTGTGTGGAACGATTTATTTGTAGTGTCGGACCTTATATTTGTTGTGTGGAACGATTTATTCGTTGTGTCGGACCTTATATTTGTTGTGTGGAACGATTTGTTTGTAGTGTCGGACTTTATATTTGTTGTGTGGAACGATTTATTTGTAGTGTCGGACTTTATATTTGTTGTGTGGAACGATTTATTTGTTGTGTCGGACTTTATATTTGTTGTGTGGAACAATGCGTTTTAGGTGGTGTGGGACTATGTATTCGAATTTGGGACATTGGAATAGCCCACTGGTTAAACCGTTTGCTCGTCACACCGAAGACGCGGGTTCGATCGATTCCCCATATGGGTACAATGTGTGAAACCCATTTCTGGTGTCCCCCGCCGTGATGTTGCTGGAATATTGCTGGAAGCGGCGTATTCGAAGACTTTATATTCGTATGGAACTATGTGTTAGTGTTGGACTGTACTCTGGGTATGTTTGGTAAATGGGTGCTTTGTTTGGAACTAATTATACTTTATTAGATGAAAGCAAAGCAGAATTATTCTTTTGCAAATTCACATTTTTCAACGGGCTAGATACACAGTAACATCCTTGGAGGGTCAGTTATAAACATAATATTTTCATCAGGAAACATATCAAAGCGATGAATTGTGTATTGGTGTAAAAAAAGATTTGGTTCCCCCATGGTAAAGGTTCCGTTGGAACTTTTCATTCCAATATGTGTTCCTGTAATAGTGCATGCGGAACAATTATTTAGTTCCGTATACAGAAAATTTATTACGGGTTAATAGGAACTTTCACACACATCCTAAAGTGTCTAAAAGAAGGTTTTGTCTGTTGGGGTGGTCTTAAAATTGGGGCGCGGGGGAACGGAAAGGAAAAAAAGGATTTTTCCATATGGAACAAATCATGTGGCTATCAAGGAGCAATTATCATGTGTGAAAGTTCCGTACATTTTTTTATGAAAATAGATTCCCCAGAATGCGAACTGATGATTCTAAATGATTCTTGTGTTAAAAAGAGTTCACAGTCATTATGTAACCAAGTTACCTTCATTAATCAGGTTACAGTCAATATGTAACCAAGTTACCTTCGTTAATCAGGTTACAGTCAACATGTAACCAAGTTACAGTCAGTCAGTATCCAGGTTACAGTCAAACGCTAACGAATTATTTTCGATGATTGATTGGTTGTAATGAACCAATCATCAATTGTGAGATTTTAACCAATTCCCAACACTATTGCAAACGTAAGTTAAGATAACATACTACAGTACAAACATAATGTTGTTTGGTCCCTCTAAGTGGTACCGTGAAGATCCGGGTTAGTATTGACATTCAGTAACACATGCTTGTCGTAAGAGGCGACCAACGGGATCTGGCGGTCAGGTTCGCTGGCATGGTTGACATATGCCATGGTATCCCAATTGCGCAGATCGATGCTCATGCTATTGATCACTGCATTGTCTTGTCCAGACTCGATAATGTACTGACCACCACCATATAGCCGGAATATTGCTGAGTGAGGTGTTAAACTCACTCACTCTATATGTGGTACCGACAACCCCTATTTCAGGGGTCTGGTCCATGGACTGAAGTGTTTGTGTTTTGCGTACATAGCGACTGTAGTTGGCCCCCACCAGGACAAATGTTTGAGAGAAGTGTCTCATAAAGCGTCAGGCTTCCATTCCTCCCTGGTGGAGGAAATGGCTGTTTAAACCCAGTTAAGGTTGATATGTAGTTTCTCTATAATATTTCATAATGACCTGTACTGGAGCTGTGACGATATATCGTAGTATCATTGACCTTAAAATTGTTAATTTTCACTAGAAATTGACGGTTATGTCAAAACTGACACTGTTTCTTGCTATCAAATTATACGTTTTTAAAGAAAATAACTAGATAACATATCATGATATGCATCGAATTGAATCGTATCGTTCCAAGATATCGCGATAGGTATCGTATCGTGTAAAACTTTTCTTGTTTATGCATATTTCTAGAATGACCAGTGAAATCAGAGTTGACCGCAAGAACAATTATGTGATGTCATAAGGGTTTAAAGTTAAATGATGTCTGATGACCATTGTTGTCGACCTTGACCTTTTGAACTTATGATAACGAAGGGTTAATATGCTGTGGTGTGAAGGTCACATTGTCTCTACATCAAATCTGATATACACAGTGTTTATGACATTATATCATGTCTCCTGGATTGTAACCATGGCAACTCAGCAAAGCCACCTTTGTCTTTCTGTTATAATTGTGGTAACCATAGCAACTCTGACATATTCAGGGATTTATATAGCACTGGTAGTCAAAATGGTTAAAAAATGTAGTTTTGTTCAAAATTGGGATTATAATTTACATAATAATTACCTTGTAAATTTAGTGTTTTTTAACATTTCATTCAATGTAAACATTTAAGACTGTTGTTATATGTTGCTATTGTCTGTCAAGTGAGTCACCATGTGGAGAATCGAACCCAGGTCTTCGGGGTGACGAGTGAATGCTTTATCCACTAGGCTACCCCACCACCCGTGTCTGTCAAGTACATGTGACAGCTGCAAAAGCCTTAAGTTCTTACGATAGTAACTGGTATTATTATAATAACGTAGCTTGCCACTTCATTGATGGTGTGTCAATCTATAGCCTGTTTTTATATTGTATTATCAGTTATAGTTAAAATATTTTAGATTTAATTACTAGTCTTAAAATTATTTTCTGTGATAATCTAGTTGTTTTACTGTCCTTTGCAGACAGGTAAGTATATTATATAAGTTTGTTTTTATTCATTATAAATGTACAACTTTCTTAGTCACGATATGGCTGAAATACCGCCGATGTGACTTTAAATTTTAACTCACTCACTCATTGATGGTGATGTGGACTAAAAGTTGGCTAGTAGCCAAACTACATCAGATTTACACAGACTGGGGCGTTATGTTATCTCCTGGTGATTTCTGATTGGAGATAGTGGCAAAGTTGAAATGGAAGTTATACTCATGTGCCAGATAGAGAACTAGGGGAAGTAACTCTCTTTCATAGGTGAAGGACATCACAAGCATGAACATCATGTGTGCAGGAAAGCAGTCGGCCATCTTGCCCTACCCAGAAGACACTGTAACCAAAGCCTGAATAAATATATGAACCCTTAGTATTTGGTAAATGGCAATTTTGGAACTTTTATTGACAAGTGCCTCAGGCCTTCTTTGTTTATCACTTGGTTTACGGATCCGCTACCCGAAATGTGTAGAAAGTGGGAAAAAATAATAATTGCTTTTACCCTTTTCTTTTTTTTCGATTATATGACTTCGACCTGAGGCCAAATATATATGTGTGTTTAGGGTAACATGAAATTATAAAACTAGGTTTGTAGGTAGGGTTTATCTTTTGTTTCTTACATTTTTTTTTCATGAAACCACATATTTATGTAATATCAGGCACCAGTTTTGAAAGAAGAGAGGGGAAACCAGTTTAAAAGTTTAACAACTGAAGCATCAACACTTTCTAAATTCAACATTTATGAAAAACAAGAGTAAGTGAGCACAGGTCACATATGGTCGCCCCCAACATTGGGGAGGACATACTGTTGGAAGAGCAAAATGTTTCGCCGTCTTTTGAAAAACGAAAAAAGAAGTTTTAGGGTTGGGAAGTTTGTGATGGGGTCGGTTGGAAAACCGTAAACACACATGCTTTTTGGGGGGCCTGATAAAAAACAAAGAAAGTGAAATGAAAGAATACAAAATAGCAAATTATACCTTTCAAATATTCCCTGAAACTATTTTATATTTACAATAAACGAGAACAATAAACACGAACATTGAATGAGTAGTGCATTCTCCATGTAGGTTGTAGCCACATATAACAGTAAACAACAGTAAACAATGCATGTAATAACCATAAAACCAGGCTCTGCTGTTCTGAGAATAAATTTGCAATTATGGGTAATTTATGTGAATATTTTCTATGGCATACATGTTCAAATGTAAATTTGTTTGGTGAGGGAAAATGGGTTTTACCGTGGCATGAATGGCTGTTGGTCTGATGCTTTGTCACTTGGTTTTGTCTCGCGGTGATGGCCCTCTGAGATACAATGCCACTGTTTATATTTGGTACTTTAACCCACACATAGGTCAAGGTTTGCACGGGCTTGAAAAATCTTGAACATTTGGACATTTTACCCTGAAAAAGTGCTATATTCGTTTTAGCCTTGCCAGTGATTTGCCCCCCAAAAAACAAACATAATTAACAAAACTTGTCAAGTTATGATTTTGCAGGATAAATAAATACACATAATAAATATACTTTGAAATGAGGGAATATGGTTATTATGAAGCTTTTAACAATATTCCAGTAATATCACAACGGGGGACACCAGAAATGTGCTTCACACATTGTACCCATGTGGGGAATCGAACCCGGGTCTGCGGCATGACAAGTAAACACTTTAACCACATGGCTACCCCACTGCCAATTTCAAATGAGGGAGTATGGTTTTTATGACGCTTTTAACAATATTCCACTAATATCACGGTGGTGGACACCAGAAATGGGCTTCACACATTGTACCCATGTGGGGAATCGAACCTGGGTCTTTGGCATGATGAGCGGACGCTTTAACTATTAAGCTACCCCACCAGTCCCTTGAAATGACAGTGGGTGTTAAGTAATCTCCATCGTGAAACAAAACAATTCAGCGATGAAGCTAGGAGTTATTTCCCTCTGATGGTCGGCCCCACTTCTGACCAACCTTGAGTGTACTCAACTACAAATGTGTTAAGTAAGTTGCTATAGTTCCTTAAAATTGGTGATTGAGCCTTGAACTGACTGACTGAGTTTGGTTTTACCTCGCTTTTAGCAATATTCCAGCAACATCACGGCGGGGGACATCAGAAATGGGCTTCACACATTGTACCCATACGGGGAATCGAACCTGGGTCTTTGGCATGACGAGCGGACGCTTTAACCACTAGGCTACCCCCCGGTCCCTTGAAATGACAGTGGGTGTTAAGTAATCTCCATCGTGAAACAAAACAATTCAGCGATGAAGCTAGGAGTTATTTCCCTCTGATGGTCGGCCCCACTTCTGACCAACCTTGAGTGTACTCAACTACAAATGTGTTAAATAAGTTGCTATAGTTCCTTGAAAATGCCCTGAAATCTGATGCCTGACAAATATGTACGAACCCTGTAATTTTACTGATGAATATCCTGGTTAGCATTGGTCTTCGACAGCCAAATAGCAAGAGGCAACTAACGGGATCGGGTTGTCAGGCTCGCTGACTTGGTTGAAACATGTCATTGTATGCCAATTGCGCAGATCGATGCTCATGGCGTTGATCACTGGATTGTCTGGTCCAGACTTGATTATTTACAGACTGCCACCATATAGGTGGAATATTGCTGAGTGCTGCGTTAAACGTTAAAGAAACACACATGGTTTACACAATCGACCAGTCGTTATTCTGTTCCACTAATGTACAGAGCAACACAAGGTTACAACAGGCACTATCTGTCTACTTTTGGTTTGTTCCAATTGTTACTGCGCATGTATTATCCTAATATGACAACACTACAACTCCTATGTCCGACAGTCTGGTGTCAGGATCAGAACTTTTAAACTGTTGAATGTTACATGTTTAAACTTGGGGACCGTTCATAATTTATGGTTGGGGTGATGATGATTTTTATGGAGAAGCATGTACAATGTGAATGACCCCTCCTAAAATTAAAGTACAAAGTAAGTGACCCCCTGCATGTCATGTACAAAATCAATGACACTCCCATTCCCTTAATTTTTAGCCCTTAAAATTTAAAATCATCATCACCCCCCAAGCCATAAATTATGAACGGTCCCTTAGTATACAGATCAGTCTGGTGGTGAACTGGTGACTTCCGATGATTTAAGTTTGTTGTTTGTATGAGAATATGTGGGGATATAGTATTCAGCTTGTCTGTCCGTCCATATGTCCATCTGTCTGTACATCTGAACGTCTGTACTAATTTCTTGTCCAGACTACTTCTGTTAAACGAATAGGAACTCATCCACAAAACTTTGCACACACAGAGAACATGTTATCAACTGGTACATTCAGCTTTTAAGGAATTTCTAGAATTTTTATTTTTCCCATGGCAACAGGTTTGACTTTGACTCTGTTCATAGTAGTGTCCTTGTCCGGACCATATCTCTGAAACTAATAAGTATTCATCCACAGAACTTTGCACGCACTCTGACCAAGTTTATATTTTTCCTGTTACCATGGCAACATGTTTAACTTTGACTCGTTAATAGTCGTGTCCTTGTCCAGATCATATGTCGAAGACTAATTAGTACTCTTTCACAAAACTTAGCACGCACATTAATGAGGTCAACTGGTGCCTTTTGATATTAAGGTATTTTTAGAATTTTTTGTTTTCCTGTTACCATGGTTTTATGCCGCTTTTTAGCAATATTCCAGCAATATCACGGCGGGGGACATCAGAAATGGGCTTCACATATTGTACCCATGTGTGGAATAGAACTCGGGTCTTCAGCGTGATGAGCGAACGCTTTGTATACAGATAGATGGATATATATACTCTGATGAAGTTGGACATATGACTCTTGCAGGACTTGATGATTACCCCTGTCATTTTGTGGGAGACGGGTGTGTGTGTGTGTGTGTGTGTGATCTCTTGATGACTCTTGTTGTATTTTTGTTTTTGATTTCATGACAGCAAGTTTGACTTTACTGAAAATAAGGATAGTGCCCTCAGTTTTGGTGAACCTTTTGCCTTTTTGTGATTTGTGACATTGTATGTGACATTTTATGTTTATTTTCAATGAATTGAAGGTTTCCATTGGCTGTGAACCAAAGGCTGGCTATAGGCCCAAATACATTAGAATTACACCCGACGGGGGTGTTATGTTATCTCCTGGTGATTTCTGATTGGAGATAGTGGCAAACTTGAAATGGAAGTGTGGTATGTGTGCGATATAGAGAACTAGGGGAAGTAACTCTCTTTCATAGGTGAAAGACATCATGTGCATGAACCTCACGTGCGCGGGAAAACAGTCAGCCATCTTGCCCTACGTAGAAGGCATTGTAGCCAACGCCTGAATAAATATATGAACCTGATGTATAAGGACTTGTGATACTATGGAGACATGCACTTATAGCTCACCTTGATACCATAGCTTCCATTATATTTCCCATGACCACTTGCAGATACATCCCAACCTTGATATGGGGGAAGAGTGGCCACATCCAGACAATTGTGTATGGCAAGATGGGGCGCGTCCAGTACCCGGACCTCAAGGGTGACAGACACGAACACATCATGCCCGATGGCGCCACCTCCACGTTCGATGTTTACCATTCTCTCTCAGAACACCCGTCTGGAGGTGAGGAGGGATGTAATAACAGAGCAGCCAATGAAATTGGGCCTTATACATGTAGTCATGGTATTTAGTCTCAGATTAAACTATTACACTTATATTCCCATAATGTATATTCTTAAACAAATTATTTACATGCCAGTGATTTAATTTAGAATTAAGCATTCTACAGCAATATTATACTAACCAATGAGAGCCACGCTTTGAATTCACATGAAATATCCTTTGTCGATTATATGAGTCTTTAATTGGTTGTTATTTCGCTTGACCCGTGTTAGAATTGATCTTCAGTAACCCATGCTAGTTGTAGGAGGCGCATAACGGGATCGGGTGGTCAGGCTCGCTGACTTGGTTGACACATGTCATTGGTTCCCAATGCTCATTGTGTTGATCACTGGATTGTCTGGCCCTGATTCGATTATTTACAGACTGCTGCCATATGGCTGGAATATTTGCTGAGTGCGGCTTAAAACTAAACTCACTCACTCGCTCACTTGTTCACTCACTGTTATTTCATTGTATCAATTGATCTGGTGCAAACGATGATTTAACTGCATGTACAGGGATCTTACCCTATTGAGTGAGTGAGTGACTGACTGAGTGAGTATGGTTTTATGCTTTATTCTAAGATGCCTAGCTGTTAGAACAATCGAAAAAAAAATACATTATGAGACAATAAAGGTATAGTTTTTTGATGACGTAACAATTGAATGACGTTATCCCGTCACTGCGCCATTCTAGTGTGCCCACTCGTAATCGAATTATTTTACATTACGTCACAATGTAAGTGAAGTCACGATGCATGTCAGTTGTCATCGCCTCGTACGGCCTCCTACAGTAAACTACTCCGTGCCCATTTCTGGTGTCCCCCACCGTGATATTGCTGGAATATTACTAAAAGCGGCGTGAAAGTAAACTCACTCACACTCTCATTTACTTCGAGACAACCGAATGTTCGACTCTTCATAGTTCGACACAAAGGCGTGTGTGTATTTAAGCAGAGGAAGGTTTTCATGACATGGAGAGTTCGGGCCTATGGTATCTGCGTTGTTCATAAAATGGCCATCTTGTAAGAATTTATTTCTGAAAGCTATCCATGTGTTCACGTGAATGTGTCATTCCTCATTTCAATATATGAATGTTTTGGACTTATATTGACCGATTACAAGTACACATTACTGATTACAAGGAAAATAGTGGACTTTGACCTCACCAAACCCCACCTATAAAATACTCACAGGACCAAAAGCGGATAGTACACCACTGAAATAAACGTAAATACAGTAGGAAATACATGCTATGACCGGATTTGCGTATGTTTGCGGATATTCGGGTATATATTTCATACAAAGCTATACCTTTGAAACATATGCTCATCGTACTTTATGCACAAGCACCTCGTTCATGTATGCTGTAACAGGTTTTCAGGTATTTCTAAGCATGAATAAAAAAATAGGCACCCTAGCAAATACGCGATCATAGAGTTATTTCTAATGCATTTCGTTGTAATGGGTTGCTGACATTCGATTTCTGTTCTAAGTTTACTAGAGTTGGAAACATGGAAACTTCCTTAGAATACTGGAAACATATGTGAATGTTCAAAGAGTCAAATGTTTATTACAACTAAGATGCCATGCATCATGCCGGATATCAAGGGGATGTATATGAACAGGGACTGTCCAATATACCGGTGCTCGAAGACGATCATATGTTTCCATCATGTGAAACACCTGGTTCATGAAGCTTAACGTTTTACACATTTTAATCTTCGTTTAAAATCACTGTTCATGTGACCCTCATCAATCTTATCACCCAAAGAGCGTGGCAATGACAACAGCAGTATGCAAGCTAACACGTCTTTATTAAGCTGCATTCGCTCTTGGTACCAGTGTCAGTTACGCCTTGTGTGCACTTTGGTAAAACACTGTGAGGTCCCAATATCCCAAGAGAATATCTCTTGGAGCACAGCCAAATACCAGGAAACAAGCCAACTCGTAATCTCCTGATTAGAATAATATGAGAGTACATAATTAGAATATCGTTGCACTACACGTGGTCATTTTGCTAGTCTTACGGTACGTTGAAACATGTTATTTCCCCTCCGCTCAGCTGTAATAACTGATTGTGAAAGTCATATATAAAATTAAAGTTTCAATAACACACAAAAATAAACGATACCAAACAATGTCATATCAAATTATATATACTGAATAACACTATAAACTTCACATTTGGAGAAATGAATTATCCGATATTCAAAATGGGCACTACAAGGTATTTAACATGACCAGGTGTATGACGAAAACATTCAACTGCTGAACCACGCGGGGTGAATGCAAAACACTAACAAATACACAACAACCACGACATGAATAATGGGATTCAAACATAGAAAATGTCTTGATGACAATTGTTGTCAAAACATATCGAATTGAACTGCTGCTTCTTTTATTTATTTGTTTTTTTTCAAAGAGTGTATTTGAGGTCGATTTTTCATGATCTGACAATACTGGCGAACCTGATTCCATCGTCAGTGTACACACTGAATAGACATAGGGGGAGCACCTTTAGAATACAGCACCACAACTTCTCGTGAGGACGATCTCTGCCGTAGGTCACGTGTCATTAAGACAAGCAACCAGTTTATGAGAACCCGTCGGACGCGAACCCGCGACCTTCGGATTGTTAGCTCGACAGCTAACCGACTGAGCTACGTCCACACTGTTGCACACTGTGCAAATTTATCGAGTCATTCCTGTGACGTCACGGAAATGAACGGAAAGAGTGGAATAGGTCACGGACAATAGACCGATCCAGTCTGTCAATCAAAACTGGCGCATGCGTCAATTTTGGCCAATCAGCAGGCCGGGCGCGTTGTGTGGATTTGTCAGACTTATTTCCGGGGTCAAACGATGCATCCGAAGCGATGTGCTTCAAATTATGCCATTTACACTCGCTATATTTATTACATATTGCTGCGATTTGATGTATACCTTAACAAAACCATTACGGTCAAGACAACAAAAATGGAGGCGGATCAAGAAACGCGATAGGCCTGACGATCAGTTAAATGTCTGCACCATCGTTCAGGAAACCTACGTCTGCCTGCTGATGAGAATTTGCACGAATTTGCACACTTTGCACATGTGCAAAATCATTACCAATTGATGACAACAAATAGCAGTTTAAGACTTTGCAGGCAGTTATAAACACGGACAATTCTTGTAACTACAAAATTGTTTTTTTGCTTCACGTTTTTAGTCACTACTAGGTATTGAGTTGGTACGCCACAAAGCTCAAGAGAGACAGGCGAGAAAGCCGTGACACAATGTAAACAAATTTTCATTTCGCTTGGGTTCAACCCGAAATAGCAAAAACATGTTACATGAAAGAACAATGTGACGGATATTGTCCCCTTCAGGCTCTTAGATATTCTTCAATTTGTCACACATTTTAGGATGTTTTAAGTTTCATAAGCACAATCTGAAGGCCTACAGTATCTTGTTAACAGAGCAAAATATCTCGATGAGTAATATTTTATTCAAACGGAAATATTGTCAGTGTCAGCAGTTGCCGCTCATCATGCAATATCCAAGTATCAAAATTAGTTCATATGAGTGCCTATAAAACCATGCTTTTTAAATATTTCCTAGATTTTTTTATAAAGAATTGCATGGGACTTTGACCTGAATTACCATCCTCCAGGTTGATCGAATACGAAAACTATGTGAGAAGAATAGTGACTTTCTGAGCATTGGACAGAGTGAAATAAAGTGTATATCTTAATTATGAGAACATTATTTGAAGTTTTGTTACCACATAATTATTCACATATAATGGTACATTTTAGGAGTAATATTACAACTGTAATTTTGATTAATTCACTGGAAATGATATCAAGGTACATGTTTTCAGAATCTTGCTTTTTTAGTAAACGTGGAAGGGAAATAAAATTAATAATAATCTAATCAATAATAAATAATTATTTAATTGATTGACATATCAGATTTTTAGATTTTAAGGCAGAACTAGGCAAACAAACACCATACATATCAAGGCAGGACAATCACTTGGTATTAACTTAGTTTCTTGGCTCCTGCTTTACATGGTTTTTTAAATACTACATTTACTAATAAGATAATTCTGAAAGTGATTGCTGAGTATCATAACTCATTAAAGTTATTTCAACATCCAGAATATTTGAAAAGCAAAGGCTACATTTTGGTCAAACCCTGGTAGTACATTATCTAGTCCTGGAACAGAATAACTTTCAATAACTCTCAGGTGACTTTTCATGTAATGGAATAAAGATTGAAACATATATTAAAACCCATATTTGATGTAATTCTTCTGATTAATCATATGTTTTTTAGGAGGTTACTACTATTTGAAGACTGAGCCAAAGCTAGTGTTTATTAAGATGGTGGATTTGGACAAATTGTTCAAGGTTTGTTGATGGTTATTTGCAAAATGAGCTTCATATTAAATTGCACACAGGTTTGTAGGAGGTGAACGCTTCAGGACATTTTCATGTCTGTTTTCCTAAACCTTTGTTATGACTTTTACCAAATTTTGAATCAACTTTACTATAATTTTTATGACACCAGTAAGTATCTCAGAAAAGGAAAAAGATCAAAATCAGTGTTATGTCCTCTAGGGATATGGTCTCAGATCTAATAAAACAAAGATTATCATTGTTTAATTAAGAAGCAATAATTGTATTGACAGAAGGCTTTGAACATAGTGGATATATTCTTTGGCACCTTATTTACACTAGTAGTTAGCAGTTAAACATCTCTGATGAAAAACAATAGATCTACATTTGTATTTTGTGTAACATCTCTATTTCAATGCTAGTTAATTGTTCGAATAACTGTGGATTCTCTGTTCCAAAATTTTTGCATCACATGTTTCCTATTTCTGGAAGATGGGTCAGCTAGTGTACAGGTGCAGACTGTATCTTGGATCTTCTTTGTGTTCTGGTGCTGTGACATACCTGTACATAAACGCTGGCAGTTCATGAAGTCCAGTATTGTGGAAGTTTGTATGTAAATTAGAATTCCACAACAAAGTACATATAGAAAAATTAAATGGAAATGATGATTAAAAAAATGATTTCCTTATATTCAGTGTCATTTTATCATGGTGTACAGAGAGAAACTCTACTGAGAGTTGCTGCAGATCAGCTGTTGAATATTTGCTTCTGGGTATGTCCAGATACGTCCATGGAAACATGTTGTTTACAAGCCCAATTACCTTTTCCAGATTTCCAAATAAGATCAAATAGGTTATGCTGTGATTGATTTGTTAACATTAATTGTACAGACAAATAAGGTGCATGAAGTAGTAGACGGGAAATATTTTCTGATTTTTATTTACCATTCTCTTAATTCATTAAAAGATAGAAACCCATGTTTTCAGATTATTGAACTAAATTTGAACAACGCAAACGGATAAGTAAAGGCGCCACGCGCAGTGTTGATAATCTATTTATAGATACCGAAACGATGTGCAACATGACCATGTGGTTGTGTTCACGAGTTTTAAAAAATTATAAACCCAAACAACAAAATTCAGCTATCCTTTCCCTGCTAATATCTGTGACGGAGGTGAATTGCCAGATAGATTAATTGAGTCGAAAGAAATTACGCTTCCTACAGTCTCAGCAGCTAGTCGAGACGCTTTTTCAGCGGGCATGTAACTATTTTCACTCGCCAGTTGTAATCTGCCAGCTAAAATATATTAAAAATCACATACGTATAACTTGCCTCTTTAAATAACATTCACAAACGACGGATACCAAAGTATCACAAGCAGAATTCATCAACAACGTTCGCAATCACGCAACGTTTCGCCGGCGGTGACGCCATTGTGATTTGCCAGTGGTTGTCCCCCCTAACGTCAAAAACGAAGTGGGCGGGGCTTATCGGCCGAGACTGGATCGGTCTATTACGAATGCTACGGGTAGACTTGGTGTCATGCGATTTTATTCTACGGACAGTTGCCGAATGGATCCGATGTCATTTGGCACACTCGTCCCATTCCGTAATCTACAAATTAACGTGTGGCGTGGAATGAGCCGATATGCCTCAAACGGACATGGGTTGTTGACGTCAGGCGTCAGACGTAGATTTCACGGTGCATGCATGAATGACGCGCTTTTATATAAATCTGTGATTTTGTGACAGAAAAGTGATGTAGGGAACACTGTAAGGATAATGTGGATCGCAATAAGGAACGAGAGATCGTGCTTTCGAACAAAATCACATTACATTACGTAAAAGGGTATTATGACGTATTTTTAAAGTTTGTGGTGCTGTATTCTAAAGGTAGGCCGATGATTGTTTCAAACACATCCCCAGACTCTGCCAATTCGAGAACTATCCAAATCATCCACAAAGTCCCAGATCTCGAGCGTCTTGAAGAAATCACGGCTAGACACGGGGAACGGAAACTCTACCCATTTCAGACAGACAGACACGTGGTGAATAGTTTGGGGACTTTTCTACTTCCACGAATTTGGGAAAGTCTTCTGAGAAGATCAAGAGAGAAATGGCTATATACTGCATGATGAATAAGACGGACGTATGTGGAGAAATTTCTAAAAAGGTTACAGTACAAATACAGTAATAGAAATACGTGTTAGCTTTAAAACCTACCCTCATGCAGGACTCAGATCTGTGGCGGGTCTCTAATCTATGGCGGGATTCCTAATCCGTGGCAGTTTGATTGTTCGATTGTTACATGACGTCAACGCGTAATGACGTCATTACGCGATGACGTTATCATTGTTACTGTTTCCGACGTTATTCGACACTAGCCTTTTGTGGCGATAGTAATCTCAGGAAAATTTTCATAGCTAAGAAAATGGAAACCATAGAAAATGATGGTTTTGTAATTGCGGAGCCACCTACAAAGAAGAAGAAACCCGTATCAAACGATCGTTGCAGAAACATTTTAGAACGACATGGAAAGACTTGATACGTGTGAATTACAAAACTGAAAAGGCTGAATCCGAAATGGGTAGTGTAAAGATTTGCAAGATCCTCTAGTTTGCAGCCAACGAAAGAATGGTAAGGGAAATTCTTGAGATTCATTTCTTTGACGAAACATCACAAGTGAATTTTAAGAAAAGTGTTGATTTAGACCCCCCGCATCGGCCTTGTTGTACCAAAGAAGAAATGGTAAAAAGCTTTGTTAACACCACGCACTGGACCATAGGAGATCGGCGGCCATTTATTAAAGCATTCGCCGCTCCGTTTTCCCGGTTGTACGGGAAGCTGTTAAGGTGTTGTTTGACATCGATGTAAAATGTCAGAAATTCAACAGCGCAGTGAATTTACCCAAAACCACACGGACGAGGAAGCCAATTCCTGCTACTTATCCCAACTCCCGGTGGCAAATAGTTCTTAGGAAGATGTCAACCTACAAAGGGTTCAACTATGTTTGTAATATTGTGGTTTGCTTCTAAGCAGTTTGCAGGCAAGCTCGTGACGTAAGATGAGTTCTACCCGCGGGATGGACAGGCGGTCTATTTCAGACCAAACCCTGCGATGAACAAGGGCGTCGCTGTTTTTACCAGCGGCATCTGGAAACCGGGAACTGTCACCGCATAGGTTCAACCTCCCATAGGTTCCAGTTGAACAGACATCAGATCCGTGATGGACAGATTTAGATGTATAAGAAATAAATGTTTTTACACCTTATTCACTCTTTTGTCTTTCTTCATGTATTGTCGAATTTTTAAAGGAAAGCAAACGTTTTCGATAATTAGCATGGCCTACATTTCCGACGCTCTCTTAGTTTCTATGATAGTCGTGAAAACATTAGCAATATCGAAAGACGATTTAAGCGCTAACAGAGCTTCGAAAATCTAGGCCCCCAGGGGTTTCAGTAAGTTAGAAACACATAAATGAAATGCCATTAACCCTATTCTACCGAACTGAAATGTTCTAACGACGATGAGTAGGAAATCCGCCACAGGTTAGGGTAGGTACGGCAACTAGCCATGGATTTGAAAATCTGCCATGGATTTGGAAATCCGCCACGGATTTGAGGCCTTCGATGGATCCGAGTCTTACATATATATTCAGATCATTGTGAAAAGTAGCCGCCCAAGCTCTCCTCCATCACACATGTAACTGTATGTATACCCAATGATTACTCTTAGCGATAAAGTGACTTTTTCAGTCATAGTGGGTGTGTGAGTTTAGTTTTACGCCGCAATCAGCAATATTCCTTCTATATTGCGGCGGTCTGTAAATAATCGAATCTGGACCAGAAAATCCAGTTATCAACAGCATGAGCATCGATCTACGCAATTGGGATACGATGACATGTGTCAACCAAGGCAGCGAGCCTGGCCACCCGATCCCGTCAGTCGCCTTTTACGACAAGCATGGGTTACTGAAGATCCCGGATCTTCACGGGTTATTCAGTCATAGATTTACGGCCGACAGTATCATGTGTAGTAGTACTGCCATACCTAGCATCGTATAGTTACGGTCTTATCTTTACCTACAATGGACTTAGATGGGCATACACTCGTAGGCTCGCACACGCGTTATTCTAACTTAAAAGCATAAGTCTATCCTTTCCATATTCCATAAAACCAAGCAGATATTCAATATCATAGATACATGTTGATAAGTCGATTATTATTATAGGATATTTATATAGTGCATATATCCACGCAACTAGTGCATGCTCAAGGCGCTGGTGTTTTTTCCCTCGATCACTGGATGTCTACAGTGCAAACATTATAGAAATTTAACCATGATGAAATATAGTGAATAGGATGTAGTTGTGTGGCATTTCACCAATGTGGAGAACAAGATATATCAAGAAGGCATTGAAAGTGTGTTTGAGGAAACGGTTAGCACGTTTTGCCCTACCTCTAGTACCAGTTACAAACACTCGCAAAGGTATGTCGCCAGAAAACAACGGTACTTATGGTTCCAACAACAATTAGGTCACCTCAGTCGCCACTTCTGTGTTAGTCCTAGGTCAGTCAGAAAACACTCAATTTATTCGGCTTAGATGGCTTTCATATTGTATAGCCCCAGATCATACATATACTACACACAAACAAACAAACAAGCAAACAAGCAAACAAACAAACAAGTAAGCAAGCAAACAAACAAGTAAGCAAACAAACAAGCAAGCAAACAAACAAGCAAACAAGCAAGCAAACAAACAAGTAAGCAAGCAAGCAAACAAACAAGCAAACAAACAAGTAAGCAAGCAAACAAGTAAGCAAGCAAGCAAACAAACAAACAAACAAACAAGCAAGCAAACAAACAAGCAAGCAAGCAAACAAACAACAACAAATGCCATAAAAAGGCTACACAGCGTGCAAATTGAATATATTATCTAGCAACAGTTGTCTAATGTGGGAGAAATGAAGAAATATAGGTATGGACTTGAAAAACCAATAAACTTCCCAGACATGTTTCGATCCATAACTACCGGATCCTGGCACGTTATACAAAGCATAAGTCTCTGATGATAGGACATTTGGATAGAAATAGGTAGCTCAGTTTATACCGAATTAGCCCCAGTGAGCTCGGAGATTCAGAACCAGTGGGAGTATAGACTGGCTCCATCTTCACTATTGTACTGCAGAGAGACTGGGGCGGAAAGTTTGGAATATGAGACACGCTACTGACCTACTATATAAGGTCCCAGTATACAGAGCGAATGTGGCTCGTACAAGGAGGTCACGCATTTACGGAAACATAAACTTCTAGTCATATTAGTAAGTAGATCTGGGCAAGCAAAATTTCCTTCATTTTCTACTCACTCTGCTGATCACAGCTGGTGACTTCATAATATCTGTGGGAACACTGCAGTTGACTACAGGCGACTTGGTAGTGTTCATCTAGTTGAGGTCTGTCAATATTTTAGAGCTGACGTTGTATTGTCGACGTTCATCAGCTGTTGAAGATAGTGATTCACGTGATCCAATTCCATGATGCTGATGCGCTAACTATAAACTCTCTGCTTGAAGGACAGCGTAGTCATGCGACATATACAGAAATCGGGAAATGCACGACAGTTGGCGCGGTAGTATCCATCTAGGCGAGGTCAACCACTATTGTCAATATACGCATGTGATTTCAAGGTTTCCGTTCAAAACCTATTTCTTATGCATCTAACTCGTCTCACAATATCTATACCAACTTCTGTGTGTGTCTGATAGTGATTATATGTAAATTGACAATTCCCTCAATGAGGTACGACTTGTGCACAGAACAGTTGATATTGGCGACATACAGTGCGTTGTCTATAATAGCACTGGGAATTACAGAAATCCATATTATGAGACTGACTATGAATATATTCATTAACATTAGCATGTAATAGGAAACGGACATATTTTAAGGGGGGGGGGGGGGTGTTAGAGGGAACTAACGTGATCGGTTGGTCGTTCTCACTTACTTGTTTGATGCAGGAGTAGTATACACAATGGTGGTACGGGACCAGGTACTCCAAAGGGCTCAATGTTTCAAATTAAGTCTTCGATAAGTTAGCAAAATTCAAGCAAATTCTAGCATAACTCAAGTAAATACTGTTTTGCTCGAAGTGTAATGCAGGATCTGTTGAGGATGAATTTTATTTCCTTCTGTTATGCATTGTATATCAATATATCTTGCGCACTGTATGATTTTTGTATCTTAGCACCATGGGCAATGAGGCCTCAAATGCAAAAATATACTTGTCACTTGAAACTGGCTTTTTAACAAGAATGGGTAATGTATGAGATGGTTGATGAGCATTTGGATGTTGGAAGGTAACATAGCAACGTATGGCATGGATTTACAACTTCTTTATTGTTTACAACACGACGTAGCCCAGAAACGTGGTGGTGTAAACAATAACGACGTTGTACATTCATACCAATAGTAACCATACTTTGTTATTAGTAATGTATGGTAGACAGAGTTATCAAACATCTCATATCTCATCAACAGCTTGTGAAGCTACACATTGTCATTCAGATTCAACTTTAAACTTTCTATTAACCAGTAACTGGAAATATATTACATCACATTACATTTTATATACTACTTTGTACACCTGCTTCAATATTTCATGTCACACTGAATTGTTAATGGTCACTTTCATAAGAGAACACCGCCAGTGTTTTCTGTGAAAATGTGCTATTGTGTATAATAGGAGCTTGGATTTCCGTCTAACCCAAGAGGACAGAGACTTAGTGTGGTTTAACTGAACATGTTTTGAAAATATAAAACTAAACGTTTTCATGAAAACTGTGGAATAAAGAGTCATTTCTCAATTACCCTGTACCTTTCGAGCATCAATAAGATGTCAAGTCGATTTGCTGTTGTAACTTATAACTATCGTTATATTGAATTTCAACTTTGAAAGGGGTAGTAGTAGAGGAAAAAAAAAAAATCAATCACAGGTTCGTATTTAATTAAACTAATGATAGACATGACATACCCAAACAAATTTAGACAAAATAGTGTACTTAGGTATCTAAATATTGCATGAGTGTGTTTTGATACATTTTTAAACAAATGTAGGATTCAAACATTATATGGCATAAAACCGCTTTAAACATATTGGTCGAGGCTTAAACACTTTTTATAGAATAGTTACCAAGCAGATATCATCCAGGGAGATTAAGTTACAGATTCTAGTATTAAGACAAAGAAGAGGTGATACTACAATTGGCTAAGGTTATGATAAAGATCAGGTCATGGTATATTTTGGACTCAAAATTGAACTGAAAAAGAGGATCTTCACTCAGTACCAGTTACCTACTGGCAAACAAGGATAAGTTGAGCACCGACCTGAATGCAGCCCACTGGCGCTTGCCATTGTTAGCGAAGGGGCCCCAGGTAGTCTGCGATCAAGTGTAGTGCAATAGGTGACCACTAGTCTGTCGTACAGACCCTGAAGCTAATATATCCAAGAAAGCCCACGCAAGTCTAGAAAATGTGGCAAGTCTAGATTTCCACAGCTTCTGAAAATGAAGAAAGTCTCAGGGCTCCTTTTCATTATATTATGTTTTTTTTACTATGAACCATTTTCAGCAAAATATGTTCATTTCAGAGACTAGTTGTTAGTCTAGATGTCCACGTGAGAGTCTTATGAGCAAGGCGTGTGCAGCTACGCATGGAATCATCATCATGGACTGCACGTGCACTAGCCTACATCTGCTCTACCTTTCATAAACCAAATGGGTTTGTCCATTGCCGTGCACCGCCTACTTCTCGCAAAAGCCTTCTCTGCGCCGGTCTAACTTATCCTTGTTTGCCAGTAGTGCGCCATTTTCATTGATGCTGCACGCTAGCGAGCCATTGCTGGTAATATATTACCGACCCAGCAGGCACATCAACGTTGTTTCAACGTTGAGAATAGGTTGGTCCTCAACGTTGAAATTAGATTGAAAATAGGTTGTATATGAAAGTTTTTGAGACGTAGATGTCCGACGTGGAATCAATGTTGAAGTTTGACCTATTATCAACGTTGAAAAAAGGTTGTATATGAAAGTTTTTTAGACGTAGATATCCGACGTGGAATCAACGTTGAAGTTTGACCTATTATCAACGTTGAAAAAAGGTTGTATATGAAAGTTTTTTAGACGTAGATATCCGACGTGGAATCAACGTTGAAGTTTGACATATTATTAACGCTTGAAAATGGGTTGTTCCGCGGTTGTGTCTGGGAGGTATTATGCTTTCCTGTAAATAGACTCTCGCACTTCATCTTTAAACTACACTAAAGTAGCACCAAACTCATGCATCCAGCTAAAATACCCAAAAGCTACCTGAGATAACCAGTGTTCAAACATAAAATTGCAGTAAAAAATATTTACCTGATAAAATACTTGGTTAAAATCCACATTCAATACAATGTTCATTTAAGTTTTATGTCAGTTGGACGATAATTCCAGTAAGAAGAAAAAGAGTATTCCAAATTAAGAAAAACTATTTACTGTTGTATTGTTATCTTGAAAGGTGGAAATTGGTCCCGAGAAGACATTTTGTCTGAATTTCAGCTATTAGACAGACCCTGAATAAACACAATGCAATTACTTTCACCATGAAAGGGATCCAAGATGAACAGGAACTATACCTGAAGACAGCACATAAAAACCAGTCACTTTTATGAAATCTTTATGAACACAAACGCACAGAGAAAACGTGGTTTAAAGCATAATGTAAAACATCACACATGACATAGTCTGTAGGTGATCTCTGTTGTGATAATAACACAATATCATCTGCATATAGCATTAAACTGACATACAGCTTCTCTTCTTTCTGCCACTCCCTGCCTGGCGGTCAGGTTGATACTTCAGAAACGTTCCTAACTCTTTCTTGAAATTTGCTTCGGATGCATTCCCATCTCATTCCCATGAGATAGGACACATTCTGAAATTTTATATTTAAATACATAAATAATTTTATACGGAAGATATACTGTCTTAAATGATTCAAGTATCTGTTTAATCAATCACTTGAAAGGTTCATTTCACTGCTGTAACTTGCCATGTGAACATATGAACAGCATCAATACAAAATGTGACGAAAAATGTAAACAATTTATATTTTCAACTAAAGGAATGGAAGTTTTCTTAAACATTTTCAAAGAAAATCCTCAATTGCAAGTTGATTATACAATTAGACTATGAATTAGGATGAATTAGACGATGCTTTACTGTCATATATTATTTGCTATGGTCATGATGAAAATGCTGCATTTGGTAATTAAATTACCAGAGATGATTGAATACAACCTTGTATTCTTAAAAGAAAACTTGCCGTTTGCCCATCAACATTCATTCTTTCTGACATCAAATTGTTTGACATTGTCCTGAAAACAATGGAAGATTGTTGTTATTCTGTCAGATTTAGTTTTCTTTAGAGATTCTCGAAACGATTATTTCAAATTAAATAGGAGTTGTACTGATGTAGCAATTTTGCTAACAGGAGTCATAAATTGTAACAAAAGCCATTTTACATTAAATGATAAGAAAACAAAATGGGTGGTGGTTCACAGGTCAAAGAACAAGTCTATTGTGGGAGGTCTTCCAACACCATTTATTCCCAAACACAAGGAAGTATGGATCATGGAGTTCTGAAAACAATAATGAGCTCTCATAAGTATACAATATATTCCCCCTATTATCTACTCTGTCTCTTTTGTCATTTGTACACCCATAAAACTCAGATAAATAACTTCTTCATAATTCAGAAATGTTTACACTTAATCTCTTATAGGAACGCTTAGAAAATCTCTCATATAATGAATTATGTGTGCCTATAATATCTGCGACGTCATAACTATGCTTCTCTGAATCATGAACAATAAAATAATGAGATTAAACTCTACACTGCCAGAAATAATCTATCAAACCATGAATAATAAGACACTGAATAACATCTCTTACAACTCCAATCTACACTCAAAAAGACTTCTCGTAAACAAACATCGCTGGCACACGCAAATTCTTGGAAACAGTGTATCTCTGACTCTCAATTCCAAGAAATAGAAGTCCTACTCTATTTGACCAAAGGGGTGACAGGTGGCCAAAACATATTGAAATGTAGGTCATACACTGAAAATAACTCTGATTTACAACACTACAAATGTACACCTTCTCTCTAATATACTTGATAGATGATCTTGACAAGGAAACATGTACATAAAATGCTGATATCTAACAACACCTGTACTTTAAATAATGGACTCTTCCAAATCTCAGTATGTTTCACTGCACTCTCCTACCCATCGCTGTGCCGGAGTGTGGTTTCACTGCACACACATTTAAATGCAAAATAATGAATAACCTACACTTTGACAATAATAAAGAAACATCATATTCAAATTCTACAGCTGACCAAATACCTGAAGAGTGTGTCTCCCAGCAATAAACATCTATATATCTCTATAAATTTACTTCTGTCCTCTCTCACCAAGATCCAGCTCTTTACGGCTGAAAACAATATGTATGCAAGCAAGGGAGTGCTCATTAAACTAAACATCTCCGGGAGAAAACATTGTCAAATTATTCTCTTACATGATCAACCTTTGTGGTGGATATACTGGAAACAAGTGAAATGTTAAAAACATGTTACCTTAGCATTGCTCCTTTTATGTGATCCACAAAATTGATGCCACCCAGTCTTCGAAGATGAGATTTCTGCAAATTCCATTAAAATTATATCTTATTTCATAATTAAATGTTCCTTACTAAATTACTTCTTTTGTATGTAACATTTTAACCTTTAAGAGACATGAATCATCACATCCCTTCCAAACAAGTGTAAGAATGAAAGTCTGTGAGTGCAGTTTTGTTAATTGTCCCATCAAAGAATCATTAGTGAAGTTACACATTTTGTAAATAAATAAAAGTTCAAATAAATTATATGCAATTTCATCCTTAACAAAGACTTGCACAAGACATTTTGATGTGAATTTTCGTTGCATGATCTGAGAAAGATTTCCTTTTGCCATTCTCCACCCCCCACACCCCAAATAATATGCATATGTTGACAGGGTTCAGAGCGTGCTCAATGCATAATTTACTGATAGACTTATTCAAACGAACAAATGTTCATAATAATGTGATGCAATATAAAATGTTGATAAATTCTGTTCGATTTTGTATAGCTGCCCTTAGGGATCGTTCATAATGTATGGCTTGGGGGTGATGATGATTTTTATGAAGAAGCATGTACAATGTGAATTACCCTCCCCCCGTAAAGTGTATGTACGAAGAAAGAGACGCCCCACCCTGCATGTCATGTACAATATCTATGACGCCTCCCTTCCCATAATTTCTAAGCATCATATTAAACATAGTGCGTGTGTACAAAAATGCTGACCCCTTAGCTCCCTGAACAAAATGGGTGACACCCCACCCAACAACCCCACCCCCTACAATCATCACCCCCACCAAGAGCCATATAATTATGAATGGTCCCTTATATTGATGTACTTCATTGATTATTTGAAAATGTATATTTGCAAAATTCAAATCAGGTGATGGGTACGAAAGGAAATCTTATTCGATTATATAATAAAATGCCACATATATGCATGCAAATATATTGAAAAATAACAAAACAAGTTCATGGAAAACACGGGCTTCCACTAAATTTAGAGAAACATGTACGTGACACACCGGTAACCTTGTGAGATAAAACATGAGCCCTAATTCGGAGTTTCTTGCTACATTGACCTGCTAGATTTAAACAACCCAGTTAACACAAAACATTTTCGAAACATTTTCATAAGGTTTCAAAATAGTTTTTCAAAAACATTTTCGTCAAAATGTTTTTGGAACGTTATAAAAATGTTTCATAATGTTATTGAAATGTTTTTAAAATGTTATTCAAAAACGTCATGCTATAACATGAGTGAAACTATTTCATAACATGTCATTGAAATATTTTTAAAACGTTGCAGAAATGTTGTGCACGAACATGTTTGATGAAATATTGTCATCACGTTTTAAAAACACTGTGCACACATTTATGCCATATCATACAAATAATGTCTAAATCTTTCAAAAATACTGAAAATGTTTTTGAAATGTTTTCAAAATGTTGTTCAAAAACGTCATGCTATAACGTGTTTGAAACTAATTCACAACATATTAGTGAGATGTTTTTAAAACGCTGCAGGAATGTTATGCAAGAACAGGTTTAATGAAATATTGTCATCACGTTTTAAAAACATTGTGCACGTATTTATGCCATATCATACGAATAATGTCTAAATCTCTCAAAAATACTGAAAATGTTTTTGAAATGTTTTCAAAATGTTGTTCAAAAACGTCATGCTATAACATGTTTGAAACCATTTCACAACATATTAGTGAGATGTTTTTAAAACGCTGCAGAGATTATGCAAGAACATAGTCATACAAATAATGTGTGAATATCTCAAAAATACTGAAAATGTTTTTGAAATGTTTTCAAAATGTTGTTCAGAAACGTCATGCTGTAACATGGGTGAAACTATTTCATAACATATGATTGAAATGTTTTAAAACATTGCAGAAATGATGTGCAAGAACATGTTTAATTGTGATCACGTTTTAAAACACGGTTTCTGTTGTAACGTTGGTGTGACATAAACAGTACATACACTGCAATCACAAACAATTATCTCACTCAGCCATGTTCTAATGTATGACTTGTCATTAAAGTGCCTTAAAACGTTCCTGAAATGTTTTAGCCGGATCTGTCATCACATTTAAAATGTGTTTTATTATGACTTGTTCTTAAAAGGGTTTTGAAATGATATCACACCTACACGCTTTGATAACATTTTTAAAATGTTAGCTACACAATGCCTTATTGTTACCGTGGGAAATGACGCCGAATGATGTCACCCATCACGCCATAATTTTGCACCCGCCATCTTAGTTGAAGTTTATTCAGGACCCTACCACCTTGTCATTCGACTCATGGTGCAACAACTGGAACTGGATCATCGATGTGACCTCGGTTGCGGTGAGTTAATTTTACAGTCATTATTTTCATGTGTGTACATTTTGATATTCACTCGATTGAAATACTGTGTTACTCAAAAGTAGCGGGGTTTTGAGAAACGTGATTCAGTGTTCCAACAGAGAATCCCGTGACAGGGTTTTTTCGACGATGTAAAGACAAAAAGCGTAATTTTATTTTACTAACCTTGAGTGAAAAGGATATATTTATCTATTTCACACCAAAAATATCAAGTGTTTCCTACAGAAATAGCGCTGATGATATCTTATCGGGCGTAAACATCTCCACATCTGGGATTTGTATACATTTCGCTCCGCCATGCGAAAGTGAGTGTTGTGATCACGCGGCTTCCTGTTTATATCTGGTATATTGCTTGTCACCAGCAGACGACAGATCTTACAGATTTTTGCTATATTTGGTTATATAGGCAATTGATTTGCATCTGAAGTGGTATTAACGATCTCGGGTAAATAATATTGATATTTTTGCATCCGTCCTACCAGTGAAACTGTTTGTGCACTCCGATCGCTGAACGTAATCCCCGATATAGCGCTAAGCAATGTAATCGTCGAAATCACCAGAACATCGAATTCAGCTCGCTTTGGATATATATTATATCGCTGTGAAGAATGTCTAAGAGAGTTTGTACCTAATTAATTTTATGTTACATAAAAGGATAATTAGGCTATCAAGAGCTTGAGCAATATGTGTTCAAGCAGAGTTCAGTAAGGCGTTAATGCCGCTATTACATCGGTTTTCGATCGTGAACGCGATATGCACAAGCCAGTGGCCCTTATCGCTAATTTTTTCCATGTTATTTCTGAAGGACATTTTATTAATTTAACATTGCAGCTAATTTTCAATTTTTAAACTATGACAATTTTGCTCGCTTAAGTCGTTGGAAAGTTAAGGGCCGATTTTACACCACGAAAATGGGGAATCGAAATAATTTCTCAAATTAGTTTCTGATCCACTTGACTGTGGGACAGTTACTGGGTGTCAGAGTGTGTGCATGTTATAAAAAACTATTTCTTAACAGAAATGACAGACGCATTCTTGTTAATTAACAGTGACTAAACTAAATGTTAAATGACCATCTGCTGGGTTGTCGGATTGTTGTTAGTCCACTATTACCGCATGTTTTCAAGTGCTATACTAAAGCAGAGACGATATAATAAATAATATTTATTATATGGTCTCTTATTAAAGGTACTCTGTTTACACTGTGTATTCTTAAATTTTCCCAAGACAAATTAATTGATCGGTTTTGATAGATGTATTTCCTTCTAGACAAGAGCCAGAAATAAACGTAGCCTACACTATAACGGGGCGCTGGCGATGACTAGTCCTCGGCTATGAGTTGTCACTGTATGGCCACTTGCTATACCACAGTGTATGGCCACAGACTATCACAATATATTGTCAGTGAGGTGATCAATGTTTGGTGATGATTTACATAAAAATATTGATCTAATTGCTTTTGCAGGAAGGATATATAAACAATGTCAAGGTTTGACACCAATATATAAGTGACATCGTTTGAAACCGTGTTGATTAGGGTTTTTCATGATTTTTCATGGTACAGTATTCCATAGTGAAAATGGCGTGGTCTCAGTTTAGTAAATGTTGGACCAAATAAAGTTGTTACAATTCTTGGTGAAATGATGTTTCGGTGAAACCCGAAAACATCGCGGATCGAAAACTGAAGAATCTGGTTACAATGCTCGCGAATCTAAATCGCATCTGCAGCTGCAACTGTTCCGTGTAAGGCTTGAATCATGTAGCTAGTTACAATAGATGTGTAATAAATCAATTCCAGTTTGGATTCTGGGCTAGAAACGCTCGCCAGTAATCCAAGTTTGTTGTAAATGGGCACCCACCAAAAACTTGAGGCAATTACATAGTATGTTTCAGCTTTAGACTAACTAGATCTACTTTATATGCTTTATGGAAAACGGTTCAATTTATAACTTGTGATAATGTGGAACATTGCTATTTTCATTGCAGCAAGGGCGAACATGAGACAAGCATTCCAGGATATACAAACACAATGTTACACATGATGGATTTATGGAGGAACACATCAAATAATCCAGGAGCTGTGAATTATGTAAGTGCAGCTGTTAAATACCATTGTCTATAAACATGTTGATATATTTTGGGCTTTTTATTGCAAGATTTGATTTGTACTTGTACCCAGCCTCTGACCAGTAAGTGATATTCTGTGCTTGCTACATCTTTGGTATTCAGCATGATTCTGGATATTATCATATCAATCATTACATTCCAATAGTGTGTTCATGTCCACCAGACTCGTGTCTGTACAAACGTGGTAGAAGACTTAGTCTCATTGTTAGTGTCACTTGACTTGGTTTGAGTAAATATCACATTTCAAGTACCTGCTTAAGATTATTGAAAGTTTTCTATATTTCAGAAATATGGATGACTGCAAAAGCAAAGAAGAAGATAATGAAACAAACTGAAAAAGTGTACACGTTTCCAGAATTATTAATAAAATTGTTGATTACAAGTCTGCAATTCTTTTATCTGTTTTGGTGTCCTTGTAGAGATTAACTATATAGTGTCCATAGGGACATGTGTAAACAGAAACGTTAGAAAGACATATAGAGGTATAGACCCAACCCGATTATATAGTAAAGGGTTGAGTCTAGACATCTATATGTCTTTCTAACGCTGTTTCTAAGTGAGACACGCTTTCCTATGTATATGTCTAACTATTTGCCACAGACATATTATGTACATTGTTACCTGTTAGTGTTCTACGTTTTGTTCCAGTGGTTTACGCTTTTAAACAAAACACCACCTAATTGTTATCAGGGCTATTCTATATGCTTGAAAAGTTAAAACTATATGTTCAAAGGAAATGTTATTACAACGTTTCCAGAACCATACAAAATCACATCTATAAAACGTTTTCAGAAAACCTTTATGGAATATATTCACTGAATGTTGGAGAAAAACATTGCTGAAACGTTTCTGGAACCATACAAAATCACGTGAATAAAACATTTTTTAAAACATTTCCAAAACATCTCGAAAAAACATTTCAGGAAAACATTTTAAAAACCTTATAGTTAAACGTTTTTGAAAATGTTTCTAAAACATTTCTGGTACCATACAAAATCACGTGAATAAAACATTTTTTAAAACATTTCCAAAACATCTCGAAAAAACATTTCAGGAAAACATTTTAAAAACCTTATAGTTAAACGTTTTTGAAAATGTTTCTAAAACATTTCTGGAACCATACAAAATCACGTGAATAAAACATTTTAAAAAATGTTTCTGGAACATTTCACGAAATGTTTTGGGGATATTTTAAAAACATTTTCGTGTTAGCTGGGAACATTCCTACGTTTTCATTATACATGAAGGACATACTTACCAAATAAACACCAGCATGCCGTGGAGATGTTGAAAATAGAACGATATTGCGTTGAACTTCGCCAAAGTAAACTGACAACGATCAGCTGCCTTTGCGCGCGCGATAATTGTGCGCATGTCCGGATATGGCCAAACGAGGCGATCTGGCATGTGTTTGAAAGCAAATTGTCGGGAATTATACAATTTTGACAGTTTTGTGGGAAAATATCAAATGTAATGCAATTCGGATAACTGATGACTTTATACCTAAAATCATTGATGTTTTCATTTTCAATTGCGATTTACGTAATATTTCCGTCCGTTGATCGATGCACAATCAAACAATATATAAGATTATATGTGTCACTAGCTCGATCTTGATCTTTTATGAAATTAATGTTCCGAAATGATAGTTGCTAAGTTGGATACCTATTACCAATATGAATTATGTATCAGATTAGCCAAGGGAACAATTAGTTGACATTTTGTTGGTTCCTTGCGTTGAAACAACGTTGACAACTAAACGAATCTCGACTAACTTTCTTTGGTCGCATGATAAACGTTGAATCAACGTTTATGAAAGGTTGATCAACCAAACAACCAAAATTCAACGTTGATTCAACGTTGTGTGTCCGCTTTGGAACGACTGAAATAAATACTTATTTCTGTTAATATGGTAATAATCCATCTACCTATGACTGAGGACATGTAGGAATGTATGAAATATAGCATAAATCCAAACCGGGTCATACAAAGGTATATATATAAGTGTATTTAAACCCGTCTCACAAATGTACAACATTTACTATTATTTCACGCATTTTAAATTTATGAAAATGATTATCATATTTACACACTTTTGCCATATTTGTTCATAGTCTCACGGATTCACTTTTATTTCAACAAATTCACTTTTTGTGGCCACGTGCATATGATGCCTGCATACATTTCAAACATTGGTCGTCTAGGCCTTGGATGATACGTTTATTTCCTAACATGGTTAGATTTGAGAAATATTGTTCCTTTGCGTGGTGACTAGTATCAATCGTTCGATTCAAATAACACATTTATCAAGATTACCACTCGTGTTGGCTGGCTACACAAACGTTTTGTTTACACTTACAGAGGCATGTGTGGGCGGGAGCAAAGGTCGCGATATTTCATTCAAGGGAGATAAACCCAAGTTTGTTTGGGAAATTGCTTCCTCTGTATCACGTGACGCGCTGTGTTTCAGCCGCCTGCGCAGCCGATGATCTCATAGTGTACGGTTAATGATAATCAGTTAGAGCCGACAGTGGTCGCGGAGCGCCAACTCAGTAACAGTACAACTCAGCTGATGTCCATCTTGCACGGACTGCCATTGTTCGCAGTCAGTCAGTGAGAAGCCGTTAGGTGCGTATCTCGTGCAGAAGAGAAGTATCTCGAGGAGTGCATCTGGCACACGTTTTCCGCGTGACACTGACTGACAGCCGCTGCCATGACTGAGTGGTTCCTGGGACTGGCGTTTCTCTTAGGAATCGTCAAGATGCTGAACATGTCAAGCCTGTCTGTGGCACCAGACATCTACATTAAGGATCGATCGTCTGCATTTGTGAAAAGCATTCTCGCAGCCTGCCCCATCTTCCTAGAACCGTAAGTTCAATTTTCGCGCACCTGTTTTGATTGACAGGTACACATTTCACACGGTTGATCTGCGGCGAGCGTTGATTCCGTGACTGACATTGTGGTATGTGTTGTACATCGAGCACAGAGCAGATTGCACCGTGCAGCGAGGGCCAGCTGATTTCCGGGTTCAGCCATAGTGCACCTGCTGCAAAAATAGAACCTGGTTTAGTGTGTCAAGTCAAAGCAGCTAGACCTAGTCTTGTGGGAAGTAGCTATATATATATATATCTGTCTCACTCACAAGGACATGTTTTATTTGCATTTTGAAGGACATACAGTATACAGCAAATGAGAGTTACTCATGTAGAGGTTTTCTAGGAACTGTTACGGGAAAAGTCCTGTCAAACTGTGTTGTTGCTTGAAGTTTCCTAGTCTGTCTCACAGTCCCTGAACCACATTATTTTCCCTACTGCCAAGCCTACTGCAATGGATGCTAATGGAATATGTGAAGCAAGTCTAGATTTCCTCAGGTTCTGAATCTCCAATCTCACTGGGGCCCCATTTCAATTTTTATGGGTTTATTTGTTACTATAAAACTTATATATATTCAGAAGCTAAGCGTTAGTCTAGAAGCTTCCACATGATAGCCATAACTCAGGAGTTGATGTAATTGGTTAGCAGGCTTGGCAGTTGGCCAGAAGCGATATGATATAATACAAATTCATCATAAGCTGAGCGAATACAGTATCGTCTTTACAGGATATAAAATAAACTGAACGCCAAAAGAAATGTTACACCTCTGAACATTAGAATATCCTAAAATGTTATATGGATAGAAGACATTGGTTTGTTATGTTTTAACAACCAATCATGTAACTCTATTGAGTCAAAACATCAGACTGAGGAATTCATTGATAATTAGGATATCGACATGTTTGTTTAGGTGGGGTCCATTGTCCTATTTTCAATCATGTAAAAATTCAAATCAAAAGTGTAAAAAACAGTTAAGAATGGGTCCAAATGATATTATTTATGATGATAATGCATGCACATTCACAAAGAGTGATAAAGTTGGGTTTTGGATATGAAAGAATGGTTGTTTACCATAAAAAGGGACCCAATGCTGAAATTGGATTTTTGTCTCTTTAAAACACATTCCAACCACTTGAGGTTTAATTTTTGGATCATCATGACTTTCGACTGTTTTAGGAAGAGTCGTCAAACGAGAAAAGACTAATTTTTCCCTAAGATACTGTAAAATTTTGTACGTACACATTGTAACTTCACCTTGCATGAAATGCATGTGAAAACTGTTGGAAAAGGGTATATAAGGCCCCTAGATTTATCATTTCACACCATACATTCACTACAATGCCGAGATTAACAGCAGACGAGCGGGGGAGGGCCATTGGAATGCTGCAGACTGGGTCGACTGATTGGGAAGTGGTTGTAACTGGTGGCCTCCCGCTTTTGGGTCTGTCTCTAGTTGTGCCAGTATTCTGGAATCGCTGACGCAGCCTTAGAATGGTGAGGCGATGAGGCGAGAGTCTGACCACCCAATCCACCAAATCTCTGAGTCCGACCACCCAATCCACCAAATGACTGAGTCTGACCTCCCAATCCACCAAATCTCTGAGTCTGGCCACCCAATCCACCCAATCCTTTGTGGTTTCAGACTGAGCTGACCTTGCAGAATCTGTTGTTTTTGTCAGCTTGCATTTGATTAACGTGACAGATGTTATATTTGTGGTGAATATGGATCTGCCTGTACCGAACTGTTGGTCAACAGCTGGCCATTCACTGCAGCTGTACCCGAGGTGTTTGATGTACAGATGCAGTGAAAACACTTCTTCTCTCATCCTAAACACTGTCCCCATGTCTTTAAACGTAACTCGCCTGGAACAGACAAGTCAGAAGCAGTGGTGCAAACTCCTACTTCTGGTGGAATAGTCAGTAAAATGAAATCACCCGTGAAGATCCGGGTTAGAATTGGTTGTTATTAGAGGCGACTAACAAGATCGGGTCGTCTGACTCGCTGACTTGGTTGACAAGTCATCGTATCCCAATTGCGTAGATTGATCTCATGAAGTTGATCATTGGATTTGGTCCAGATTTGATATTAACAGACAGACACTATATATCTGGACTATTGCTGAGTGTGGCGTTAAACAACCAACCATCGGCAATGAAATCATGTTGGAAAACACTTTCAAAAGGCCAATTTCTGTTCAACGTTATCAGAGCTTTAACTTGCAGTTTGACAAGTACACTGGGACAAATAAAATTTCTATTGCTGAAAAATAATTCCTGATATATTATAAAATATTTCTTTGTTAAGTTCATTACCCTCTGGAAAATGTGTATCTTTTGTCGTGACCATCAGGAGTTGTGTATTTTTTATTTTTTATATTTTTCAGAAGTTTTAAATCAGATTCTATTTTTAAAAATAAAAATGGTTTTGAGCGTTAAGTGCAGGCACAGTTAATGTTTTGGATATTATATCACTAAGTTAAGATATTTATAACAGAAAATCAAATATATGTTATCAGCTGCGGTAGTATTTTTTCTCCTCAGTATATATTGACAAGAGCTGCTTCTTTTGGAGGTCGTGACTTAAGACTTGACATAACTTTCAACCCTTGGGACTTGGCGTGCGATATTGCTATTATTACTGATTCAAGTTCACCACTATCAGATAACAGCTTTCCTAGTCCACCTGTCAACAACCTCCAGATAAGACATGTAGGACGACAGGGGTCATCTCAAATTCTGTGAGCTAAAGTATATTTCTGGACTCCGCAAATTTGATGAGTTAGTGAGGTGGATTTTACTCTGCTTTTAGCAATATTTCAACATTATGGAGAGGGAAACAAGAAAAGATCTTCACACATTGAGGAGAACTAAACTTACCGGTAGGCTTTCAGCGTGATGAGCGAACTCTTGGAAGTTGAACCACTAGGCAACCCACTGTCCCTCTCTGACTTAAACCCGCCATTTGCAACCATTCAACAGCCTAGTCTGCAGTTATGGCAGTATTCCGATGATCCACGGATTTCTGCCAATTTTAATTCAAATTGATCAATTCTGTGAATCATCTGAATCCCCTATTCGATGACACAATACTAAGTTTTCAGCTGAAAATAGATTTTCCTGAGTCTGTTCCCACCTTATGTTCAAAACATCACATTCTTCTGTCACATACAGCAATGTGGCCTTCAGCTGGTAACCGGGGACAACCGTAAGGTCCAGATCTGGACAGCATTATTAAATCTCCAAAATACATAATAGTTTCTTTCTGTATATGACGTCTTTTTTGGATTGTTGAGAGCAAATGCAATAAGTTTCTTTAAGGAAAACGAACATTTTTAAAGTATATAAGAGTAAGGAAATTCCCGACGTCATGTTTCTGAGTATAACAATACAGTGTCCGTATCAGACAAGCAATATTCTAGCTTTGCAATACAAACATGCATGTCCATAATTAGGGTAACCATATATTGTATCTATTTTATATAAAACACTGCCTTACACATATGTCTATCACACTGCAAACTAGTGGTGGTTCGACTAATTGAAATAATCGAAGATTGGTCGCAATGACTAAACGACCAAGCAACTTTGTTTGGGCTGAGTCCCATCCGGGATTCGAACCCACACCCTCAGAGTCAGGCACTTAATCGCCAGCACACAGTGTGTGTGCTGGCGGTTAGGTGCCTGACAGTGTGTGTGCTGGCGTTTAGGTGCCTGACAGTGTGTGTGCTGGCGATTAGGTGCCTGTCTCTGAGGGTGTGGGTTCGAAATAACGGATGGAACTCAGCCCAAACAAAGTACTAGAATCTGTACTTTACTGAGAAATTGTAATTCCAAATATAACATATGTTACATTTGACCACTTTCTAAAATGGCATTGTGTATTTCATAGCTTTCGGCCGTGGGCGCCGTGCTAAATTAACACTTATCAGAGGGGTACACAACGTCCGCAGTCTAGACTACCAGTTGTCCGACTTCCATTTTTGTGGAAGCCGCAGTGGCTGAGCGGTTTAGGCGTCTGATTTTGTGGCTGGCGATTAGGTGCCTGACTCTGAGGGTGTGGGTTCGAATCCCGGATGGGACTAAGCCCAATCAAAGTACTAGAATCTGTACTTTACTGAGAAAGTGTAATCCCAAATATAACATGTTACATTTGACCACTTTCTAAAATGGCATTGTGTATTTCATGACCAAGCAATTGATCGCATTTACTCATAATCGAACGCAAACAATTTTGGAACACTGTTTGCATTAGCAACATTTTTCACAAAGTTGGTTTTGTCTGTTACATTTCATAAGCAGTACAAGCTCGTTCCAAGTCAAGATTGAATTTATCTTAAAGACTCCAGGAAATTTATGTTCCTAACATACTAGTCGTCCTTTAAGATGTGAAATTTGTAAATGCATTTTGTGCCATTAGCAAAAAAAGCCCGAAAGAACTACATGTTTTTTCTATATTTTTTGTGCAAACAAACATAACCAGGAAAATTCGATAAAATAAAT